>NC_138385.1:80409328-80445749 GCF_054177405.1 Leptonychotes weddellii | reverse complement strand
AAAAAAAAAAAAAAGAGTCCACAAAGAGATAGCCATTTAAGCATCTGCTATATGCTAGGGTCTGCTCTACTAGGCCACAATTAGACAAACTCATTTGCTCAAAGTGCATGCAGGTTAGTACAGAAGACTAACATAAAACCATCATGAGATGACTTGATAGAAATGTACACAAAGTGTTATGCATACATTTGATAAAGTCAGTTATTATAAATGCCTAGGGTAAGGGGCAGGAAAATGATGTGACGGGAAAAGTTTTACAGTAGAGGTGATACCTGAAAAGGGCATTAAAGGATGTAGGACTTTGTCAGATGAACAAGCTACAAAGAGTCTGCATTTGCAATGAGAAGAAAGTGATCACAAAAAGACCAAGTCATACCACGGCCTGTCTGGATAGTAAAAGTAGTTGGAATTGACTCAGTTGTAGAGCATAGATGTAAGACAACTGAAGAGCTGGAAAGAAAAGCAGATACAAGGCAATCTTTTACAGCTATGAAGGTTAGGCACTGCACAACTCCAAAAAGTGCCATTCGTAATGACATCGATGTGAATGGCACTTCCCAGAGTTGTGTATAGCCCTGAACAATGGCTGTGAGCAGGTATCAGATTAGTATTTTTATACGAAGTGTATATGTGAGGATGCTTCTGGTAGCAAATAATGGAAACCAAATCTGTCTGTCCTTGGCTTCAAGGGAACTTGGGGAAGAATATCAGGGTTCATAGTACTGCTGTGGAGCTAGAAGAAAACCAGAACATTTTGGCAGATGACAGAGCAGGAAGTTAGAGAGCCTTCCTTAAACAGGAACAATATGGCCAGAATGTTACTGACCAAGAGGCAGGATACTACCAACATAACTGCTGTGAAATAATCCGAGACATCTCTCATCATTCCAGCATTTTGCTCCATATTCAATCTTCTAGATGAGAAGCTTTGATCAAGCATGAGCTGGGGTCTTCTCATTGCAATGACCATGCAAACGTAGAGATTATCCTCAAAATACTAAAGAGGAATGAGATACTGGACAAATTAAAAAAAATATTTTTAAAACAAGCTGGGGAGTTTGGAATTTGTTTTCTAAGGCAGGGGTTGGCAAATTTTTTCTTAAAGGCCAAATAACAAATATTTTAGGCTTGCTGGCCTTCTGGTCTCTGTGGCAACTAATCAACTTTGCCTTTGAAATCAGCCGTGCACTAAATCAGTGGGCTTGGCTGTATTCCAATAACACTTAATTTACAAAATTGATGGCCATCCTACTGGTCTTAATTTGTCAAAAACCTCTGTTCTTAGGGATGGAAAGGCCTTGAAGGATCTCAAGTCTTTGTCATGTCTAAATAATTGGCCATTTCCTCCATAACTAGATGAGGTGGCAGCTACAAAGTTACAAAATTCATAATCCTTGTCCTCAGTGAAGTTAAAATGTAGTAGATAAGGCCAAAATATAGCATAAAATCATCATAACACTTTATAGAACATGAAAAAAATTAATCTGGAAGTGTTCTGACTTCCAAACTTGCCCCCCAAATTGTGTCATTTCTGATTCAGTTTATCCTGTCTTCCTTTCTGAAATATAAATGAAATGCTTGGGAGGAGAGGCATGAAGACTGTCTTCATAAGAAAATAATGGAAGATTTGTAGTAAAGAATAAGGGAAAAGCCAAGGTAACAGTACTGTATATAACTGGGGACTCCTGTGTGAGAAATTCTGCAATACTATGGAATAAAAGAATATTGGGTAGGGGGATACAGATTTGAAGAATGTTCATTTTTTAAGGGAACTAAGTTCCCTTGAATTTTTTTTATGAGAAATGGTTAAAATTAGGATTTTTTTTCTAAATTGATTTGGACAGCTAACTGTGCTTTTTAAAACGCATGTCCATGCTAAAACTGTGCTACATTCTCTCTCAAATTTATTATGGATGCCTAAATAACTTAATACATCTTGAAGTGCTTAGTGGTAAATCACCATAATTAATTTCAGTAGAATCTAAAAGATAAAGAAAAAAGTTAGTTTCAGAAACAATTTCAACAGCAAGAAGTTGTCACTTAAGAAAAATGTGAAAGATGAGAAGCTAGGGGGATACCACATTTCAGCTGATGAGCTAATGAAAACACACTTTACAAATTTTCAAAGTATTTAACAGCCTCTCCTATAGCAATCCTCAAAATATACTAGATTAAAAAAATAATAATCTGAAATCATGATTTCTTTCTAATCACTTTTACCCCCTTTTTTTAAGTTTTTATTAAAATTCCAGTTAGTGAAAATACAGTGTAATATTAGTTTCAGGTGTACAATATACTGATTCACCACTTCCATACAACACCCAGTGCTCATCACAACAAGTGAACTCCTTACTCCCCATCACCTATTTCACCCACTGTCCACCACCGCCCCCCACCAGCCTCCTCTCTGGTAACCATCAGTTTGTTCTCTATAGCTAAGAGACTCTTTCTTGGTTTACCTCTCTCTCTCTTTTATCCCCCCTTTGTTCATTTGTTTCTTAAATTCCACATATGAGTGAAATCATATAGTATGTGTCTTTCTCTGAGTGACTTATCTCACTTAGCATAATACTCTCCAGCTCCATCCACGTAGTTGCAAATGGCAAGATTCCATTCTTTTTTATGGCTGAGTAATACTCCATTGCATGCATGCATATGTGTATGTGTATGTACACACACACCACTTCTTCTTCTTCATCCATTCATCAGACAATGGACACTTGGTCTGTTTCCATAATTTGGCTATTGTAGATAATGCTACTATAAACATATGGGTGTGCATTTTTTTATTCTTTGGGTAAATACCTAGTAGTGTAAATACTAGATCATAGGTTAGTTCTATTTTAACATTTTGAGGAACCTCCATGCTGTTTTTCACAGTGACCTCACCAGTTTTCATTCCCACCAACAGTGTAAGAAGGTTCCTCTTTTTCCACATCTTTGCCAATACCTGTTGTTTCTTGTGTTGTTGATTTTAGCCATTCTGACAAGTGTGAGGTTATATCTCCTTGTAGATTTGATTTGTATGTCCCGGATGATAAGTGATGTTAAGCATCTTTTCATGTATCTGTTAGCCATTTGTTGTCTTCTTTGGAAAAATATCTATTCATGTCTTCTGCCCATTTTTTAATTGGATTATTCCTTTTTCTTTCTTGCTTTGTCAAAGACTAGTTGACCACATAGCTGTGGGTTCATTTCTGGGTTTTCTATTCTGTTCCATTGACCTATGGGTTGATTTTTGTGCCAGTACAATACTGTCTTAATCACTACAGCTCTGCAATATAACTTGAAGTCTGGAATTGTGATGCCTCCAGCTTTTTCTTTTTCAAGGTTGATCTAGCTATTTGGGGTCCTTTGTGGTTCCACACAAATTTTAAGGTTGTTTGTTCCAGCTCTGTGAAAAATGCTGCTGGTAGAGGGGTTGCATTAAATATGTAGATCGCTTTGGGTAGATAAAAATATTAACAATATTTGTTCTCCCAATCTATGAGCACGGAATGTCTTTCCATTTCTGTGTCTTCTTCAATTTCTTTCATCAATGTTTGATAGTTTTCAGAGTACAGGTCTTTCACCTCTTTGGTTAAGTTTATTCCTAGGTATCTTATTGTTTTTGTGCAATTATAAATGGGATTGATTCCTTAATTTCTCTTTCTGGGGCTCATTATTGGTGTATAGAAATGCAACAGATTTCTGTACATTGATGTTCTATCCCGCAACTTTAATGAATTCATTCACCAGTTCTAGCACCGTTTATGTTGGAGTTTTTTGGGTTTTCTACATAGAGTATCATGTAATCTGCAAATAGTTAAAGTTTTACTTCTTCCTTGCCAATTTGGATGCCTGTTATTTCTTTTTGTTGTCGATTGCTGTGGCTAGGACTTCTAGTACTATGTTGAATTATACACACTACATAATAAAATTGAAAGTTATTATTTTATCAATGCTGGATTTCTGATAGTCAGTTAGCAGTGCTGAGTATATTTCCAATATTAGAATTCTTTGTGGATATATTCATGATACTTTTATTATTCACCCTTTATATTTGCATCCACTAAGAAGCATTTTCATAATACATGCATATGAATATTTGTGAATTATTTTAATAGTATTTTTCATAACCTAAAAGTCTGTTTCAAGTCTTATTTGTTGTTAAGAGGCCTTACCTCAGGGAGCCTGGGTGGCTCAGTCGGTTAAGCGTCTGCCTTGGGCTTAGGTCATGATTCCAGGGTCCTAGGATCGAGCCCCGCATCAGGTTCCCTGCTCGGGGGGGAGTCTGCTCCTCCTTCTCCCCTGCTTGTGCTCTCTCTCTCTCTCTCTTTCTCAAATAAATGAATAAAATCTTAAAAAAAGAGGCCTTACTTGGGCGCCTGGGTGGCTCAGTTGGTTAAGCGACTGCCTTCGGCTCAGGTCATGATCCTGGAGTCCCAGGATCGAGTCCCGCATCGGGCTCCCTGCTCGGCGGGGAGTCTGCTTCTCCCTCTGACCCTCCTCCCTCTCATGCTCTCTGTCTCTCATTCTCTCTCTCTCAAATAAATAAATAAATAAAATCTTTAAAAAAAAAAAAAAAAGAGGCCTTACCTCTTCAATAATAGAGGATAGATGATTTACTGTCATTTTAATAAACCAAAATGTTTCATGCTGGCAAAGGAAAATTATGACCAGAAGAATCTGTGATGCTACTCTATATACACACATATGCATGGAAATAACTGCATGTGTGTATATACACACACACACATATACACATATTCATATATATATATACATGTATATTTTATGTATATATGTATATCTGTATATATACATACCCACATTCATCTTTCCACCCACCCATTGATACATACATTAAATCTGTCTATCTTGGACACCTGGGTGGCTCAGTTGGTTAAGCATCTGCCTTCGGCTCAGGTCATGATCCCAGAGTCCTGGGATTGAGTCCCACATTGGGCTCCTCGCTCAACAGGAAGCCTGCATCTCCCTCTGCCTGCCACTGCCCCCCTGCTTATACTTGCTTGCTCTCTCTCTCTGACAAATAAATAAAATCTTAAAAAAAAAAAAATCTATCTTCCTGGGCACCTGGGTGGCTCAGTCAGTTAAGTGTCTGCCTTCAGCTCAGGTCATGATCCCAGGCTCCTGGGATGGAGTCCTGCATCGGGCTCCCTGCTCAGCAGGGTGTCTGCTTCTCCCTCTGCCTTTGACTGCTGCTTCCCCGGCTTGTGCTCTCTCTCTCTCTCTCTGTCAAATAAATACATAAAATCTTTAAAAAATAAATTAAATCTATATTCCTATATATGGTATCCCTACAGTGATAAAATAGGATCAGAGTATCACAGAAATTTTGAGCCCAAAAGATATTTAGAGATCATTTAAAGACAAAGAATCTTAGTCCCAGAGCTTAAAGACAAAGAATCTACAGTCCAAGACAGTACCAGTAGTAAGAACTCACCTGGAACCTAATGTACATGTCCAGATTACAAGTTCAGTTTTCATTGCACCACATTACACTGTCTTGCCACAGATATTTGGTATAAACTGAACCTTAGAAGATAGTGCCAGTGCTGAAACTATTTTCTATACTGAACACCCTGCTGTCTACAAGATTCTTGTTTGAGTTCTGAAATTTACTGATGGTTACTATCAGTCCCATCTCCTCTCAGACGATTTACATGTAATCAATCTGAGAACTTCCTGCCAGGTGTCAATCAGTTCTTTCAACCATGCTTATCTATTAAACTATTGTTTTGAGTCAGAGAACATGTATGTTAGTGTTAATGACAGCTTTGCTCACGTGTGCACAAACACACAAATCACAATTAGCATTCAGCTGTTCTATCTTCAGGTATTCTGTAACTAGATAAATGGAGTATTATGTCTACGGTAATTTTTTTACTACAGGAAGACAAAGACCCTAGTTGTTTCTTGCAGTACCTGACTAATGCAACAGAATTTGAGATAAGGAGTTAAAAATCATTAGCACAGACAAACATTTTTTATTTATTTATTTATTTCTAAGATTTTATTTTTAAGTAATCTCTATACCCAATGTGAGACTGACTTGAACTTTTAACCCTGACATCAAGAGTCACATGCTCTACCGACTGAGCCAGCCAGGTGCCCCACAGCTAAATATTTTAAAGAGATTTCTCTTCTAATAGGAAATTTATCTTTTCTCCAAGCAAAGGGCATTTACCTACCCCTTCATCCCCAACTGAATTAGTTCCATGATTTCCTTCCTTTCTTGGTTTTCTGCTTATCAACTCCCCATGGATGAGTTCATCTCTGATGACTTCTCAGTCTATGAGTATTGGGTGGTGGGAGGATAAGGAGGGTCTATAGTTGGAATAAAGTTTGTCTACATTCACTTTCTATGTTGCTATGAACTTATTTTAAACTCCTCTAATAATAAACTTAGAAAGAAACCATAGAAACAGTTCACATGTGCATAATAAGATGACTATTAACTAAGAAACATCCAGATTTCTTGGAAAACCCTAAAAGGAGACTGACTCACCCAGGATATATGGAAATAAAAGTGAGGAAGGTGGGCTGGAGTGGATGTCATTATCAATATAAGCTGTAGATATATTTTTGCATAACTGAGTTAAATCCTTAAAAAATAACAAAAAGTAATGTTTTAACTCAATTTAAGAAATGAAGATTAAATTTAATTTTTGGTTTGAAATTACTTTCATTCAGACACACTGGACCAGATGGACTTAACAGATATATTCAGAACATTTCATCCTAAAGCAGCAGAAAACACATTCTTTTTGAGTGCACATGGAACATTCTCCAGAATAGATCACATACTGGGTCACAAATCAGCCCTCAACAAGTACAAAAAGACTGAGATCATACCATGCACATTCTCAGACCACAATGCTATGAAACTTGAAGTCAACTACAAGAAAAAATTTGGAGAGACCACAAATACATGGAGGTTAAAGAACATCCTACTAAAGAATGAATGGGTTAACCAGGAAATTAAAGAAGAAATTTTAAAAAGCACATGGAAGCAACTGAAAATGAAAACACGACAGTCTAAAACCTTTGGGATGCAGCAAAGGTGTCTAAGAGGGAGGAACAGTGCAATACAGGTGTACCTCAAGAAGTAAGAAGTCTCAAATACATAACCTAACCTTATACCTAAAGGAGTTAGAAAAGGAAGAGCAAATAATACCTAAAGCCAGCAGAAGGGAAATAGTAACGATTAGAGCAGAAATAAATGATACAGAAACAACAACAAAAAAAAAGTAGAACAGATCAAAGAAACTAAGAGCTGGTTCCTTGAAAGAATTAATAAAATTGATAAACCCCTAGCCAGACTTATAAAAAAGAAAAGAGAAAGAACCCAAATAAATAAAATCACAAATGAGAGAGGAGAGATCACAACCAACACCACAGAAATACAAGCAATTATAAGAGATGATTATGAAAAACTATATGCCAACACATTGGGCAATCTGGAAGAAATAGATAAATTCCCAGAAACATACAACTACCAAAAGTGAAACAGGAAGAAGTAGAAAATTTGAACAGACACATAACCAGCAAAGAAATTGAATCAGTAATTAAAAATCTCTCAACAGACAAAAGTCCTGGACCAGATGGCTCCACAGGGGAATTCTACCAGACATTTAAAGAAGAGTTAATACCAATTCTTCTCAACTTGTTCCAAAAAATAGAAATGGAAGGAAAACTTCTAAACTCCTTACACTTCTACGAGGCATCACCTTAATTCCAAAATTAGACAAAGACCCCACTAAAAAGGAGAATTACAGGCCAATATCCCTGATGAACATGGATGCAAAAATTCTCAAGATACTAGCAAATCGAATCCAACAGTACATTAAAAGAATTATTCACCACAGTCGAGTGGGATTTATTCCTGGGCTGCAGCTCCCCTGAGCTCATTATCCTTTTCTCTTCTCCCTAATGGGTCTAAGGAAAGTGGCAGATCACATTGAAGCTTGCTTTCAGGGCCTACACATACAGTTGTACAGGCTATGCACTACATATATCTAGAAGTATCATTCACTTTATTATTTACATAAATGGTGCCCCCTGGGTTTTTATAATGTACAACCTATGAATCTGTATAGGGAAGACCTGTTTGATTTGGTTTTACATATATTGTAAACCTTTGTGTTGCTCGCTCATTTTGTGTTCTCCCTGTTCATTCATTTTGAGAAATAAACCTGATATTAGTTTCATCACTGAAGCCACAAAATTCATCTTAAATTATATCAATATAGGCAACAAGCAGAAAGTTACTTGTATATGTAATTTTATTTCTTACAACAATACTAGAAGGTGAGATTTTATAAAATAAAGGGATTTTATAAATAAATAAAATAAATAAATTTATAAATTTTCAGATACATGAAGTAGCATGCTTGTGAATAGCAGAGCTAGATCATGACTCAGAGAACAGTGTAAGATAACTCAAAATTGGAGGAAGCCTAGAAGCAAATTAACCATTGATGCAGTAGTAATAGAAAAGCAAGGAAAGGTCTAAATCTGGACAGAATCAGGAAAAAGAAATCTGAAGTATGAGATCTTGCTAAATAGACACATTTTTATTTCCATAATTAGACATAAGCATAAGGAAGAGAGGAAAATAATTCCCAACTGTCAAGCCTATGTACATGGAAAAGTTTTTATTTCAGTTGATCAGTTTCACATTTAGATTCAAAACAAGTACTTGTATCAAAGAACCAATTCCAGCGGATTCCATGAGACATGCATATTTATCTTCATTTTCTACATCAATGATTTCAACCTTTTAACCCATCCTTCTGGTGGGGAAAAAAACTTAAATATCTTATCAGACTTTAATTATGTTTACTTCTTGAATAAAAGTTACTCTTTTTTATTAATAGTTAAAACAACAATATTTTAGACTAACTCCAAACCAAAACTGAAATGGCACACAAAATGGAACCTAAAATATTTTGCATAAAAATCATCAAACATCATTCAAGCACCTTGGTTCACTGAGTTTTTACTACCTCTGTGTAATGATAACTGAAACTGTTTTCATTAAACATAGAGTATAGTGGGAACAGCAAAAGCAACCTTATAGACCTTGTTCGAATCTAAATATATTCTTTATTACTATAACTTTGAGAAAATGACTTAATTTGCCTCAGCTTCAATGTCTTCATCTGCAATATGAGAATAATACCTATCTTGCACAGGACTTGAGATCAAATAAATAAAGCACAAGCAGAGTGTCTAGCAATTATAGTTGCCCAGTAAATAGCTATTAATGCTATTATTAGTCTCTGCTGTGGGTAAACTATTGCATAATAAAAAAAAATCCTTAATCCATTATCTTAAAAATCAGGTTGAATGCAAAGAACTTCAACTTGTATGCCCTCCCTTTTTTATTCTCAGTCAGAGAGAACTGCACCTCAGACAACAGGAGAGGTTAATTTCTACTTCAATTCAAAAGTCATCATCATAAGACTTTTTCATCATGTGCTTATATAGCACATTAACTATAACCATAAAATCTTCACTACTCCTCCCATTGAAAGGTAGAGTCTGATGTCCCTCTTTTTGAATTTGGACTAACCTAGTGACTTATTTAATCAACAGAGTACAACACAAAAGTGTTTCTGCATTTCTGAGGCTGGATCATAGGAAACCTTAGATGGTTCTAACCAAGCCTCTTGGAATGTTCACTCTAGGTGAAGCCACTCATTAGGTAAGAATTTCAACTACTTTGAGATTTCCAGGTTATGAAGAATCCTAAACTACATGGAATCGTTTCATAGAGATACACAGAGAAAGAGAGAGAACCAACCCCAGCTTTTCCAGCTAGTCCGGACCAGCCTAGACCCCAGATAGTAAATGAAGATGCCATCTTGGACATTCCATCCCCAAAAGATGTGACATAATGAATAACTTAGCCAGAATCATGGCCCCCAGACATATGATCCCATCAAGTCATCTAATCCCCAACCATTCAAGCCACCATAGACAAGGCTCCAGTCATTATGGAACAGAGATAAGCCTTCCCCAGGATGCTTTATTTTTATTCTTAACGTACAAAATCCTTACTGTAACAACATGGTTTCTGTTATTTCTACCACTGAGTTTTGGAGTGGTTTGTTACACTGCAACTGAAGCATATGCCTTGATCATTTCTTATAGTTCTAAAGCCACAGAACTCCTTCTACCCATATTCATGGGGAATGCAATCCCTTGTTTATTTTAATTCTCCTTTTGAGTCATAGAATCTGTCCAGAAGCTTCCTTAGACTGAGTCAGTAAAAGAAATTCTTGAACAGCCAAATCTGCTCAGATACACCCCATTTTTTCACAAAGTCATAAACAACAGATGGGCCAAATTTTCAAGCGCTTGAGTCTAACTGATTAAAAGTAAGCAACTTTTCATCTTCAACCCCTTCCCCTCCAACTCAACTTAGAGTGATACTCTAGTCAACCTCCAGACTTTCTGAGACACTTCCTATCTCCTAAATGAGGAGTGAAGAAGAAACATCTTCAGAAGTCTTCAGATATTAAGCAAACAAGTGATCAAAGACCAAAGCAGCAAGATTACTATCCAGAGGAAAAACTAATGGGCCTACACTGCAACATTCAGAAGGAAAGCCAGAATGTGAAAGAACTAAGTGTAAAGCATTTATATTAATGACTCCTATTTGAACCATTAAGACCAATATATAGATTTCTGTAATGATGAGACCTATAGCATGTTACCTGTTTCAGAGTTGGTATGTAAATAAGGCCAAAATAGTCCAGGAACCCAGAATCACTGGACACTGAGCCCAAGTCAGGGAACACCAAACTTCTGGGGCTATACGTTCATGTGTTTCTGTATGTAAATTTACAAAGACTATAAGACTATCTGAATCC
Organism: Leptonychotes weddellii; assembly: GCF_054177405.1. NCBI lineage: Eukaryota > Metazoa > Chordata > Mammalia > Carnivora > Phocidae > Leptonychotes > Leptonychotes weddellii. Next base: position 80,434,866 of record NC_138385.1, on the reverse strand, counting down.
TCAAGTTAACTTGTCTACTGTTCTAATCATAAGCAGTCATGCCCTCTCTTAGGATAAATCATATGGCTTCAAAATCAGATGTTATTTATTGTTGGTACCTTTGTCCAGTAAGCAAAGACAGAAATGCAGGAGTAATCCTGACACCTGCCTTTACCTCACATCCTCCCCCTTCCTACTTCTCCCTCTACCCAATATATCCCCGGGTTAGTCAATTCTGCTTCCTGGATATCTCTTGAAGTCCTTCATTTTAGTCAAATTCATTGCCTTGATTCAAATCTTTGTCATCATTAATCTAGGCTGCCTTCCATTCATATCTGCCCCTCCCATTTCGACACTTGCCCCTCATATTCATTCTCAACAATACTACCAATATTATTTCTAAATTGCAAATTTGATCATCAATTATCTGCCTAAAAATTTCAATGTCTTTCCATTGCTCTGAAGATAAAGTCCTACTCCTGTACATGTTATAAAATGTCTCCATTTTCCAGCCTTTATCTGTCAATTTAGCTCATCTCTTCTTCACTCTATAAATCAGTAATTAAAATCTATTATCTTTGCTGTTTTACAACTTTTAGCAGTCTCTGTTCTCACTATTGAAAATATTTTCCCCTCTCATTCACTTAGAAAACTCCTCTTCATCCTTTGAAACCCAAATACATAAATGGCCTCATCACTGAAACCTATTTTCTTTCCCACTCAAATTAAAATAACTTTCTCTTCAAAACTGTAACTACACATTACCTCTGTGTAGCTCAAATGTTTCTTATGCTCCAATGACACATAGATTCTTTAAAATATATATATTTTATATCTTTATCATCTATTAATATGTCTGACACTTAATAAACACTAAACACTTGCATTGACACTTAAGTTGAATTGATTGATTGAACTGAATTGAATTGACTACTCTCAAGAACACTAATAATTGTTAGAGTTTCCTGTACCAAGAGTACAAATCCATGTTGAATTTTCATAACACTGTTAGTTTTGATTGAGGAATGGGGACCATAAAGTTTGTAACAGACAACCCCCGGTGAAGAAAATAAATGCAGTAAAAGATAACAAATACACTCAGAAGTCTATAAAGAAGATGGGGTGGTCTAGTGATTCGGTTCTTGTCTAGACTTGCTGAGATTCAATTCTGCAGGGGAAGATTGATTTTCCAGCTTAAGTTAAACGAAACATCGAACAAATGTCAAAAGCATGACATAGACTTAGATTCTTCACTGTCACACCAATAAAGTTACCACCCTTCCATCTCCTTTAGAACAAATGCAAGAAAGCCTGCTGTGGACCCTGAACAAAATAGCAATTGTGAATTTACATGATTTCTTAAACTTGCAAACTGTGCACTAAAAGTGCACTTATACCCCATGATTAAAAAGACATATGTAGACAGAGGGTTTTTTCATTGATTATCGTTTTATTTTTTAAGAGAAGTATTGTTTTTTTAATTCTAGAATTTAGAATACCTGAAAGATGTTTAAGTATTAATATTTTATTATTAAGAGTGATATTAGAGGGGCACCTGGGTGGCTTAGTCAGTTAAGTATCTGCCTTCAGTGCAGGTCATGATCCCAAGGTCCTGAGATCGAGCCCCAGGGTCCTGGGATTAAGCCCCGCATCAGGCTCCTTGCTCGGCGGGGAGCCTGCTTCTCCCTCTGCCTGCCACTCCCCCTACTTATCCACTCTTCTCTCTCTCTCTCTGACAAATAAATAAATAAAATCTTTTTTTAAAAAAGAACGATATTAGAAAACCTTAAATTATAGTATTAAGGTAACTCTTTGTAAAGTTAAAAGGATACATTAATATCACTCCACACTAAACTTCTAGGACTTCAAAGGTAAAAATGCAAAATATGGCACAAAATTTAAAGGGTATGTGAAATCTTAAAAAAAAAACAGTTTATTGACTGGTCCAAAGGTAGTGAGTTATGTCAACTGATAGTTCACGGTCAGTTATAGATCAAACTCCTTGTTCTACTCTTCCCCCTTCTTACTACTGCACTTGACTAGTCTTAAAAAAAATAAAACCCACTTTATTGATGTATAATTGACATAAAAAAACCTGTACATATGTAATGTATACAATTCAATGAGTATAAGGATAGGTATCAACCCATGAAACCATCACTACCATCAAAGCCACAAACATAAACACTTATCACCTCCCAAAGTTTCCTTCTACCCCCTTTATTACAATTTTTTGTATGTGTTAAGAACATTCAACATAAAGTCTACCCTCTTCACAAATTTTAAGTGTACAATACAGTGTTGTTAGCTATAGGCACTATGCTGTATAGATTTCCAGAACTTATTTATCTTACATAACTGAAACTTTATCTTACATCACCTCCCCACTTCCTCCTCCCCTTACCCCTGCCCCAGTCCTTGGCAACCACCATTCTGCTCTGCTTATACAAGAGTGACTCTTTCATTTTCCACATATAAGTGAGATCATACAGTATTTGTCTTTCTGTGAAATCTTTATTCTAGCTCTACATCAGTGAAGGTAACAATCTATTGTACATAATTTAAGATTGAAATAAGAAAAGCAATGAAAGGACAAAACTTTCTAATGAACACAACAAACTTCTTCTAGAAGTACCTAAAATATTGCCACTTTCTCCTTGGAATCCATTGTACAAAAAGACCTCAGTAAACCAACTGAAATTGCTCAAATTGGTCTCAATGCAATCTCCCCACATTCCTGGAATTTGACTTCATCTAAGCTAGCCTTTCATATGTGAAAATTAGAAGAGCCATTAGAATCACAGTCCGCTTTCTCACCTATTTTCATCATTTCATCACAACTTTAGGCTTTTCTACCTTATGAGAAAAATTTTTACACAGAGGAACCATGACATAATTTAATATGATTTCACCATCCCAGCAATCTCCATTTTAATCCCAAGAAATCCATGAGTGCTTTGGAATTAGTGCAATGACTATGTTAGCCCATATCTGCTCCTAAATTCTGTATCTATACAAATAAACAAAGTGTTCAAATATCTGCAGATGATTTTGTGACTAATAAAATAACTGTATTTGATATGTTCCACTTTGCCCACAGTAGGAAAAAAAACAAAAGCACATAGTCATTTAAATTCTTAGTAAACAACATCCTTTCTCATTATCACGAGAATGTCTATATTGCTTCCCCTGAACACCATGATAAAACCAAGAAGTTTCCAGAGAGCTTTGATTCATGTCAAAGGGTAAATATTGGTGGCTCTCACCCATTACTGGAGTAAAAACTCAGATTTGACAGAAACACTCTGTGACGACCACTGGCAGCTGGTTAGCCAGAGGGAGGACTTAGAGTCTAGTGAACATCTGGGAGATCCAAAGAGGTCCTTTGCCTTAAGACTTTTCCCTATCATTACTGACTGGGCCTTCCAAGTTTGTTCAAGTCCAGCATCACTGAGAATAAGCTCAGTCACGGGGTAGGTATTCTACACCAAAACTGACCTAAGGACTCAAAGTTTCAGCTCTTTAAATGAATTCACACAACCCTTTCACCAGAGTGCAATCCTTTCCCCTAGGAGATCTATGATGGGATACTTTCTATCACTTCACTAAACCATAATTCCCATTCTTCCTGTATTACCACCAAAATCATAACAAATAAAACATTTATCTTCTAGTAGACATTGGATGGCTGTTTACTAAGCTCTATTCTCCTTTTTCCCTGATTCCTGTAAATGTAAATTTGGCCATGTAAGTGGTTTCTGGCCAATGGAGTATCAGAAGACATGATATATGCCCCTTGTGGTCCTACACCTTCTCTCTTTCATCTTTGTGTTGTCTGGATATTGGTACCCAAGGTGGACTTGGAATTCACATTTTAAAGATAAGGAAGCCATATAATTGCAGGAGGCTGGATCCTGAATCACAAGTTATAGGAGATTATATGATCAGAAATACCCACATTGCTTATTATGTGAATGAAGAATAGATTTCATTGTTTTAAACTGCTGAGATTTTGGTATTTATCTGTTACACATCTACTGAAATTTTAACTAATATACAAGCCTGTGGAAATGTTACTTTAAGGGTCTCGGACAGGGATAACCATGCTTACTATAACAAGTTTTTTTAACTGTGAATCTTATGGAAAAGAAAGGTTTGGGATCTCAGCTATTTCCCTTCAAGAAGTCTACTAATTACCATAACAGAATTTGTCATACCCTCTCCAAAATATTTTAAGTCCTTCCAATCAACAGCTTGTCTTGGGGAAAAAAAATAGCAAATTCCTACCAGTTATCCAAATACATGCAAATTTATTGTAAGTTTTTACTGAAATCATTGTATTGTTTTAATGAATTTATGCTAAAAATTTAACTACTCTCTTGTAGAGGATGCCATTTTAAAATTCAAGGCATTGAAAAATGGTCCTTGTCCTCAAAATGTGAGAATCAACGAAACCCACAGATTTTTAGAATACACTTTATGCTAATATAATCACATTATTTTATTTTAAAACTTTAATTTTGTATGCTCATATTCTTAAAAACACCTTTTTTTCTCCCTGCTCACCCAATGGAGCCCCTGAGGGAGCTCTAAGAAGCCATTTGGCTCAGCTGAGTACAGTCTGAAATGATCACAATGATAGTAGCTAATGTAGCCATTATTAGGTTCTAGACACTACCCTAAGGACCTAACATATCTTAACACATTTAATCTCTTTCACAACTACATGAGGAAAGTACTATTACTATCTCCATTTTATAGAAAACAGAAGCACAAGATCACACAACTAGCGAATTTCAGGGATGAGATTCCAGCCTAGGCCCTCTGACTCCAGGGTCTGTGTTCTTTCCCATTTAGAGGATGTCACTTCTTCAGTTTCAAAAATACTTATCTAATGTAAACTTATTATATCTAAGGGAAAAACAGGACAAAAAAAGGTTTATTGAGTTTCCCAAAGTCAAAGTGCAATATGGTAGCAGGATTAGCCTAAAACCCAATTTAGAAACTCATAATACAATATTGTATCACATAAACCACTGTGCAATGGAAATGTGGGTACTGGCAGTTTTTACTTTCATTAGACTTATTTCTTATTTTATTAAATAAAAGGCATTTGTTTTCTCATCTTCAACTTACTTTTTTAAGTGCTTTGAGTCACTTCCCATCGTTCTTATTTACCCCCTCCAAATCAATACAGCTTTCCAAATTACCCTTCAAAAATACACATGCATTTTACGTACATTCACGTCAAATCCTTTATTGAAGGAGGAAGGGCAGAAATAAATCAAAGAGTCGTGTTGAAAATTAACAATAAATACGTAATGAGTGAAGGAATGAATTGACTGGTTAATATAAAGTCATTGGTTAAATACCAGAAAATGATTTCAATTCTAAGAGAAAATCTACACTTCCACTTAGGGAAAAATGAATAATAATTTAATGACTAGAATGTGCTCATAAATGCTAGCTATGAGACACTTTAAAGACAATATCATGATAGTATAGCTCCTCCCATGTACTCATACAGTCACTAATAGCTCTTTTGCTGGCTTTCTTATGTGTATGTGTATGTGTGTATATGTTTTTCCACAACAGTTATGATGGCAACAAAACACACACACACTTTGTATAGTATTCAATTTGTATCTAATAGCAGTAAAAGAAATACAAAGATATGTAATACATATATCTTGAATATTTGATTACCTTCTTGAAATAAAAATATAAACATTGCTTTGAAATAATTATTATTAGGGGCATCTAGTCAGTTAAGCGTCTGACTCTTTATTTCGGCTCAGGTCATGATCTCAGGGTTGTGGGATTGAGGCCTGCCTCGGGCTCTGTGCTCAGTACAGAGTCTGCTTGTCCCTCTCCCTCTGCTCCTACCCCCACTCATGCTCTCTTTATCCCTAAAATAAATAAATAATATCTTAAAAAAAAAGAAATAGTGATTATTAAGAAATGGGATCTGGAGGATTCAGTTTTTATTTTATAAAAGGATTTATTTTTACTTACTGCTTGACCATACCAACCAAAATCCTTGTAAAGATACTACTAAAAGTGAAATATGCTAAATACAACTTTATAACCTTTTCATTGTTGCTTTGATAACTTGTAGGAATACTCATGCTCATATAATATTTTAAGGCTGTACAAAAACTCTTTGACTCCTGTTCCTGAAATTTTGAAATAGGTTTTTCTTGTATAAAATCATTTTGTTGTATGAGGTATGTGGTACTCTCTGTGGGAGTCAGCAGAGTATAGCAAAGAGAATAAGTGGCAATCCTAACTGAAAGCCCAGCACTTAAAAGTCTTGTATATATGGAAAACAAATCGCTGAGGCTTAGGACATGAATCAGTTTGTTTAAAACACTATATATATATATATGAAACTAAATACAGATGTAGGCTCAACAAACAACTTGACCAAATTTGGGCCTCAAGAAACACACATGTGTTTGACATTAAATAGCTCACCAGAGGATGACACTCTGAAAGTAGGCCACAATTTCTAAATAATCCCACTCTATTTTGTATCTCAATAAGTCTTCTGAGGACAAAACTGATTTGATACAAAATAGCTGTGTATAGGGAATGGTTGAAGAAACATTTTTTTTCACCTTACATTTCAACAGAAGAGGGCAATGGTACTCTCTGATAGAGAGACTGCCACGGGTTTGTGAAAAGCCTGGAAGCTTGAAGAGGAAACTGCTGTCAAGGTGGCAGCTTCAGATAAATGCCAGGTCACCAGACAGAAAACTGTCCTAAGAGAACCATACGTGGTGTCTTCTGCTCCTTGTGATGACAGAGATACACAAGTCGCTTTACCAGAGAAAATTTAAAACAGGAGTGGGCTCTGGATATGAGAAAAGTAAAGAGAACTGGCATTCCTGTTAACTCTTATTAATTCTCAAAACTACAAACTCTCCGACACGAATGATCGGGAACAAAACCTCTTCTTTCCTAAAGTCACTAAATGACTTGCATTTGAAATATTAAAAGATACGGGGCACCAAGGTGGCTCAGTTAAGCGTCTGACTTGGACTCAGGTCATAATCTCTGGGTCCTGGGATCCAGCACCGAGGCAGGCTCCCTGCTCATAAGGGAGTCTGCTTCTCCCTCTGCCTGCTGCTCCCCCTGCTTGTGTGTGCTCTCTCTCTCTCTCAAATAAGTAAAATCTTTAAAAAAAAAAAAAAAAAAAAAAAAAATTAAAAGGTCCAATGCTGATAAAATTATTAAAATTTCTTAGGAACCTACTGAACTATGTAACTGATAAGAAAGTCAAGACTTGACTAGAGTCACCCTCAAACTTTAATACACATTAGAATCACTCAGGGAGCTTTAAAAATCCAGATTATCAGGCCACACTCCTCAGACCAATTAAATTGAAATCCCTACAGTGAGACTCAGGCATTTAGTATGTTTGAGAACTTCCTAGGTGATTCCAATGTGCAGCTGAGTTTGAGAACCAGTGTTTTAGTACAGAAAATAGGATTTCCTTTAGAGATTTCCTGGTACAGGCTAAAGAATGAGATTGAGTTTTAGAAACAGATCAAAATGACTTAGGTACCATAAGCATCTTCCTTAATTCCTTCATGCTTCTTTCTTGGTCTTTGAAGGATGATGATACATGCCCCATTAGGTATCTATGAGGCTTAAATTAAGCTTAAGGTATTTGAAAAAGTTATTCAAAACGTAGTTCTTTTTCTCCTCTCCATAAGTTTAGACTGCCACTCATGACACGGGATCCATTAAATTTCTACCTAATTTGTTGTCTTTTCTCTTTTTTTTTTTTTCTTGTTCTGCCTTTAAACCTCACTTAGGGCTCCTCACATATTTTTTTTTTTAAGATTTTATTTATTTATTTGACAGAGCGAGACACAGCGAGAGAGGGAACACAAGCAGGCGGAGTGGGAGAGGGAGAAGCAGGCTTCCCACGGAGTAGGGAGCCCGATGCAGCGCTCGATCCCAGGACCCTGGGATCATGACCTGAGCCGAAGGCAGACGCTGAACGACTGAGCCACCCAGGCGCCCCCACCTCACATATGTTTTACTTTTTTTATTCACCTTTTTCTTCATTTTACCTTCTTTCTTGCCGATCTCTCTTTGCTAAAGAGAGAGGCTCTTTTGCCTCACTGATGGAACTTAAGAATATAGATTTTGAGAACCTGTTTTCAAGTACTCTGTGACAATTTTAGCACCAAATCAATAACAGTTGGATCTCAGCATCTCCCTCTGTTCTTCCTCCAGGCTTCAAGACAGCCAACCTCAAAAGAACAGAAACATAATTCCCGATATATGCTGTTGCCACTAGGTGGGGCTCAGAGTACACAATGGATATTCCACAATTCAGTAACTTCATACTACTAAAGACCAAAATTTATCTAGAGACCATAGAGCATTTAACAACCTTTTAGAAGGGGCTGGTTGGACAGGGCTGGGGGACTGTTAATAGGAGAGAAAAGGATACCTGAGTATAATATTAGCTACTGTACTGGAGCAGAATTTGCCACTTCAAAATATGTCTCTGGCATAAAGACTATTTTAGGCTGATTATTTTTAACAAACTGCAAATACTGGAAAACTCTGAAAGCCAAGTAAAAGTTAGCCTTTTTGTAAGGCACATTTACATATGTGAGGAAAATCTCCATTTATAAGGGTGTCTCCCTCTCTGTACCAGGAAGACAAGAATGACTAAATCTCTAGAAACCCTAATCGATACAGAAAGCTAGGACTTAAATCTGCATAACAACCTTACCCTTAACTCTGCTTTTCCTGGTCACCATCCCCACCACTCCAGCCCTGTAACTGACTCCCCCATCCCCAACATCTTTTCTCTTTAGCTATAAATGATATTTAAGGGGGCGGCTTGGGCCATTTTGGGGAGTTACTCAGTTTTCCTGGGTTTCTCCCACATATCCAGGAAGTATACATGTTATTAAACTTCTGTTTGGTTTCCTCCTGCTAATCTGTCTTATATCAATTTAATTATTAGACCAGCCAAAGAACCTAGAGGGAGAGGAAGAGAAAATTTTTGTGCCTCTACACTATTACGTTTGAGGTTCAGTACCACTCACGCTGAAGAGGTAAGTGTTCCACATCCGACATATACAAAAAGAACTAGGTAGCTAGTAATAAAAATATAACTAAAGGTTGTATCTTTGGGGTGTTAGTCTTACTGGGATAGCCCACATGGATCTGGGAGTAAAATGGCTAAATTACAAAATCCCTACACTAAACTACTACCACTAGTTAAGTGTATTTAATAGTGCTACATGGAATCCATATTTCTGCTCAAAGGGGAATAGGATGCATTTTCAGTTCACATTCAGAACTGGAATCTGTGTAGTCAAAGGACTAGGTTTACAAGACTCTTTCCATGATTTCAGGAAAGAAAAATTGATGATTAAGAAAGGGACAGGACAGAGTAAGACCAATCAGAACAGGCCTAGAAAGCTAAAGTGAACTGGAGAGGTCACTGGAGGAGCACAATCTTTGACACTGTTTCTGTGTTTAATGCCTGAATTTTAAGCAATTAAAAAAGCAGTAAAGGAGCGCCTGGGTGGCTCAGTTGGCTAAGCGTCTGCCTTCGGCTCAGGTCATGATCCCAGGGTCCTGGGATCCAACCCCGCATTGGGCTCCCTGCTCAGCAGAGAGCCTGCTTCTCCCTCTCCCTCTGCTGCTCCCCCTGCTTGTGTGTGCTCCATCTCTCTCTGTGTGTCAAATAAATAAATAAAATCTTTAAAAAAAAAAAAAAGGCAGTAAAAAAGATTTAATCTTTTCTGTTATTCACTTCCTTAAGAAATCTTCAATCCCAGCATAGACAATGTGGAAGCAAGATCACTGTAAACATGGAAGAAAATCAAAAGCAGCAGGACATATACTGAATTATAAAAGAAATAATATAACTATACCTGGCTAAGACTTCGTTAAGGTGTTTTACTAACTGCTACTGTGAAAACATGGAATTTAATATTTTAATTCACCATCCTTTCCTTAGTTCACTTATATTTATTGATCTTTTAAATCAAGCACTATATTACATCAGACTTTGGAGATATAGCCACAGTTAAGACAGTTACATGAAAGTAAAGGGAGAATTTGCTACCCCAAAATATGCCTCTTTGGCATAAGGATTATCTTGAGCTGGTTATTTTTTAATAAACAGCAGACACGTGAAAAGTTCTGAAAACCTAGTACAAGTTGACCCTTTTGTAAGGGACCTTTACAATGTATAAGGGAAATCTCCATTTGTAAGGGTGTCTCCCTCTCAGTACCAGGAAGAGGAATGTGACTCTAAATCTCTAGAAACTGATCAATGGAGAAGGCAAGGACTTAAATCTGCATAATAACCCTTCCCGTGTTTACTGTGCTTTGTCTGCCCCCTCCCCCCTCCACCACCACACACACAACCAACATCTTCTTTTGTCTTTAGCTGAAGGCAGGATTTAAGGTGATGGCTTTGGACTTTTCAGGTAGTTACTCGGTTTTCCTGGGTCTCTCCCACGTATACAGAAGGCATTACTGTTACTAAACTTCTGTTTGTTTTTCTCCTGTCAATCTTTTATTACAGGAGGGTCTGAGCCAAGAACCTGGTAATATAGGAGGAAAATTATTTTTCCTCCCCCACAATGTTACTCTCATCCTCAATACACTTACACTAGCTATAGATGTGGTGGTCCCCCAATAAATTATACCAAAGGGGACCCTAAAATGTATTATTTTCAAGTATACTGAGGTCTTACTCTGTGCCACCAGGAAATGCCTAGCAGTAGAAACTTCTATTTTGAATCCATATTGGACCTCTATCTAGTTATTTATTGCAGTTTTCATCAAAAATGCAGGTTCAGGGGTGCCTGGGTGGCTCAATCAGTGAAGCGTCCAACTCCTGATTTCAGCTCAGGTCATGATCTCAGTGTCATGAGATTGGGCCCCATGTGGGGCTCAGCGCTCAGGGGGGCGTCTGCTTGAGATTCTCTCTCCCTCTGCCTCCCCCAAAATAAATAAATAAATCTTTTTTAAAAAATGCAGGTTGGGGGACGCCTGGGTGGCTCAGTTGGTTAAGCACCTGCCTTCAGCTCAAGTCATGATCTCAGGGTCCTGGGATGGAGTCTGGCATCAGCTCCTTGCTCAGCGAGGAGCCTGCTTCTCCCTCTGCCCCCTCCCTGCTTGTGCTCTCTCTCTCTGACAAATAAATAAAATCTTTTTTTTAAAAAGGCAGGTTCAGTCATTTTTAAGAGAAAAAAATCCTTCTAGATGTTGTTGCTATTCATTAATTTCCAAATTTATCCCTATGTTGCCCTTAAGTTTAATATTGGTACCCCAATATATACATAAAGACCTGATTTGATGACTTGGCCTGACCTAAGTGACACCATTTTGGGCATGTGGTTTTCTTTTTAACAGAAGTGAGGGTAAGGCCCAGCCCAGCATTTGAAGTTTCTAGGACTAATTTCAACTGAATATTTACAAATTTTATGTAGTGGAATTTTGCATAGGATTTTACCAAAGAAAAAAAGGTTTTGAAAACAACAGTTATAGATACTATAGTGACTTAAATAGTGTCACCCCCTCAAAATTCATGTCCATCCATAACCTCAGAATGTGGAAATAGGGTCTTTGTAGATGTAATTAAAGATTTTGAAATGAAATCACCCTGGATTTAGGGTAGATACTAAATCCAATGACTAATGTCTTTTTAAGTTTAAAGCAGAAGTAAATTTGGACACAAAGAAGAGACAGAGACACAAAGAAAAAGGCCATGTGAAGATGAAGGGTAAGATTCACCAACCTTTGCTGTCACAAACCAAAGGACACCAAGTATTTCAGGCAATCACCAGAAGCTAAGAGAGAGTCATAAGATTCTTTCTCAGAACTTCCAGAAGGACTCAACCCTGCCAACACCTTCATTTTGGACTTCTGGTCTTCTGAATGAATTGTGGAAGAGAAATTGTTTTTTGTTTCAAACCACCAAGTTTGCAATGATTTGGGAAATTAATACAGATACCAAGAATAATTTGACTTCAAATTCATCTCACAAACGGAGTAGAAAAACTATTAGGTGGATCCCATGCATTTTACAAAATCCTAAAACCTGCAGCAGGCAGAACAAGTAAATATCACCCTTAATAAAAAGTATTCCAAAATGATTATACCACAGATTCCTTTGGCCTTCCTTCTAGTATTTCTTCTTTTGTCATTGCTGATGCTTTGGGATTGCCATGCTCAAGGTGACTCATGCCTGGTGCTACTTAATGACAGCTCATAAATGGTCCTATTCATACCTGCCTATTCAGACATTTCAGGACTAAAATGAGGGCCAAGAGTTATAGGAAGGGCTGGCAATGATTGTAGTCCCTACATCCAAGCACTTCCTAAAAAATATAATAGGCCAAGATATGTAGGAGAAAGCAGATACAAGAGGGACAATTCCTAGTCAGAGCAAGTTTGTAGGGAAGGGATAAAAACTATCTGTGAAAGACTTTTACTACACTTGAGCCACAGATATTGTAGACTAAGCCAAGAAGGAAAGAGAAAAGGAAACATTTTGGGCTTCTTTGGCAATCTTTTTTTTTTTAAATATTTTATTTATTTATTCATGAGAGACGAGAGAGAGAAACAGAGGCAGAGGCAGAGCCGGGAGCCTGATGCAGGACTCGATCCCAGGACACTGGGATCATAACCTGAGCTGAAGGCAGATGCTTAACCCAGGTGCCCTTTGGCAGTCTTTTAAAAGGAGGACTTCTCCTAAACAATCCCTATCCATGCAAAACTAGATAAAAGGATGTTGACAGGACTGTCCAATATCATGAACACTGATAAAGAAAGAAATGTCAGAGAGTGTTAGAAATATAAATGCAACGCTTCTACAAAATATATGTTAATATTTGAAAGGGATATGTGATCCAAAAATATTTAAAATAAAATCTGCCACCACCTGGAATTTTAAGAGGGAAAGGACAAATTCTACCTAGGTCATAGTTTTCTCTACTCAGGGAACTCCTCCCCACCCACAACCCTGTCTTCTCCTTTCCCTTAACCATAATCATGTTCTTTACTTTTAGTGTACATGTTAGTGACTCATTTCTCACCTTCAACAATTAAAACTCTTATTAGTGGTATCCCTGTTCTACCTTCATTTCTCCTATTTCTTTTTTTTTAAGATTTTTATTTATTTATTTGTCAGAGAAAGAGCACAAGCAGGGACAGTGGCAGGCAGAGAGAGAGGGAGAAGCAGGCTTCCCACTAAGCAGGGAGCCCAATGTAGGACTTGATCCCAGGACCCTGGGATCATGACCTGAGCCGAAGGCAGACGCTTAACTGACTGAGCCACCCAGGCACCCCTCATTTCTCCTATTTCTTTCTTTTTTTTAAGATTTTATTTATTTATTTGAGAGAGAGAGAGAGAGCATGAGACTGGGGTTAGGGGCAGAGGGAGAAGCAGACTGCCCACTGAGCAGGGAGCCTGACAAAGGGCTCAATCCCAGGATACCAGGATCATGACCTGAGCTGAAGGCAGGTGCTCAACCGACTGAGCCACCCAGGTGCCCCTCTCCTATTTCTAATATATTCCTCATCCAATATAAAAATTTATCTACTCAAAAACTTTAATGGAGTGAATACACACACACACACACACACAAAGAATCACCAGGGAGGATGCTTACTAAAAATATATTTTCCAGGATGCTGCTCCAAATGTAATCAGAATCTTCAGAGCCTGGGTATCTGTATTTTTAACAATGTCCCAGCTTAATTTATAAACACCCAAATTTGGGAAACATTGGTTCAGATTATTCCCGTCATTAAACAGATAAGGTAAGGGTAATCCCCTGCCTAAAGATAAGCACCATGCCCAGAGATCATATGGGTAGTTAAAGGCAGAGTCAAACTCAAGGCTAAGTAAGGTAAAGTGCCCTTTCTATGACATACAAATCCCATCCAGAATTACAAGCCTTTGAGAGAGTAACTGGGTCCTTGTTTCCACCTACCACCCACCCTGTGGTATTTTGCATAAAAAGTTACATATAACCACTTGAGAAATGTGTGCTACATTAATTTTTTTAAGATTTTATTTATTTATTTGACAGAGACACAGCGAGAGGGAACACAAGCAGGGGGAGTGGCAGAGGAAGAAGCAGGCCTCCCGTGGAGGAGGGAGCCCAGTGCGATGCAGGGCTCAATCCCAGGACCCTGGGATCATGACCTGAGCCGAAGGCAGGCGCTTAATGACTGAGCCACCCATGCACCCCTGTGCTACATTAATTTTAGGAATATAAACTGCAAACTCTATGTCAGTAGCTTCCAAACAAGTTAATAAAAATCGCATTACTTGACACAAGTAGCTTTAAAACTGAAAATACCAGATTTAAAAAGAGAGAGAGATAAATGAATGTGCACTTGATTTTGAATAAATACCAGCACTTTACTCCTGAAAATTCCTGCCAAATGCTCTCCTGCCACTTGTCAGGGACTGTAAAATATTTTAATTTTAACTTGATGACTGGGAAATGCATATAATGAGGGTCCCTTAGGTAGAGTCTATAGAGCTAATCGGGAAATACACCACAGGCAGATGAGAAAACTCTAGACCCACTATAAACACAGGAGGGAGCTATGAGATTTGAAAAGATAGAGCAAACAGGAAAAGAAAAAAAAAAAAAAAAAAAAGCAATGTGTCTGTCAGGGCATATTGTCTTAGGAAATAATGAGTGCTCTTCTAATTTTTCATCCTGTGATATAGTACCATTTTATTCACAATTAAGCCTCTAGGTTTTTGTAGCGGTGTTCCTTAAAAAAAAAAAAAAGAAAGAAAGGGGCGCCTGGGTGGCTCAGTTGGTTAAGCGACTGCCTTCGGCTCAGGTCATGATCCTGGAGTCCCAGGATCGAGTCCCGCATCGGGCTACCTGCTCAGCAGGGAGTCTGCTTCTCCCCCTCCCGCTCCCCCATCTTGTGCTCTTTCTCTCTCTCACTCTCTCTCTCAAATAAATAAATAAAATCTTTAAAAAAAAAGAAAGAAAAGCCCAATTGTACCTTCTTGGCATCAGCATTTTTTTCCATCTTTGCTATGCCCTGCACTTGTTTTGATTTGACAAGCTTAATGTCATTTGATAGGATGAAAGCAGACCATTTTCTGAGAGCTGAGTGCTTCAAGGGCACTCATCCATTTGTGAGGAATTTCTAACCCTTTCTAGTACTTCTATCTTCTTTGCTTTAGATAAAAGAATAAAAATGAATACATTATAAGTTCTGAAATCCTGTCAGAAGAAAAAAAAACATTAACTTTATACTATCTAGCATCCTAAAATGTAGACAGAAAGCTGTGTTAAATATAAGAAACATTTTACCTAAAAATAAAAGTAACAACTAATTAAAAAGAACTTACCATGTATTAGTCACAATAATAAGGGCGTACATAAATGATCTAGTGCCCACAATATTTAATAGCCACAAAATTGCCACTGAGAGGTACTTTTCTTTAAGTTTTACAGATTAGAAAACTAAAATTTAGGAACTTAAATTAGTCAAAATGAAATGTCACTAAATAGATAAGCCTTGATTCAAATCCTGATCTGCCTGACTCCAAACCCGAAGCAATAACCTATTATTATTGGTAACATGTTTGTAGGTTTAGCCTAATCAATCTTACCTGGGAACATGTTAGAAATACAGGGTATCTGGCCCCACTCAAAACCTACTACATCAGAATCTGCATTTTAACAAGTCTCCTGGCACAGCTCAATAGCAAAAAAGCAAACAACCCAATTAAAAAATGGGCAGAGGACATCAACGGAAATTTTTCCAAAGAAAACATACAGGTGGCCAACAGATACATGAAAAGATGCTCGCCATCATTAAATCATCAGATTTAAATCATTGATTTTGCAAATCAAAACAACAATGAGATATCACCTCATACCTGTTAGAGTGCCTTTTATCAAAAAGACAAGAAATAAGTGTTGGTGAAAATGTGAAGAAAAGGAAACCCTCATGCACTGTAGGTGGGACTGTACATGGGTGCAGGGGTCACTAGCTAGACCCTGAGACCTGACCTTTACTGCCCACCTGCTTATACTCACCAACCTTTGTCCCACATTTTTCCTTAAACTCTTCTTTCCAGGTTATCTCCTAACTCAGGCAAAGGGAAAGCAAAACTACCCGTAAGTGATAGTGACTGCCCTGACAGGACCTCTAGCTGGCCCAGACCACCCAGACCAGTTTTTGAGCTTAACCCCTGACTCACGCCTGTGCAAATGGACCATGGGGTAACTTCTAGAACGACCGACAACTACCTTTACCTCATGCTAATACTAAAATCTCTGCCCAAGGAGGAGCACAAGCTTCATTTACATAACATACAATATATGTATAGGCATGTTTCCTTAAGGAGCATGCACAGCCTTCTGCCTGCCTCTATATACTGTGACAAGGCTTCCTTTTCCAAATATTCATCCGAACCCTAAATGAAAGGGACCCATTCACCCTTGCTCGGGGAGTCATGGCTTTGGCAGTCATTGCCCATGATCTCCTTCTTTGCTGCAAAGTAAAGTGTACTTTGTACAAAACTTCACCTGGTGTATCTGTGACTCACGAAGGAGTGAACTCACATTGGTTCAGTTACACAGCCACTGTGAAAAACAGTATGGAGGTTCCTCAAAAAATTAAAAATAGAATTACCACATGATCCAGTACTTCTACTACCAGATATTTATTTGAAAAAAATAAAAACACTAACTCAAAAAGATGTGTATATCTCCATGTTCACTGCAGCATTACTTAAAATAGCCAAGATACGAAAACAACCTTAGTGTCCATTGAGGGATGAATGGATAAAGAAAATGCAGCACAGATGTACAATGCAATATTACTCAACCATAAAAAAGAATGAGATCTTGCCAGATGCAACACCATGGATGGACTTTGAAAACATGCTAAGGGAAATAAGTGAGACAGAGAAAGACAAATATCATATGACCTCATTTATATGTGGAATCTTAAAAAAAAAATAAGCTCATAGATACAGAACAAACTGGTGGTTGCCATTGGGTAAAGGGAATCAAAAGGTATAAACTTTCAGTTATAAAATAAATAAATCATGAAGATATAATATATAGCATGGTGACTATAGTTAATAATACCATATTGCATACTAGAAAGTTGCTAAAAAAATAAATCTTGAAAGTTCTCATCACAAGAATGAATGAACAAATAAACAAATAAGTACCATGGGTGATTTTTAAGCACATTAAAATTTGAGAAACACTGTTATAAATGTGTAGAGTACCTGTCCTCATGTGGAGCTCATTATGTTATTAAATTTAGTTATCCAAGAGATATAAACTAACTGGTAGCTCAAGCATCATATTAGGCCCAAAATGAGTCTTAAATTCAGAACAATAATTTTATGTCACCCATATTTGCTTTAAAATTAGTTAGAATATGAAACTTTTGGAAATATGCGACTAGTGTGCCACCAGTATTCATAATAATGAAATATTCAGGAAGTTCTTCTTTACATAATACTCTATAAGGTATTATCTATAGAAACTGTGATAAAGAGGAGCCCTTGTTTTTCAGGGACTTAAAGCTGCACTTGACTATCTGTCTTAGAATACAAAATAAACTCTCCAATTAAAAAAAATAATAATGGATGCACCTGGGTAGCTCAGGTCATGTTCCCGGGTTCCTGGGATAGAGCTCCACATGGGGCTCCCTGCTCAGCAGGGAGTCTACTTCTCCCTCTCCCTCTGCCCCTCCCCTCCCCACCCCCATGCTCTGTCCCGCTCGTGCTCTCTCTCACTCGTGCGTTTTCTATCTCAAATAAATAAAATATTTAAAAAAATAATAATGGGTAAATTAAGATCACTTCATTCTTCTTTTCTCCTCTTCCTCATTCCTCATCAATCTCTCTCCTATGTCTTAAATCCCTGGAATACTTGTGAAGGGGAGAATTTGCCACCCCAAAATATGTCTCTTTGGCATAAGGATTATTTAAAGCTCATTATTTTTAAGAAAGAGCAGACACAGAAGAAACTCTCAAAAGTGAGAAGTTACTCTTTTGTAAGAGACATTTAAATTTGTCCAACTGCCAGATCACAGGAGAGTTTGTCATAAGGGTCCTAGTCCATAACATTGTCTCAACTTGCACTCTCTTGTTAGTGCTAGAAAAGTCCCATTCTAGTAGTGCCTGCCTAAGGGTCACAGATTAGCAAGTCTGTGACTAGAGGAGTCTCACGATCTTGTAGGAAACAGAGGACACTGTTTGCACTACACTATTCTTCCCACCAGTGACAACAAAGCCTTTGCTTTCTGAGGCTAACTCTGGAAGTGCACTTTCTAGATCTTGTGAGGGCCACATCTTTTGCATTCTCTTTTGGGGATGCCTCTTGTATCCATGGTTCTTGACTCACTATTGAGATTAAAATAAGATCCTCCTTGTCAATGGGCAGATGATAGATCCTTTGAATTGGACAAACTTCGATATTAAAATAATGTTGGGGGGGGCGCCTGGGTGGCTCAGTCGTTAAGCATCTGCCTTCGGCTCAGGTCATGATCCCAGGGTCCTGGGATTGAGCCCCACATCGGGCTCTCTGCTCAGCGGAGAGCCTGCTTCTCCCTTTCCCACTCCCCCTGCTTGTGTTCCCTCTCTCGCTGTCTCTGTCAAATAAATAAATAAAATCTTTAAAAAAAATTTTTGAGAGCTCTCACCCTAAACTGTTTTTTTTGATACCTAACTGAAAGACCAAATTGAAAAGTAGATACAAAGGAGTAAAACGGCTAACTTTAGGGGCTACCTTAACAAAATGGCAGAACAGAAATTAGACTTAGGGCAAAAATTAGAGTCCACATCTAATGTAAATTCCCCTTCTCTACCCTCATACATTGCTTTATCACCAACTCCCCGGCCCTGGCCCTGCAGAAGATCTTTTGGGTCTCTGGGTCCCTGGTCAAAACCTCCCTCTCAAAATCCAGCCCCATCACCCCAGCAAATTCCCTTACATCCCAGAACTCCTCCAACTTCCCCAGAAAATCCTTTAAACACCCAGTTGCCTGTTCTGACTTCCCTTTCTTTACAAGATTTACAGAGAGCGCTCCAGGCTGCTCTCCAGTTCTGGGGTATGGAGGTTACTCATGTAAATACTAAAATCCAGGAAGTGAATTTAGTAGGAACACCCAAAATGGGCAGTAGGGCTTTCTTTGCTATCCTTTATAATTCCTCTTACTTTCCAGGACCCTATAATCCGGCTCTGCCAGCTTCAGGCCTTCCTATACAATATTTTTTAGGTAAGTATCCTGGACCTCCACCACAAAGAATTCATATCCCCTGGACAGCAACAAATCTTCTGAGCTATAAAACCCTTTTACTTCTACATTCAAAAGATTCTACTAAATTTAGAGAGGTGTAGGAAAGATCAGTGGTCATTCACAGCCCCACTCAAAGGGACTGCAACTGGCTGTTAAGGGATGCTCTTCTCTCCCATGATTATCCTCAAGCTTTCAGACAAACCAGAGAGCCCCCTGGAAAAAACTCCCCACACAGAGTAAACAAATAGCCAGAATCTCTCTCAGGCCATGCAACAAATGACCAGGAAATGTCTCAGATAGAGGCTGATATTCAAGGGCTTGATGGAAGCAGTAGTAAAGGCTTTATCCCTGAAGTGATTAGGTATAAAGTTGAACTATGCATTCATAAAGAAGGAAAGCATCTGAAAGCCTTTGTTAAATGCCTTGTATAGACTTCTTGAAGACATGATGCATTGGGGCGCCTGGGTGGCTCAGTCGTTAAGCGTCTGCCTTCGGCTCAGGTCATGATCCCGGGGTCCTGGGATCGAGCCCTGCATCGAGCCCTGCATCGAGCCCTGCATCGAGCCCTGCATCGAGCCCTGCATCGAGCTCCTTGCTCTGCAGGAAGCCTGCTTCTCCCTCTCCCACTCCCCCTGCTTTTGTTCCCTCTCTCGCTGTGTCCCTCTCTGTCAAATAAATAAATAAAATCTTAAAAAAAAAAAAAAAAGACAATGCATTAAACCCTGAAATTCTAGAGCATAGAAATCTTTTAATTCCTACTTTGGTTGGAATGAAAGTCTTCTCCCTGATCTAAAAAAGCAAATTGAAGATAATTTAATTGGATGGGCAGGTCAGCTCCTTGATGTGCAGACTGCAATCCAGTTCTTTGGGAAATTGCAAAAAACTGTCTTTGTTTTGGAAATCTCTACAGAACCAGAAGTGTGTCTCTAAAAGCAATTCAAAGCTTACCTATCCTTCCTTACCAATCCCAAAACCTCCCCTATTTTTCTCTAAATGCTTTGTAGATACTGTAAAGCATCAGGACATTGGAAACAGAATTTTCTTGCACTTAGGAAAGGAAGAATTTTAGTATTAATTATTCTAAACCTTGGATAATAGGCAAATACACCCCAAAACTCTTTGGAGAAAACTTGGATGTTTTCTCTGTGTCTCTGTCACATAGATATTTACTCCCACCTACTTGAGGACCTAACAGCCAAACTTTAGGGACATGTTTCTCATCAGAAGAAAGAAAAGAAGGGGGGGGGATATTTGGAAATTGGGGTAATGAAGAACCTCAAATGTCTTCTCCACAAATATGAGAATAAACTTCAGCCATCTAAGCAGGTGCCATTAATTTATTCCATCTGCCAAAAACACAGTTTGGATCCAAAGGCTCTTTTATAAACTAATGAGTTTTGCATTATTATACCCATCTTCTGGCCTAAATTTTATTTTATTTTTTTCTGGCTAAAATTCTGAAATGAAAGTATAAGATCTGTTTGTATCTGTAAGTTTATGTATATCTATATATTTATTTTATAGATGTGTGACATTTTTCTACCTCCACATGGTATTGCCACAATTAATTTGTAAAAACTCTATTCAATTGGCTTAAAATTAAATGCTTATAAATTATTCCTAAAGTTCTCAGAAATACAATAGAAACTAACCCAAATGCGTTTTGGTTTCATGTGATCTAGAAAAACACTCAGTTTAAAGCTACTGTAAGTTCACTGGTTTAGAGTTATCAACACCAAATATAAAGCAGACATAAACTTTAATTCTGCCTGAGTTTATTAGTCAAATAAACTCATGTTAATATCTCACAACACTTGTCAGCAAGAAAAATAGCTTGAAATGATGACTGACTTTGTCTAATATCTTGAAGCTTTTGGCTGTGGTCTAAATATTATAGTTGGGAGCAAGTGGTTTAGATAGATATAAATGAGATAAGAGTTTTTAGGTCAACTATTTAGCAATAACTATATTTTATGGTTCGTGTACTTAAAAATAGCTTCCAAAATCTTTTTAGTAATAGAGTTCTGCTAAGTTAAATGATGGAAATTTACTGACTATCTAGATCATTTCCAAATAAGATAAAATAGTGAAACATTAATTACTGAACACAGGTTTATCTACTTTTGGCTTACTGCAGAGAAACTGAAGATAAATTTGAGTCAACTAGTACACAGGTCTAATGTCACATTAAAAGACTGCACTATTAAAAAGCATATTCTTCTAAAAATTATAAAATATATTCATAAATTTGCCAATCTAAAAGAATACTGGTGTGACAGTTCACAATTGCTTACTATTCAGTTTTCACTAGAAATTAAGGTTACTAAGAGAACGCCTGGGTAGCTCAGATGGTTAAGCGTCTTCCTTCAGCTCAGGTCATGATCTTGGGGTCCTGGAATCAAGCCCCACATTAGGCTCCCTGCTCAGCAGGGAGTCTGCTTCTCCCTCTCCCTGCGTGTCCTCTCTCTCTCTCTTTCAAATAAATAAATAAATAAAATCCTTCTTAAAAAAAAGAAATTAAGGTTACTAAGGAATAAAATTTCTAAAATATATGATTAAAGCCAGCAGAAATAATGAGGAAAACAACTGGGCAAGATAAATAGAATTTCTATTTGGATAAGAAAAGGTATGAGGTATAGAGATGCATTTTTGTTAGGGGAAAAGAAAGTAAGTTTGTCCCAAAGTAAAACTGGTAATTTCAAACTGGGAAAGGGGAAAATAAAGGACAAATTAAACAGGAAGTTGGGAAGAAAGAAAAATTTTACCTTGTGCATTCAAGGTGGCTAAAATTGAATTGTTATTATAAGGCTTTTAAAAATAAACGTTAAGATCAGTAGTGTATTTATGTAAAACTAAAAATTTCCTTTCATCTACTAAAAGCACAAAGTTTTCTTGAACTACTGATCTCTCATGATAAGAGATTGCAAAAGGTTTTTCTTAAGTAATCTGCTCAGAAAGCAAAGATCTTGTGCTTCATCAAAATGATTTCCTGTATCTCTTTATCATCATGTCTTTGATTATTAGGAAAACTGAGTCTTCATAACATTAAAAGACCTAAGTTTTGCTGACAGTTACATAATTTTCTGTATTTGCCTTTGAAATCTTTTATTGTCACTTTGGTTAAATGGATATTAAGTATTATTTCATAATGATCTGTGATTTTCTTTCATCAAGTATCCAAACCTTTTGATATTTTTGACAAATTCCCCAAAATCAAATTCTAAATGAAGTTTTTTTTCACCTTGAACTAACTTTGGGATTTTATAAATGTTCCCTGGAACATCTCAAAAGATTTGCTCTCTCTCCTTACAGAAAGAAAGATGTTACACTACTTAGGCTCATTTGGTATGTTAAATTACATGAAGAACACTGTCAAATAAGTGATACTAAACCTTTTTAGAATTTATTTGTGTGGATATATATTCTTTTTTTTTAAAGATTTTATTTATTTATTCATGACAGACAGAGAGAGAGAGAGAGGCAGAGGGAGAAGCAGGCTCCCAAGGAGCAGGGAGCCCGATGCGGGACTCGATCCCAGGACCCTGAGATCATGACCTGGGCCGAAGGCAGATGCTTAACCATCTGAGCCACCCAGGCGCCCCATGGATATATATTCTTAATGTAATGTTCTAGAAACTGTATGAAACTCCTAGAAATCTTGTATGTCCTGGCATGTTACACTTATAATTCTAGTTATTGTCTTGAAGTGTTATTTGTCACAGAAATAAGTAAATTTCCTTGTCAACTGCATTATAATGGACTCTTATCAGATATTTAATCATGGCCATTTTTAAGCCTTTTGTCATTTACTGTTTTTGTTTTACTCTAAAGCTTCTTCAAAACTGCTTCATCTTCCTTGAGACTCACAGAAAAAACTCCGAGTACAGGTTTAGGATAACTTTAAGATCACACCATTGAACTGGGTAAGAATTTCAAGAACTGACAGAAAAACTGGATTCAAGCCGAACAAGAATTAATTACATGGGACTGAATGAACTGATGAGATGATTATCATTTTTATGACATTTTGTTTAAAACATTTTATCTTTTCTCTTAAGGTATCTATGACTTGGAACAATTTGGTGTAAGATATACTTTTGTGAACAAAGATGAAACATTTATCTTTTTCTCCCTACCTGATCCCACCAGAATTTGGAACTTCTCCATGACTACTGTTACGTTCACAGCAATATAGTTATTTATGTAAGTTCAATAGGAATCCATTCTTCTTGTAACAGGACACAATTGGAAGCTGGTTATATTATCAAGGCTTTGCACTAGAATGTCAAATTTGTGGATGTGCAGAGAATCAGATATGCCTGACAGTTTTAAGGAACTATGGTTGATTTTAAGCAGGCAATAAAACCCCTCAGAAAAAAATAGCCTGGTACCTTGTTTATTACAAGGTTCCCAATAACCTAACCAGGTGAGTAAGGAAGGTCTCTTCTTTGGAGGTACAGTAACCCCAGGATATTTGAGGGACCTAGAAAAGAGGAATTCACCCACATCTACAGGTATTACGGGCAAGTCTGATGGCAAGTCCTTTATGTGGTTTCCTGACCTCAAGGGGCTTTTAGAAGTCCAATCTGAGATTTTTTATGAAAAGTCCCAGTAAAGCATAATTTAAAAGAGCCTGCAATTTTATGATCACTTGCTATTCTTACTACATTTATGTAAATAATCAAGCCAAATCTATTGAGACTAGACTTATTTGACAAATTAGTTTTTCCATAATTATCTTTGGTAAAAATGAAGATGATCATAGAAAAATTATGCTTCCCTAGAAACTCTAATACTTGTTTGGATATTAGATTCCAGTCCTGTTACTTCAAGTCATGTTAATTGTCTTCGAGGTTTTGTTATTTATGTGCAAACTGGACTAGATCCTAAATTCTTAAAGTTTCCTCTTCTCCAAACTAACACTTCCAATTTTCTCCCCTCCTCTGAATCACTGAGAACAAAAATTGCCCTTTTTCCTGAAGCCCTGCTAAGTGAAGAAAGATGATTTGATATAAACTTCAGAGAAATCACAATAGCTCATATTTAGACAATCTACTTCTTTCCTGTTGCTCTATGAGCCACTCAGATAATTTACTGGTATACCCAATGACATCATCAGAGGCATTCAAACTGCAAACCAGGAAAATCTGTCTGATTGCCATTGCCTACCATTAATCCGTCTGAAGGTGCTTTGAGCCTGACATCTAGAAATCTTCTCAACTGGCAGCTCTCAAGACTCAGACACTGGATTTATAATTTACTCCAACCATTAACCTTTGTTTTACTTTTGTTTCCATAGAAATGCTTTTAAAAAAAAGATTTTATTTTTAAGTCATCTCTCCACCCAACATGGGGCTCAAACTCACAACCTCGAAATCAAGAGTGTGCATGTTCTTTCCAACCAACCAGCCAGGCACCCCTAGAAACACCTCTTATTCATTTTCTAATTGCTTGTACAATATAGGCCTAACTTTGGGGGCCCACCTGCAAGACCACCTCCTGAAATGAGACACAACTATTCAACTAAACTGACCAATTCTCAGAACTAACAGACTGGTTCAATGAGATACAGCAACTCAGCTTCTTGATTATGAAAAATTCATATTTAAAGTTTCATAGGAAGGGGAGCAGAATTTGCCACTTCAAAATGTGTATTTTGGCATGGGATTATTTTAAACTGGTCATTTTTAAGCAGCAGCAGACACAGGTGGAACTGTGAAAAGTGAGATGTTAGTTACCCTTCTCTAAAAAACATTTACATGTATAAGGAAAATCTCCATTTGAAATTGTATCTCCCTCTCTGTACCAGTAAGAAAGGAGGATTAAATCTCTAGGAACGCTTATCAGTGGAGAAGGCCAGGACTCAAATCTGAGTTAACAACCTTACCCTTGTTTACTGTGTTTTTCCTGGTGACCTCCCATAACTGACTCCCCACCCCCCACATCTTTTCTCTTTAGTGGAAGATTGTATTTAAGGTGATGGCTTTGGCCATTTTGGGGAGTTACTCAGTTTTCCTGGGTCTCTCACATGTATACAGGAGGTATACGTGTTATTAATCTTCTGTGTTTTTCTTCTGTTAATCTATTTTATATCAATTTAATTAGACCAGCCAAAGAACCTAGAAGGGAAGAAGGGAAAACTCTTCTACAACTACAACTGAAATTGTTCTACTGCTTTCTTAGGAAAGTAGATGCCAAGATCCTCCAATATTGCTTAACCTCTCACTGATCCCTCCAGAGATTGACTGAAAAAA
>NC_138385.1:80330233-80409228 GCF_054177405.1 Leptonychotes weddellii | reverse complement strand
GATGGACTCTGAAAAACAAACTGAGGGTTCTAGAGGGGAGGGGGGTGGGAGGATGGGTTGGCCTGGTGGTGGGTATTGAGGAGGGCACGTTCTGCATGGAGCACTGGGTGTTGTGCACGAACAATGAATCATGGAACACTTCATCTAGAACTAATGATGTAATGTATGGGGATTAACATAAGAATAAAAAAAAAAGAGTTGTATCAGTTAATTTAAGAAAAAAAAAAAAAAAAGGAAAGTCCACAGCATTTGAGAATTATCCATTTCATATAATAAGAAAGGGCTACTGGTCTTAGCCCTTTCATTAAAACTAATGTGCTACTCTCCATCCCCATGGGAGAGCTTGGTTCTAATAATAAACTCCAAGAATATAAAGAAATAAATTAAAATTTGGGGGGAAAAATGAATAGATTCTAGGAAGACATGCCCCACAGCCCTTAGAAAGTGTCTTGAGGGAAATGAGGAGCCAAAGAAAGCAAAAGTAAGTTTAAACATCAGCCTCCAGACCAAATTCTCTTGACAGTTTATTAGGGTCAGTTCCAAATAGCCATGTCTGGCTATGATTTATGTTTGCTTTTGAAATGCCTAACATACTTAATGACCAAATAAGATCCTTTCAATGAGAGATTTTTACTGAAAAGAATATTACTTAAAAATAATTTTTAATACAATCTTAATAGTTCTAAGTAATCAGGAAAATGGAAAAACAGTTAAGTATAATGGGCTAGGAATTCTTTTCTCTTTCATATTAAGTTATTTTAAAAAGCAAGAATCCTACTGCATGCCTGAGGATCTCTCATCTCTCATTACTCTCCATTCTCTTCCCTTTCTTACTGCCATTTTTTCCTGATCCCAGTACTTCATCTGCTTTTAAGATCTTTTGATGCCAAGTGGCACAAAGAGTTTCTTTGCATCATTCCTGAACTTTTGGTGGATATTTACATCATCATTTATAATGAGAGCATCAGTCAAACTTATGACAGTGATCATCACAGTCACTGAAATAAAATGTTGGTACTTAGCTAAAAGAGATAATAAATTGACTTGGTTCAGCTGGACAGGGAGGATGAACAAACTTTAAGAAATTACAGGAAAAGGAAAAATCAGAAGTTCAATGACCTATTGCTCAGCATGTTTTATTTATTTATTTTTAAAATCAGGTAAGAGAACAGTGTTTGAACAGAATGAGTAAACAACTTTTTATCTGGAAATAAAAATCATATAATAATGCAATGTCACCTCCTTTTTTCATTGTTCATATTATAGGGTACTGACTGGAAGAAAAAGCCTTTGATAACCTTCAGGTCCTGATTAAGAATATTAGAATCTGAATGTAATATTAAATATAAAATAGTTCAATTCTCTTATTTTATCGATGCCATCATCTGAGACATAGAAGAATAAAGTACCTCTCCTATAATCACACCACTGATCGCTGAATCAGACCTAAAAATGCAGATGTCAGCTCCATGCTATTTTGATCGCACTATGAACTAAGTTGGGACTCAAGTTTTTGCTTTCTATCAAGTCTCTCATGAAGAGAAAATTGGGACAACATAAGGAACATCAATGCATAAAACATCAAATGGGAAAGTTCAACCCACTTTTCTGCCTTAGTGGATGAGATTTATATTTTTTTCTGGTAAAGCTTTTGAGAGATGATGACAAATAGAGTAAGACATAAACTACAGTTCAAAATTAAGGCACATGAGACCAAAATCAACTCTGGCCATGGAGCTGACCCTGATAAATAGGCAAATTCAGCTTATTTACCAGTAGGAGCCACTAAGGCAAGGCCTAAATCTTCATTTCAGCTTGAGGATAAATGTAGAAAGTAGAAGCCTGAACAAAATCAGAAGGATTCAAAAAAGACTGAGAAGGATCCTCAAGATTGCATTATTATAATGCCACTCATCAGATTTATTCTGAAAGTTTTCTTCACTAACTCTTTAAAATAAAACTACAAACTCAGTTGACTCAGAGGTAGACAGTTAATTCAATCAGAACATGGGACTTCAAGGAGGAAAACAAGACAAAACAAAGCCGAAAAACCAAGAACAAAAATATTCTGAGAGATCCCTCTTGCAAAATGAAGCACTTATTTTATCAAGCAGGGAAACACAAGGGGTTACTTATGGCCTTTTGTTGTGGATATTTTAGTGTAAAACAGGTATCTGCCTAACTCAAGGCATTCATGATCCTAGGAAGGCAGGACTAACATACAGGATATGCTAGTCATTCTGTTTGTTCACATATTCTGCTTTATTTTCTGCTCTTTAATTGTTCTGTGCCTTGGGAGGTTGCCCCATTCACATTGCATCTCCCAGACTCTCTTAGCTGCATTTTGAATTCAGTAGAAGAGAAATATTAACTGGATATAAGTGAGGAGAAGAAAGGTTGGGGATATCTCCTCCATTCCTTCCTTGCTCCACAGCCACATCTTGGGTAATTTCTGAATCCCAGGATGACTAGCTCTCCTCTTGGGCAGGCCCACTTCCAAGTTCTCATAAATTTTGGCAACAGTTTTTCCAACTCTTGCCTTTCATCTCTAAAGGTGGTAAAAGCTTCATGCTGTTGCTCCTCTGAATACCAACCATCATTTTTTGTTATTTTTTTTAAAACAGCATCACTGAGGTAGAATTCTACATGTTTAATGTATATAATTTATGTTTAACATATAAATGTATATTTATATACAACTGCACATATTTAATGTATACATTAAAATCACATACATTTAATATATAATGTAATACATATTTAATATAGAATATTCATTACATAATGTATACAATTTGGTGACTTTGTACACATGCATACAGCCATGAAATCATTATATCAAGGTAATAAACATATACCTCATCCCCAAAAGTTTCCTTGAGTCTCTTTGGGTTTTTTTGTTCTGTTTCATTTTGTTTTGTGATAAGAAAACTTAACAGGAGATCCACCCATTTAACATATTTTTAAGTACACAATACATTACTGTTAACTATAGGCACTATATTGTACAACAGAGATATCTCTAGATCTTATTCATCCTGCATAATTGAAACTTTATACCTATTGAACTCCCCTTTTCCCCCTTCCCCTACCCAGCCCCTAGCAACCATCATTCTATTCCCTATTTCTATGAGTTTGACTATTTTAGGCAGCTCATATAAATGGAATGTAATATTTGTCCCTCTGTGACTGGCTTATTTGACTTAATATAATATCCTCCAGATTCAAACATATTGTTGCAAATGGCAGGATTTCCTTTTTTAAGGCAGAATAATATTCCATTGTGAGACATACAGTTTTTTTCAGGGCCTTGTCAAGCAAATCACAGCCCTGCCTTAAGATAATATCTTCCACCCAGTTTATGCTGAGTATTGTATTTTCAGTATGGCAACAAGAGAGTAAGGGAGCTTTGACTAGGAAAGGCTAATCAGCCTCTCACACAGGACTAGAAAGTGAAAAGACCTTGACTGGGTCACCATGTTCCAGGATTATACGCAGGGTTTTTAGGTTATATTACTTACTAGCTACTAAACTCAGAGGTTATTGGTTTTAGAATCCTGGATCACAACTCTGAAATCAAGAAATTTGGGAATGAAACTCAAAAAGTTAATTTACTGAGTTATATTTATAAATATTGCTTTAAAATGGATTTCCACTACTTACACATTTGGATCCACACATTTTATCCCAGGAGATCGACTTGGGAAGCCACTACAATGTACCGTATGGCTTTCTTCTAGTGGCTCAGGTTTACAATCCTTTATATCAAATAAAGAGGTTTAGAGGAGCCACCGAGTATTTTTTTTAATAAAGATTTTATTTATTTATTTGACAGAGAGAGAGAGCACAAGCAGGGGGAGTGGTAGGGAGAGGGGAGGGAGATGCAGGCTCCCCGGGAGCAGGGACCCCGATGCAGGGCTCGACCCCAGGACCCAGGGATCATGACCTGAGCCGAAGGCAGACGCTCAACAACTGAGCCACCCAGGCGCCCCCCACTGAGTGTATTTAACCAATTCATTTTAATGCTTTCATCTAATAGATAAATAGAGAAACATATCGCATCTAGAAAAGGTCTGTAGTAGTAAATCTAGAAATATTTGTGGACAATAAGGAAATAGGAATATTGAGAAAGGAGGATAAATTCCATGGAGAAAAGTTTCTATTAGACTTCCAATTATTTGAGTTGCAAGGGCAAAGTTGATGCTGAATTTAGAAAATCTCAAATCACCTCACAAAATACAGGACCCTGTTAACTACAACAGGTGTTACAATTTGTTAAGAATTACTGCCTCAATGGGCGCCTGGGTGGCTCAGTCATTAAGCGTCTGCCTTCGGCTCAGGTCATGATCCCAGGGTCCTCGGATCAAGCCCTCCATCAGGCTCCCTGCTCGGCGGGAAACCTGCTTCTCCCTCTCCCACTGCCCCTGCTTGTGTTCCTGCTCTCTCTCTCTCTGTCAAATAAATAAAATCTTAAAAAAAAAATTATTGCCTCAAATTATAGGCAATGAAAGGGGACAGTAAAACAGGAACACATGTTTCCTGACTTTTAAATCAGGGATATATGCCTTAGATAACAAACATTTAAAGTTTCTGAAGTCATTCTTTAATTGATCCAAATCATACAGTCATAATCACTTTAAATGAGTAAATTGTTACCAGAGAATTGAATCCAGCACAGCCTGCAAACTATCATTTTGAAAAGAACTTTTAGCATTTTAATTGTAATATTAGTTTCAATAAATTTGTTTGAATTTTTGTCAAAGTTTTTAAAAAGAACATTTCAACAATTTTAGGTAAGTGATGTTTTACAGCTGGGATAGAACAAAGATCACCTGATCTAACTCCCTCATTTAAGAAAGATTAAAACCTAAACCCAGGGTTTGACTGCCTCAGGTATTGTGGCTTATTTATAGTGAAGCCAGGATAGGAATCTAAGTCCCCAAATGCTAATTCAGTGCTCTCTACTCTCTGACATAAGTCAAATCTGATTTTCATGAAGAATCTATGACTTGTTCTCATAAAACCAATTTATACAAAGGCAGAGTCCTTAAAATGGATAAAAGCCCATATAATTTTTAACACTTCTGACATGTATACTGTTATTTTTGTTAATTGAGACAAAATATCCATCAATTCACCTTTACCTTGGAATGGTTTCTTCCCTTTTTTTTTTTAAAGATTTTATTTATTTATTTAACAGAGAGAGAGACAGCGAGAGCAGGAACACAAGCAGGGGGAGTGGGAGAGGGAGAAGCAGGCTTCCCGCTGAGCAGGGAGCCTGATGTGGGACTCGATCCCAGGACCCTGGGATCATGACCTGAGCTGAAGGCAGACGCTTAACGACTGAGCCACCCAGGCGCCCCTTGGAATGGTTTCTCTTAAGTCATGTAATCAAGAGCTAAAATCTTTTTTATTGAGACAGTGATAAAGGAGCTTGAACAACTAAAAATTGCTTATCCTGTGTCCCTTAGTAGGCCATGACATAATTGTTAAAATTTGAAAGAACTGAAAGAAAGTAAAGGAGTACCTGGAGAACTGGACACCTAAATTATCTACTGCAAAATGATTAGCAAAACCATCATCTGGAGTATTGTGGAAAATAGCCAAGTGTACCTAATAAATTCATAAATCTAAGGATATGTCTAGAAAGAGTAAAAAGAAAATTCAATTGACTTCTTTAAATGCCTCTGATGATATATGAGAAGACCGAAGATGAACTAGAGAAGAAATTGTTCAATTTTAGAACAAAAATGTAGATAAAAAAGGCTGCCTAGGACAGCATTTCCAGCTAAGAAAAGATCCAAAGGTAAACAATGGCCTCAGAGGATAGAACAAAACCTGGACAATAAAACACAGTCTCAGTGTAAAGAAGAAAAGGGTGTAGCTATCCAATCCCTTTAAAGTTCTCAGAAAGATTTTAGGACATCCCTCACTTATTCTTTGCTAGGCAACTCACATCAGCCTCACATGGCCAAAGGTAAATAAGGGCTTGTCTCAGAGAGAAATGTGGGTGTGGATTTTGTTTAATGGAGTGAACATCCAATAAGAATCATAAGCAACCTGACAGAGGATTTGTGCTATTAGAAGCACTGTGAGCTTAGACTAAAAGGGACAGAAACAGTTCAGAATGAGAAAAATTCTTGGTACTCTCAACCTTGTACACACAGGAAAACACTAAGAAAGGTACTCTGCTACTAACATGGACTATTTATTTGAAGGAAGATAGGATGACTCAGAAGGCTGAACTAAGATACCAAAGGACCAATTAGTGACTCAGGGAATGGGACGAGGCCTTAACCAAGGACCTGGAAACGTGTGCCCAGTTGAATTTTAGAATTACTGTGGACTAGTACTCCTGTTGAACAGAATTATCTATTAAGGCTATCTTATGTCTAGCTCAAAAGTGTACATTACATGGGAGGAGGGCAAATCACTTGCCTCTTTATTTCACAGGTCTGATTGAGAGGAGTAACTCAAGAAATTGTACCTGAAGAGTCTCTTCTAACCTAGGCCTAATTAATATGACAAGGTCCTGGATATTCATACTTTGGTGGTCTTGAAAGGGGGTGAATGTATTTTTTCATGTGAGAAGAATGTAAATATTATCTGTCCAGAGGATTGATTATGGTAGATTAAAGATGGCTGTAAATCCTTAACACTTCTTTCAATGAGAGATTCTTTTTCTCTTCCTTTGAAGCTGGTCTGGCCTATAGTTGCTTTGACCAA
Organism: Leptonychotes weddellii; assembly: GCF_054177405.1. Taxonomy (NCBI): domain Eukaryota; kingdom Metazoa; phylum Chordata; class Mammalia; order Carnivora; family Phocidae; genus Leptonychotes; species Leptonychotes weddellii. Next base: position 80,402,502 of record NC_138385.1, on the reverse strand, counting down.
TGGAATATCCTAGAAGTAATGCAAAATGGATACTATATACTGCCCTGGGCCTAGACTTTAAGAAGGCCGATGCTTCTACTATGGTTTCTTATAAACCTGAGTTGCTATGTAAAAAATCTAGTAAGATTAGAATTGCTAGGCTAGCTACATGGAGTGGCTCTAGAAAAGGAGATGAGGTGGGGTGGTGGAGGGTGTTGGGAACCAGCTGTTACCCACTAGTTCCAGAGAAGCCATCCCAGTCATCCTAGCTAATTTAGCTGATATATTGGAAAAGAAACAAGGCCTACTATCCTGTGACTGAATTCCAGTGCCTTAGAATCGTGTGATAAAATAATGATAAATCATTGGTTTTAGCCACTAAGTTTTGATGTAAGTTGTTATGCAACAATGGATAACCAGAGCACATATCTATAATATAACAATTGCAAAGAGCACACAACAATCTCGCCCCAACTTGTTTGAAATCTCCTGGGATCTCATGGAGCTTGGTCAAGATTTTGGGCCCAATCCCGCCAGCTTGCATCCAATTATCAAGACCTCGCTGTCCAAATCTCGTGAGTACTCACCCAAATCTAGCCCCGTCTTGGGAAAAATCTCCTGATCTTACAGAGCCTGTTTGAGTTACCCTGCCAAACGTACCAGGTGCATCCATTCCTCTGAACCATTTCAGGCCAAATCTCATGAGATCTCACCCAAATCTCACCCTGTCTTGGGGAAGTCTCGTGAGATATCATGGAGCTGGGAGAGATTTTGCGCCACATCTTGCCAGCTCTCATCAAGCCTCTGAAACATCGAGGTCCAAATCTCGAGGGTTATCGCCCAAACCTCGCCCAGTCTTTTACGAAACCTCGTCGGATCTCATGGAGCTCGGTCAAGATTTTGGGCCACATCCCGCCAGCTTGCATGGAATTATCAAGACCTCGCTGTTCAAATCTCGTGAGATCTCACCCAAATCTCGCCCCATCTTGGGCAAAATCTCGTGAGGTCTCAGGGAGCTCAAGCACAATTTCCTGGCAAATCCTGCCAGTTCCCATCCACTCCTCTGAAATCTCGCTGTCCAAATCTCGTGAGATCTCACCCAAATCTCGCCCCATCTTGGGCAAAATCTCGTGAGATCTCAGGGAGCTCAAGCGCGATTTCCTGGCAAATCCTGCCAGTTCCCATCCACTCCTCCGAGATCTCGCTGTCCAAATCTCGTGAGATCTCACCCAAATCTCACCCCGTCTTGTGCAAAATGTCGTGAGATCTCAGGGACCTTGGGCAAGATATAAAGCCCAATCCCGCCAAGTGCATTCAAGCCTTGAGACCTTGCAGTCTATATCTCCTGCAATCTCACCTAATCTTGCCCTGCCTTCGGCAAAATCTCATGAAATCTCACATTACTGCAGTGAGATTTCCCACTAATGATGGTCAGGTACATTCAATCCTCTGAATCCAAGCAGTCCAAGTCTTGTGAGATCTCACCAAAATTCTCTCCCCGACTTGTGCGAAATCTCCTGGCATCTGATGGAGCTCAGTCAAGATTTCGGGCCCAATCCCACCAGCTTGCATGCAATTATCAAGACCTCACTGTCCAAATCTCGTGAGATCTGGCCAAAATCTCACCCTGTCTTGGGCAAAATATCTTGACATCTCATGGATCTCGGGCGAGATTTCCAACCAAATCCTGCAAGCACACATACAATCCTCCAAACCCTCACTCTCCAAATCTCGTGAGATCTTCCACAAATCTCACCCTGTCTTTGGCAAAATCTTGTAAGATCTCATGGAGCTCAGGCAAGATATAAAGCCTAATCCCGCCAGGTACAATCAAGTCTTTGAAATCCCGCAGTCCCTATCTCATGGGATCTCACCTAATCTCACTATGTCATTGGTGAAATCTCATGAGATCTCATGCCGAGGTTTGCAAAGAGCACACAAAATCATTGAAGATGAGAAATACTTAATAAAATATTATTTTCTACTCCCTGGGATTATGAAGCTCATTTATTGGAGTGCAATGGACATGATTCATGAGAAAAGATGTCTTGTCAATAATTTGATGAAATATAATTATTAGTTCTAAAAACAATTTTTATTTTTTTAAAAGATTTATTTATTTGAGAGAGAGAGTGGGGGGGGGCAGAGGGAGAGAGAGAGAGAAAAAAGCAGACTCCCTGCTGAGTGTGGAGCCAGACGGACAAGGAGCTTGATCCTACAACCCTGAGATCATGACCTGAGGTGAAATCAAGAGTTGGACACTCAACTGACTAAGCCATCCAGGCGCCCCTAGAAACAATTTTTAAAATGAAAGTCATGTCAAAGGAGCTTACTCTATCAGACAGTATACTGGGTCAATTAATGAGGAAGCAGTAAATTCTAATAAACAGGATTATATTCAATTATATAATTTGGAATCACAGATCATAGTGCCTTTGACTCCTTTAATTCTACTTTTCAGGCAGAAAAGGGGGCCTATATTGAGTTTCTGATTGCAGTTCACATCCTGCGAGTAGTTCTCAATCTCTCTTTGCCTGTTATTACAACTGAATCATCTTACCTGTCCATGATTTGTTTTGGTACTTTGTTTCTTTTTTGTTTTTGTCTCTAAGTCGACAAATGTTTCTAGCTTATATGAGTCAGCACTGCAATGTATTTCACATCACATAATTTTACCTATATGTATATACTTTTATCTGTAATTGCAACTGGGTGTTTAGAAATACACCGAAAACCTCACAAAAAGACGTGTTATAATCCTGAACATTCATGAAAAAAAAAATTTGTAAGAAGTTGTTTCTCAGGCAGTCTCAGCTCTGAAGATAGGCAGAGCTGTGTCAAACATTCTAGTGTCTTTAAGCACCCACATGCAGAAGGCAAGTGACACAGGCACAAAAAAGGAGCCTCAAGTAGAACAAACTTGAGAAAACCATTGCAGCCACCTGGGCCAACTTGCAGTCAGTCTTCCCAGATTTTCAGTTCCTGGGGCTCAGTTTGCAGTGCCCAGGTTGAGCTCTCAAAGGCCATGATCTCTCTGAAGGTGAACAACCTGACTTACCATACCTCAGCCAACACCCTGTGGCAAGTCTTTGAGAAATATGGGCACATCAGCAATGTGTACATCCTGCAGGGCCACTTCACTAGAGTTCTGTGACTTTGCCTTCGTTTGCTTCCACAAGTGCCACATCACCATGGTTGCCCTTCACGAGATTGTGCTGGACAGCCACAAACTGTGGGTACAGATGGCACACGACGGTCGCCCACTAGATTTCCATTGTGGCCACTGCTGCCAGAGAGCTCCTCCCCACAGGCACAAATGCCAGAGCCAAAGCCCCAAGCATCAGTGCTGTTCCAACAGTAGAAGCCAATCCTGATTTCAGGGAAGATCTGGCTTTGGCCATATAAAGTCTTGCTCTTGCTCTTACAGTAGATCACCATCAACCTCTACATCTAGATCTACCCAACAATCGAAGTCCAAGTCGCCCTCAGTGTCCAGTTCTTCCTTCCCAACCAGGTCCAGGTCTAGATCCAGAAGCCTTCCACCAGAAAGGAAATCCAAGTCCAGACTGCAATCTAAGAATCTCTTCAGGTATCCTGAAGAGGAAGGAGTAGTGCACTCTTAGGTTATGAGTCAGCAAGCAACCTGAGGACTCATGGAAGGGGAGGGAAGGAGAACAACATACTTATTTGATCAAAAGGTCCTTAGAACCAGCCACTAGAGCTTGAGAAGTCCATTCTTTAACATGTTGCCTAAATTCTACTTTTGCCTCAAGTGGTAAACTTCTTTTTGCCCTTGCTCTTATTCAAATATCTTATAAGTTAGTGAGGTGAGCAACTTAAAGTTATTATTGATTTGGATATTTCAGGGAAAGTTTTATTTTTCTTTATATACTGCTGACCTTGTGCTTGAAATAAACAGATGGTTGATCTAATTTGTGGCCTCCTGATTTAAGGAAATACATGCAGCCTTTTCTTGTTGAGTAGTTAAAAACTGTCTAGTAATTGACTCATCATTTCATCATTGCCATCATCCTTTCCAAAGAAAGACCTACTCAAAAAAAAAAAAAAAAAAAGACCCAGAAAGAAAGAAAGAAAGAAAGGCCTCCTAAGGGCACTGGGTGGCTCAGTCAGTTAAGCAGCCGACTCTTGATTTTGGCTCAGGTCATGATCTCAGGGTTGTGGGATGGAGCCCCACATCAGGCTACCCCCTCAAAGGGGAGTCTGCTTGAGATCTTCCCTCTCCCTCTCCCTGTGCCCCTCCCTAGCTTGCACGTTTTCTCACTCTCTCACTCTCTCTCAAATAAATAAAATCTTTAAAAAAATAAAAAACATTTAAGGTTAAAAGAATTGATTTTTTAAAGGGTTATCAAACACAGCTCTAATCTTTTATGTATTTTTGTGCCCTAGACATAGTTGTATAGCAGCTGAGTAATGCCGATTAGCTATTAAGGTGCTATTTCCTAGTGTAGAATGCTTAAATATTTCATGTTATGTCCTGATTGCTCCTATGTAAAGATGATGTGCTACAAAGAAACTAAGGGCTATCCAGTTTATTAAAAAGTCTAACAATTGCACTTCCAGTCACCTAGGCCTTGCATGTATATATAACAAAGCATACAGTGAGCACATTTAGCAGATGATAAATATGCCTTTATTTTTCCCCTCACCCCCAAAATGGTAAATCTTATCTTCATTTATGAATTTAAATATGAAAAATGTTAAGAAGGAAGTAACTTGTAACTTTGTAAGTACTAATAACATGCTGTATCTTTTTGCTTATGCTTATACTGTACTGTAACTACCTTCTAAAATTTAAAATGTTTTTCCTGGTGTCTTAAAAATTAAAATTTGTTGGGCGCCTGGGTGGCTCAGTTGGTTAAGCGACTGCCTTCGGCTCAGGTCATGATCCCAGGGTCCTGGGATCGAGTCCCACATCGGGCTCCCGGCTCAGCAGGGAGCCTGCTTCTCCCTCTGACCCTCTCCTCTCTCATGCTGTTTCTCTCTCGCTCGCTCTCTAAAAAATAAATAAAATCTTTAAAAAAAAAATTAAAATTTGTTGTGATTATATTCTCATTCATAAAATTGTGAAACAAAAAAATATTGAGGTCATCCATCTCAAATGTCTTATAAACAAAAATATTAAGACAACCGAGGACCAACCTTCAGAGATCCAAAGTATAAATATTTTAACTTAGCAAGCTAAAATCAAAGTCATACACATGTGCTACTACCTCATGGCTTTGATCCCCCAGCTTGTCATGACCTTGCCCTGACTCTGCTCTGAACCATCTAGAATAGCCTTCTATGGCTTAATACTCCATTTCAACTTATTGGCTTTGAATTAATGTTCTGGGAGACAGTTATTCCTAGCTTGATATTGGAATTTGGACTTGTTCTGATTCTCTTGCTTCTCTGTTAGCTCAGCGCTGCTGCACTAACTTAATCCCCATTCAACCTTTCCTCTCTACTTCACGCTTGCCAATCCAGCACCACTATGGTTCAGGTACTCTTTTCAATTCCCACTGCCCAGTTCTCTAAGCAACTGACTAAATCAAACTTTGAAAAACAGATTCAACTTTGTCATATTTAAGTTTCAGAAATGGGAGTCTAGAGAGTTTAAATGACTGGGCAAATAACGAATTAATGATTAGTCTTCAACCTGGGTCTCTAAATTCTCAATACTCTTTCTTATATACTGAACTTCCTCAAGCATATTGCTTTTAAATACACTGAATTCAAATAATGTTTGGAAACATCAACTGTGGTGTTTGATAACAAATATCAAAAACAAGACTTTAGGGCGCCTGGGTGGCTCAGTTGGTTAAGTGACTGCCTTCGGCTCAGGTCATGATCCTGGAGTCCCGGGATCGAGTCCCACATTGGGCTCCCTGCTCGGCAGGGAGTCTGCTTCTTCCTCTGACCCTCCTCCCTCTCATGCTCTCTGTCTCTCATTCTCTCTCTCTCAAATAAATAAATAAATAAAACAAAAAAAAACAAGACTTTAAAGCAGACAATAATGATAATGCTGTAGGAACTCCATGTTTGAGATGAAGTACATTCACATTGCAAAGGAAACTTCAAGACTTAACTGAAATAGACTTATTACTAGTACCCAGAAACTACACTTGAGCCAGTGGTTATTAACCTAACCAAACATCTGTTTAAAATTTTTTTTTTTTCACTGAAGTATTCTCCCAAATGTTTTTTTTTTTTATTCTTATGTTAATCCCCATACATTACATCATTAGTTTTAGATGAAGTGTTCCATGATTCATTGTTTGTGCATAACACCCAGTGCTCCATGCAGAATGTGCCCTCCTCAATACCCATCACCAGGCTAACCCATCCTCCCACCCCCCTCCCCTCTAGAACCCTGTTTGTTTTTCAGAGTCTTTAAACACCTATATGCGTATGTGTACACACAAGCACATACCTACTCACACTAATTAAGACTTTGCTAAACTTAGGCATCCTAAAAATCCCACCAGGGAGCTAATTGGTCACATAACATTATCTCACTCTTTATTAAGGTATCAGTGAAAGACATTTTAGTTCCCACCAGAACCATTCCGTTTCTTAATATAAACCAAATGCTCAGTGGTAATTTACTTCAGGATATTTTCTCTTCATTTGACAATTAAATGAGCATTACTGGGCCAAGGTATCAGAAAACATTGTATAATATGTGAAACACATACGAAAATAGGGACACTTTAAAAGGATCTCATGGTACAGAGAAGTAGGAAATTTATCTAACAGATTAACATTATATGCTTAACCAGATTTGATTCATAATCAAATGAAAATAATTGCTCATTTATTTCAACTTAATTATATACAATTTCAGTGTCTGATACTTATTAAATAAATGACAGAAATCTGTATTCTTATATTTTCATAAAAGACTAAACCCAATTAAACTTATATAAACAAGTTAGCTTTATAAAATGGACAATAGCAAATAAGTTTTAGGTGGTAAATTTATTAAAAATTACCTTTTGACATCTGACTAGATCACTGATCATATCACTCTCTTGTTACAACTATTAGGAACCTTCCAGTTTTAAGTGACAGAAATTCTACACAAACCTTACATTAAAAAAAAGAAGAATACACTGGTTTACTAGAGCTAAAGATCCTAAGGCACATCTAGCTTCAGGTATTTCTCAAATTTTTTCTTAGGTATCTGGCCCTTTCTCCATCTGTTTGTCTCTTTATGTTGATTTTCCTCATCTTCAGGTTTACATCCTACCAGCTTAGCAACCACATTAAAAAGTAATTTTTCATTTTCAATAGTTATAGATAACATCTCAGATTTAACTTTTAAAAAAATTTTTTAAAGACTTATTTATTTGTGTGAGAGAGAGAGCACAGGGAGGGGGGGAGGAGCAGAGGGACAGAGAAACCCAAGCAGACTCCTTGCTGAGCAAGGGCTTGATTCCATGACCCTGAGATCAGGACCTGAGCCAAAACCAAGAGTCAGATACACAACCAACTGCGCCACCTAGGCGCCCCAGATTTAACTTTTAAATACACTTTTGGTCACATGCCCATGCTTAAACCAGCTACCATAATCAGCAATTTGAAATCTGTTGATTAGACATGGCTGTATCATGTGTCCTTTCCTTTATCTGTGGCAGTGAATTCAGCTGAACCTAAACCAACTGGACTAAGATTGAAAAATGGGTTTTTCCTTCAAGAAAATCAGGGTGCTATTATCATTAAATGGACACTAAGCGGCAAAAACAAAATCCATTATCTGTTCTCAAAAAATAATAAAACATCTTAATCTATGTCCTATTTCTTACAGGAAGAACTCAAAACTCAATTTATAATTTGTGTCAATTATTCCTTCTGGGATAAATTTCACATCATTTCCACCCCAACTCCAAAATTGTGGCCACAGTTCCCCAAAGAAGCCAAGGTCTTTCAAGTCTATTCCTTTAGTCTGACATATTCTCTCTTCACCAACACATACCCAACTGACACTTTCCACCAGTAGAAACTCATAATTATAAAGATCCAGATTTAAATGTACTATCTGTGAAATATTCCCCAACTCCCATTAAATAATCATCACACTTGTACTTATACAGTATTATAGATATAAATCTCTTATCGCATATAATATATTGTATTTTCGCAGTTTCTGTGTGACGTTTCCATCACCTGGAAAAAAAAATTACTTGGGAGTACAGATTTCTGCAGTATTTGACATATCTCTAGTGGACACTAAGTGATTGTTTATGCTGGACAGATTCATTGTTAAATAAGTCCAACTGAACAGTGTTTCAAATTCCATAGCCAAATCTTGTCTTTACACGAACAAGTTGAAGGATTCCAAAACAAGTGTTAAGTGGGACTGGTAATATTAATGAGTCCAAAAACTCTTAGAGGTCTCCTTCAGATAGCACTGCAAATGAGCATTATTCTCACTATGCCATCCTGGCTGCACTAACATACATGGAACAAAATCAGCAAAATCAGTACACATTACAGCAGGCAAAACAGCTATTTTAGATCTGTTTTAAAAGTGCCTGTGATGTTCTGGCTAGATTTAAGGATTATTTATAATATTTATGAGAAAGGAGAACAAAAATGAAACTATGTTTTGTGGAAATTTTCTTAAGGAATTGACCAGAAAACCTGCCAAAGTTTTTGTTTTTGTTTTGTTTTGTTTTGCTTTCATAGAAGCTTGAGGGACTGTAGAATAAAAGATGAGGCCAGTAAGAGTGAGAAGGATAAAAATATTTAAAAATAATAATAATAAAAATGATAATAAAAGATTGAAAAGGAAAAGACCCAACTAAAGAAATTCAGCTATGGCTCTCGTAAATTATCAAAAACCATGGGCTTTCTTAGTGAGTATTGATGATTTGAGGAATTCATGAGGAGAAAAGAAAGAGTTCCCTGGGCACCTGAAAATGAGAATTGTTACATTTGACTAGAATGACTTTGCTGTGACATTTTGAAGAAGGCAGTCATATGTAATATAACTAGCTGTATTTGGGTTCTTTAATTTAACAAACAAATAACTAGAGCATAGCAGAACCTGGAAAAGCCTCCTGAAAGCTGGAGAATAGGCTAATGCAGGTAAAAGGAGGTGAAGGACAGTGCTTGGCACACAATAAGCCTCGGCAGCATTTGCTGGTTTTGAATGAAATGAAACCTACCTTGAATATAGTCCCTAGTTGGTAACAATGAGGAGTGCTGTGGTTACCTAGGCAACGGTGCCTAGCAAGCTCTCAGATAACGGCTTTTCTTAACGAGGGACTCATCAGGAGCTGCAGTACTGTGGTCAGAGAGGGAGGAGAAACCTACGGGGAGGCAGATCCAACCGCGTAGGGTTCTCACACTCCAACTGAAGCAGAAAGGGAATCCAGTTAGTGTATTTCATATATTATATAGATATACTCGTATGTAAATTAAGACCCAGTTAATTGTTTTTCAACAGCATGTCATAAAAGTCAAATATCTTTCCACTCGTTCATCAGGATGGAAAATTCAGGTTCCGATGACGAAGAAGATAAATCTGCGGCCCTGCGCAGAAGTCAGATGGACCGGTTGTTCCGGGAAGAAGATTTCTATCAATTTGTAAATAACCTGAGTGAAGAAGATTACAAGCTAATGAGGGATAACAATTTGCTGGGCATCCCAGGTGAAACTACATTAGAAGAGTTGCAGAGGAGACTTCAACGAATTAAAGAAAACCCACCACAAAATTTAGACGAAAATACAGGTATATTTCACTTTTAGGGAGACTAGAATGGGATGGGTAAGGAACTTCATAGTAGAGTCAGCCAAAGATGATACAGAAGTGACACACATTAATTTGGTGCTAAGTAACTTCTCATTAAAAAGAACTGGTATTTACTTGATTTTTGGTAAGAATGTCAAGATATATTTTTTTTCCCCCAGTTCACATTTGGGTTACTTTAATTGGGAAACAGTGTGAAATAGCCTATTGATATTTTTCTTGGTTTTCTATCTCAACTAAAAGTTCCTCCTACTTCCTGAATTATTTTTTCTATAAAGACAGGGAATTCCTCTCCAGCAAAAAAATATATATACTCTATTCAACTGGGGGTAATTTTGCCCCCAGTCCCCAAAGGACATTTGACAATGTCTGGAGATATTTTTGGTTGTCAAAAATGATGACTGGCAAATAGTGCGCAGAGGCCAAGGATACTGCCAAACGCCTCACAAAACTAAGTTTCCCAGCTCCAAAAGCTCCCAAAAGCTCCCCAAAACTAAGAATCATCCAGCACCAAAATGTCAACAGTGCTAAGGTTGAGAAATCCTGCTCTAATCAGGTCTGGTGCTTCTCTCCTAGTGTGAAGTAGAGAATTTTACTATCGAATGAAAACGATATATAATAGTTTGGTTCTTAAATACAGTCTATTCATTTGATCTGACCTTCAATTTCACATCAACTCAAAATCTTGGTAACATTAAGAAGTATTCAAAAACTTTTAAAGCTATAAACTTAATTTAAATTTGGGCAAGGCTACAATAGTCTTATATTTTAAAACAACTTTATATATTACCATAAGCACTTAAGAGCCTAGAAGAAGTCATGTTGTAGGCTAATGAGAATTAGGCTGTAATGTAAACTGAACTAAAATACTAGCACTGTACCTTAACCTTGTTTAATTGCATTAGTGTTTTGACAGTGGAGTAAAAAAAATGTTGTCTCGACTGTCCTCCCATGGTGGTACACAAGCCATATATATGATGAAATATTGAAAACAGACTTCTTCCAGATTCCTTTAAAAAAAAAAAAACAATTCTCTAAATTTATCTAGGATTAGCTAGCTCTTTTCAAAAGGAACTCAAACTTTCCTGCCTTTACTTGTAAATCTAGAAAATGTAGTTTACAAAATATTAACTCTATAAATGTGAAATAAGTTTAAAACATCTGAGTCTTAAAGTTCTAATTTTTTGTTTGCTTTTGAAACAAGGTTTCAGAGTGCTATTTTATGATGGTTCTAATTTTGGTAGTTCCTTTCAGCCCCCACTTTTTTTTGTTAACAGGTGGAGGAGATTCTTCTGACAATACATCTAGTGGCGACTCTCTACTAGACTGGATTAGTAACTCTTTTGGACAAACTGAAAGTGTGACAAGTGGGCAAACAGAAAACCAATCTTGGGAAGAACTGAGCCAAATTAATTCAAATAGCAATAATTCCAGATTTGGTTTAGAAATGAATTTTAATGTTAATAATGGGAGCCCAAATCCAGAGAACGAATATGTACCATCTACAAGACTTCCCAGAGGAGACAATATGGAAAACATCCAAAGGCAAGCGGAAAATACACAATCTGAATCAACACTTTTAAGACCACCTACATCAGAACAAAGTACAACTGAAGCATTAACAGAAGTGCCAGTTACCAGAGGTCAGCGAAGAGCAAGAAGCAGGAGCCCAGAGCATCGGAGAACCAGAGCACGAATTGAAAGTAGTTCAGCTCCAAATTCACTGAATGAACTTTTACTAAGATTTCATCAGAATATAGCACCTGAGACTTTTGAGCAGCTTCAAGTAGAGGAGACTGAGTTATTTTCTAGAATTCAGCACCAAGAAACATCAAGACAGCAAATAACTGAACCTGAGCTGCAAAATAGGGGTCTTTTTTCAACTTCTGGAACAAGGAATGCTGTTCAAGAAGAAAGTTCTTCAGACACAATCAGTGATGGTGAATCTTGGGAAGTGGAACAGATAAGTTCAACCATAACGTTCGATCTTGAAGTAGGACAAGTTCATCTTGGGGCATATTCTTATAGTGATAGCATAGCTAGCAGAACTCTGTTAACATCTGAGACACTAAACAACACTGTCACTTTAGAAAGTGAACAAGGAGGACTTAGGCATATGTTTCCACCTTTTGAGCAGACAGATACAACAGCTTATGTCAGTACCATCAGTATTCCCAGTCACAGAATTTTAAATACTGATTTATATGATGCAACATCTATTACAATTCAGAGCACATTAACACAGACAGTGACAAGATTCAGTGACTCAAGGGACCTCATTGACAGTGACAGTGATTCAGTGCACAGTGTGTCACCCTCAAGTCAAAACATGGAAAGGGCAGAGTCACCAAATGAAAGAGATGGTTCTGGTGGTAGGACTAGTTCTGGTTCCAGTTCAAATCCTAGTCCTGATTTCCATTCAAATTTTCCATTGATTTCTAGTTCAAATTCCAGCTACATATCTAGTTTCAGTTCTAGTCCTATTTCCAGTTCCAGCTCCAGTGATGAAAATTCAGAAATTAGATCACTGATGTTTGAAGGCAGTAATGAAATAAGCTTACCACCAGGCTCACCATCAGAAATCAGGCAAGAAAGTAGACCTATGAGCCCAATAATATTTGATGAAAGTGACTCTTGGACCTCCCTTAATCTGGACCATTTTTTCCTCTTGAATGAAGACCATCATGACCAACCTACAGGACTTACCAAAGCACAAATTGACAACTTGGCTGTAACATCTTTTGGTAAAAGTGGTGCATTAAAAGCCTGTACCATTTGCATCACAGAGTACACAGAAGGCAACAGACTTCGCATCCTACCTTGCTCCCATGAATTTCATGTCCACTGTATCGATCGCTGGCTGTCGGAGAACTCTACCTGTCCTATCTGTCGTAGGAAAGCAGTAGATTCTGGTGAAAGAGAAAATTCTGAGATCTGAATTCTCAGCTATATAAACTTTTATAGTGATGGACAAACAGTAGTGACCTGCCTAACATCTACTTTTGGAGTGATTCTTAAATATAACAATCTGAATCTAATCTAAAATTGAATCCCAGTGTAACAATCTGAACTGAATCATTGGTTCCTGAAGGAATGATTGGACTTTCCTCAATTTCTGTTCCAAAATAAAAGGAAATATTAAAAAACCAAACAATATTGTCCTATCTGAGAGCAAAAACAAATTTCACACCATAATGGATCACCAAATTTCAAAAGAAACTTAGCAGGTACACTAGGGTGGGATGTTCCTGATTCCATGAGAGGAATGTCTTAATATATAATCAATCCAGATAGAGCCTAGTAGTACTATCTAGTCATGCAAATCCCAGACATCTCATAGCCGTGTCTCATCTTAGATGTGCATGCAAAGAAACAGGAACACAAAATAATTAAGCAAGTTAAGAATTTATGAGAGTCGTTCACATAAAAAAGTCATTACATTCATAGAATGCTGTAAAAAGCTTTAAAAACTTTGTCTTCCAATACTAGAACCTTCTTTATCCCAAAGGATCTGAGGTAGACCAGAGGATTCAAATCTGCCTTCTTCAAGTAATGCTTGAAGTTTTCATACACATTGTGGGAAAACAACTGTTTCTTATTAGCTTAGCCTAAAATAAAAATCAGTCTTTTGAACAACAACAAAAAAAACCACAAAAAAAACTTTGTCTTCCTACCTTTCTTCCCAGCAGTTTATCCCAACCCTTAATACTACCTTAAAGTTTCTCCCATTTTCCACTACTAATGTATCAGTTAGGGTCCTGGGCAAAAATTGATGGCACACTTGAAAAGGGTGATGAAATAGGGCTTAATGAAGAGACTATTTACTAAAAATGTATAAAGAATGAAAGGAAACCAAGAGATGATGAAGTACCCTGAGGCTAGCAACTGTGAGCTATACCACAAAAAGCTCTCAACTTGGTAAGTACCACCATACCTTACAGACAAGGGAGATCCTGACACAAGTGCCTGGCCCAGGAAGTGCTCTTCATCCAAGTCGACCAGAGTTTCCCTTCCCCCATCTAGAAGCACCAGGTGCCCTGGCCTGGAAAGCTTTTTCTGCCCGCTGAAGCAGCACAAGCACAGATCTGTACTAACCCCACCTGCACAAGATAAATCAAGCAGACAAAATAGTACCACAAAGGTTCTGAAAATTAGAGTGTCATGGAACCACAGTCCACAAAAGTAGAAGAGGCACTGTGTACCAAACCTAAACAAAATACCTGCTAAAATTAAAACAAAACAAACAAAAAACAAACTTTAAACAGGAACCAAAGCATCCTAACATAATAGCCAAAGTGTTCAAGAGACAATAAAACACCTTTCATACCAAGACCCAGATACATGACAACTTGAATGAGAAATGATGAATGATGCCAATCCCAAAATGAATTAGATGTTCAAATTATCTGACAAGGTTTTTAATACTGATTTCAGGCCTTTAAGACCTTTAACAGGAAACCCAAGTCACATCATGCCAGTATCCTGACTTATAGACCTGAGAACTAATAAAGGGATGTTATTTTAAGTCACTACATTTGTGCCAGTTTCTTTTGCAGAACAGAAAACTAATCAACTTCTCATCTATGATCCACCCTATGCCTAGAAAAATATTATAATGAGTCCTAAATGGCTCAGTGTCTTACTTCTAGGCCTACTATAAATTTATTATATTCTTAGTCCTGCAAAAAATACAATTCTTGACCTTTGGGCACCATTTTTCCCTAGAATGCAATCCCTAACTAATTCTTGCTATCAAAGCTTCAAGATGACAATATCCTTCCTGTTTGAAAAACTGCCAATATCTTAACAGTTTAACTTTACTTCACATCAACTGATCCCACTCTACCAGTGTATGCTGCTTATATCATAAGCACAACTTAATACCGATTTTCAAATTATAAAGTTTATTTTTGTCTCAAAATAATTGCTGAGTATTAGACTGAGCTCCCAAATTATATTCCTCTATATCTACTCTGCCAAATATCAGAAATTGGGAAGATTTGTACCTGAATTTTCTAATCTCCACTTGATCTGTTTTTTACATTATAATTTATTAGTTTAAATCCACAGCATCAATTATACTCATGAGTATGAACATAAATAGTTCCTTCTTAACAAATTTCTCCTTTATTTTCTTTCTAGTTGTTTGTTTGTTTATTCTGGCCTACTTAAAAAAAGAAAACCTTATCTGAATAATAAATTCTTTTTGAAAGCAGTTATAGCCAGTGGATAGGTCTTTGACAGCAACATAAAGTGTATCTTTTTTGGCTAACCATAAAAATAAGTTGAGCTCTCAATCTTCCACGAAGTATAAAAATTCTTCCATAAGCGCAAACAAGTTAGAGCACATAACAATATGAACATCAAAACACTGCATGTACTGAAAATTTCACAAAGAAATGTAATGTTTCTGTTGAGTAATATTACCCGTCATCAACTAGCTTTGAGATCTCAGTATCTTCATCTGCAGCATCTTTACAATAGTTAACCAAACTTTTACATCTTTTTATTATATGAGAGGTAAATGTATAATCTGTTCTATGAGAAATGTTCTAGTATGAGAATTTTGAATGGAAATCTGAACTACATTTTTTGTAACTTTAAGATTTGAAAATTCTTTCCCATCCTAACTTGGGCTTTTTCACTGTGAAATAATAAGAGACTCCTTTTGTATGACAGTTGAAACTCCCCATTTTTAGTTATGAAACCAGCATCTTTAACATCACCGCAAAAATGTGGGGGCTTGGAAAAGTATTTTCAGGAAATTCCTTTTTCTCTCATCCACCATTCATATAGGACAGACACTAATTATCAGCCAACTCTGGGTTCTGGGTTATCCATTCTGACATCACACCACAGCTATCCACCACCTCTGCCCTTGTCATTTATCCTGGAAGCATATTTTTTGTTGTTGTTATGGCACTTATCTCTAAAACATATTTTTTCTTTATCTTGAACCTGTTTTCTTCCCCACTCCTACTCCAAAATAGAAGCTCCAGAAGAGCTTTCTTTTTATTATTATTGCTACATTTCTAAAGACTAACATAGTTATGGCATCAGTGTGTATATATATATACACCATACTCAGTGAGTATGTGCGCATCTATATGTGTGTGTGGGTATAGCATATACTCAATTAAAACACATCAAACAAACAAAAATTTTACCGAAGAAAGTTCTTGGTTCAGTTTCATACTTTTGGCTAATATCAGCATCCCAGACTTATTTTTCACCCTTTTTTCTCCAGAGAAAACTTATTTTAATATTGTTACCCAGCACCCTGGATTTGATCTATTCCAGCCTAGACTTCTTTCACTTAGTTAACATATTTGTGCAGTATTTCTTGCCTGTTAAGTTTTAATATCTGCCAAACCTTTTCCAAACCATTATTTCATGCATTCAACACATATATACTTATCCAGAATGTGCCATGCCTGATGCTGGATGCTAGAATTATAGTTAAGAAATATAGCACTTATTATTAAGAAATGTACTGAATTTTAAAGAAGGCAGATAAATAAACATATGTCGACACTCTGTGTGATGGATACTCTTATAGATGGATGCCCTAATATCTTCTGGATACAAGGCATAATGAAATGGCCTAGAAGGAGCAATCTACATAATAAGTCAAAACTCCCAAAGTTAGGTGCTATCTGAGTTGTACCTAGTAGTACTAGTAGTAATTAACCAATGAAATGACGTCATTAATTTTATTCTAAGCAAAATGAACACTGCATGCAAGAGTAGAGATGCATAACAGAACACTGAAAATTCAGGGATCAGTAAGCAGTACACTGTGACTAAATCATCATACTCTGGGGTAGAAGAGGAAAAGGTATAAACACATTAGCAAAATATGAAGAGATGGGGCCAAAGAGGTAACAAATGGCTTCAGTATATCATGCTGAAGAGCTGAACTAGATCCTCTAAGCAGTGCACAGTTGATGTGATTTTAGTAAGAGGAATAAAATTATTCAATTTCTAGATCAGTCACGCCAGAGGGAAGCGCAGAACAGATTGTGGAAAAGTTAGATTGTCCCACTTATAGAGTTATGGCATTAATTGGATGAAAAAAGTATAAAGTCCTGAAATAATGGTGTGGCAAATGAGATGTGGAAATATATAGATTCAAGTACACAGTATTAAAGAAGCAGAATGATATTTGGTGACTGTTTGGATAACTTAGAGATGACCTCCAATTTCTCATTTAGGTGACTCAGTGGACAGTGGGAAGTTCCACTGATATAAGAAATGTATTATAACTGGTTTGTCATGGTAGAGGAATAGAAGACAATTCAGCTGGGATCTCTGAGATTTGAGATGTCAGAGTCATATTTTAGTGGCAATGTTTATCTGGCTACTATGGATATCAAGTAAGCTTCTAAAATTAAAACAAAGATGGTAACTGAAGTCAAAGAAGTACAAGGTATTGTCTGTAAAAGTATGTTTAGTAATAATAGAGAAGGGAAATGGATGGAATCCCTTGGAAAAGGAGCAATTATAGACAGACATAAAGGAGATAACAAAGATAGTCAAGACAGAAAAAAGAGAGGTAAAATGGTAATCATAAAACTAAAATGTGACACAAGCCAAGATGACAGAAAATTTCTAGAAGGGAATGCCAAGAGTCCATTTGAAGAAATTTCTCTAGCTTAAATATACATTTTAAAAAATTAAAATATTCTATTTAAAAACATGATTTTAGATAAAAGCCTAGTACTCTAACATATGGGTAATGAATATAACTTATTAGAAATTAGAAAAGTGTTGAACAATTGAAATGTTTACATATTTTTGTTATCGTAAGCAATATAAAAAAAAACTTCATAGGCATATCTGTATACTTACTTTAAAAAATTTATAGATGTGAAAATTATCAGGTCATAAGGGGATAAGCCATTTTAAGGCCACTGCTCTATAATGCCAAAACATCAAAAACTTGTAGCTATTTACATTCTCTCCAACAATTTGCCAGTTACCAAGCAGTATATTATTACCAACATTGTCTTTTCTTACTACAAAAGGGAAAACAATTCTTTGTCCAGAAAATCAAAAGAGAAAGAGAGAAACGGAAACAGTCCTTTGTCAAATGATAGGCAAAAATATTTATTTCTTTAATTTTAATTTATCTGATTACTAGTGAGGTTAATTTATTTGTCATATCACATTGGAATTGGTGAATTGTCTGGTTATATTTGTCATCTTATTAAATGATATGATATTTTTTCTTATTTTGTATGAGAGTATATCAATTTTAAATATATTTTATATTATATATATGCATTCATAATATATATATATACTGTTACCATTTTATCATAGAGTTTGCTCATATGTTGCAGTTTGTTACCTGCCTTTCTAAGTTAATGATTTTGTCAAGGTTCCAAGTAATACAACATAATATTAAGCCTGTCATTTTTTCATTTTTTTCTTCTGTTTCTCACATACATAAAAGGTAATTCTTCATTTTAAAATCAGACAAATATTCATGTTTATTTTTATTTTTACTATGTTAACTCTTTAATCCTCCTGAAATATATATATTTTCACATAAAACTTTTCTAGTTAACACTACATAATATTGAGACTTATATCTAGTACTACCTTAATGCTTATAATTAAATAGGAAGTTCACCAATGTTCTAACATTAAAGGTAAAGTTCCTTATTTTTTCAAGAAGATACTCTCCATCATGTTAAAAAAGAAAGTGTTAATCATTTCCAGCTTAAAACTTAGAATCGATGTTGAATTTTGTAAAATGACTTTTCAGAATATAATGAGCTGATTAAATTATTAGTAGCATTATTTTTACTACCACTGAATGAACAGAATAAACCCTGTTTGGACTTATTTTTCTAGACTTTGGGCTTGGCCTCCAATTTTAATTCTTGTATTAACAAAATCAGATACTAATGTGTTTTTTGTTTTAATTTTCATTTTTGGGAAAGCTTTCTCCAAAGGGTGGCAAGGACAGATGACCAATTGCAACTCCATTTATATATATTACCAATTTACTTATTCCAAACAAGGAGAGAATCTTTATATAAAAGATAGACCCAGGTTGGGATTTCTGTTCAAACGTCCAGTCCAGGGGATCCTAGCTATCTAAGCCTTGGCCGCATGTCCAATACTAGAATATGGAGGTGGAATCTCCAAGCCAAATTAGATGGAAAAGTGGGCAATTTACCAGAAGTAGAAATGAATGTCCTCTAACAGATATGGTTCTCTTTTGTTTTTCACATTCTCCTTGAGTCAGTTCTGGTATTACATATTTTACTAGAAAGTGATCCATTTCATCTAGGGTTTTAGATTTCTATAGCGTATTTATGTTCAACACATCAGCTTAAAATTAATATATTGTCCTTTGTATTTTTTAAATTTTCTGTCTTTTCTTATATTTTATATTTTGGTTTTCTCCTTTTTCCTTGACTGGAGTATCTAAGGATATCACATAATCTCTATATTAGTGTTTGATCAGAAAACTAGAACCACTATAGTGAAATAAAGGACTATATTGTAAGGATTAAATCTTATGTGATAGTGGGAATTGGTTAAGCAGTCTATATAAGTCTATTGCCCCTGACTCTGAGGCCAGTCCTGAAGTCAGCAGAGCTGGCAGTCAGGAATGGGAGATGATTGAAGTGGGGAGGTCAAGGACAAGCTGGAACCAGCAAAGATGGACTGTAAATTAACCAGCAAAATGAATTGAACATCACATCAAAAGGATTATATACCATGACCAAATAGGACTTATTCCTAAAATCCAAGGATGGTTCAACATATGACAACCAATCAATGTAATATACCACATTAACAGAATAAATGACAAAAAACACATAACCATGTTAATTAGTGCAGAAGAAAGGCATAGTGTGTTCACTGGTGTTCAAAACTTCATATAAAGTTTGTTTGTTTATAAAGATTTTATTTATTTATTTGTTTGACAGAGAGAAAGCACAAGCAGGGGAAGCAGGAGAGGGAGAAGCAGACTCCCTGCTGAGCAGGGAGCCTGCAGCAGGGCTCCATCTCTGGGATCATGACCTGAGCCCAAGGTAGATGCTTAAGTGACTGAGCCACCCAGGCACCCCAGAGAAAGTTTAAATAACAGATAAAACTGAAGCTGAATTTCATAAACTGAAAATAAATCAGAGAAAATTATAATGAGACTAAATGAAAACATGAATGATAAAGGAATAAATGATAAAATGGAAAACCCACATTCATCTAATAGTATTTATAGAAGGTGAGACTAGAGTGAATGTAGTAATTATTTAAAAAATACTTGGTGAGGACTTTTCAGAGAGGAAATTAGAAATAAATCCTCAAATTGAAGAAGTACATGGAACCACCAGTAAAATGAATGAAAACATATATACAACTGTACATCCGTACCAGACACCTCACCTCAGCCTTACCCTTTCCTCATTCCCCATTAAAAGAATGTGCAACTCTGGTAGGTCACTTATATACACAACCTGACAGTCTTGTTATTCATGATTCCACTAAATCTACTTCAAACCTCTCTCCTCATTCCAGCAGGTGAGGATACTATCAAAGCAACCTGCTCAGGGCTTCTACATGCTGAGCCCATGGTGAATTCTTTCTCCTTTCCTCACACTCCCTTCCCCATGACTTCCGAGACCTAGTTTATAGGACTTCTAGGGATCGAGTTACAGCTTGATCATGCATTCTCATATTGGATCACCCTCCTTCTCTGTTTCTGCCCTGCAATCCTGTTCACTTGGATTGTACTCTCTAATTAAATAAGAACACACAAACCCTTGGCCTAAGATTCTGCTTTCTGGGGAAGCAAGGCTAAAAACAGCTGGTAAACTATAGTGTATTAATGACAAAGAGGAAAATCTAAAAAGCAATCTGGAAGAAAGAATACCAAATAAGAAGAACAATTAGACTGGTAGCCATCTTCCCATCAGTAACAATAGACTCCAAAAGATAACTGAAAAATAACTATCCCTAAAGTGCTAATGGAGAAATCACTCTAGAATGCAATATTCAACTAACCATATTAACAAATAAAAAATATGACATTTTCAGACAAAGGTAGAGATTTCTACCTACATACCCTCACTGGGAGAACTTCTAAGGAATAGGTTTCTTACTGAAGGGAATTAATCCCACATGAAGAACTGGGATAAAGACCAATACCAGGTAAAGGAATTAATACACATGTAGATAAACCCAAGAAAAATTAACTATTAAACATTATGACTATGTGACTAATTTGGGAGCTGAGTCAAAAATGAAGTGCAATTAAAATCTAGACAATAATTACATGGAAGAGGATAAAAATATGATCAGAACAAATGCTTTGAAACTTCTGAATTTTTTTCTGAAAGGGGTAGAGATATTAAACATAAGAATGGATCATTCAGGTAAGAATTTAGCAGTTTAACTACTAAAAATCTAGAATTAGAATAGATAACCTCTAAACCTATTGAGAGGAAAAACCTAATACAATGAAAAATGAAAGTTAAAAAAAATACACAATTTATGCAAAGGCAAAATACATAAAACTAGAATATTGTTTCTAACTGGAAACAAATACCTAGATTTATAAAAATATGGATGGTAGAGTATAGTCAAACTTTAGATAGTGTATAACTCTGAGCAGGAAGGAAAATGCCATCAAATTTGAGGCCTCTCAGTATATTGCCAGCACTTTATTTCTAAAACAAAAGGATACCAATCAAATACGAAAAAAAAATCACACCTTGAATCTGGGTTTTGGATAGACTAGTGATTCTTTGTTATTTTTTGTAAGACTGGAATAATTTGTAATTAGTAAAAGTTAAAATTGTCATGGATCTGTCCTTTACTACCTCCTGAGTCTTGGATCATGCTTTCTCCTCTCTTCCTCCTCCTTTTTCTAATTTCTCTCTAGTATATAACCTTGTATATGGAACATAGTTAAGTACACATTTAAACATTTGTTGACATGAATAGTGCACATGAATATACTTTGCAAACTAAAGCCATTATCATAAATATAAGCTTCTCACAAAAACGCATATTTTCCTTCCAAGAAATGAACCACTACAAACTGTAACATTCTACAGAGTACCTCAAAATTAAAAGATGTAAAACAATATGTACAAATTTAAGGGGATCAAATTTTGCCACCCCAAGATATGCCTCTCCATCATATTGATTACTTTAAGCTGGTTATGTTGCAGGTTTTCTTTTCCTTTAGTGCCCGCAGTTCTTGGCCATGCCTCTTCTAAGAATGAAGAGGTAGACCAGATGAAGAGTGGTGGGAAGCAAATCAAAGTTTATTGAATGATAGTAAAGCAAAGTTTATTGAGCGATAGTACAAAGCTCCCAAAGAGGGAAGGGACCCGAGGGGGTTGCTGATTTGGGAGTTAAATCTAGGGGTTTTTTGTGGGCTCTTTGGTGTGGGCTGTTTTAATCTGATTAACCCTCCATGCGCCTGTCACCCAATCAGGTTTTTGTTCATTCATATGGGAAAGGGTGGAGGGCTCCTTCCAGGGTGGTATAAAATACTTTTAAGGGTGGTTTCCTCTTAGGGGGGCGGGGAGGGGGCGGGACCCTTATCCCTGCCTTTCTTCCAACTATCCTTTATTACTTATTTTTAAGAAACTAGAGACATGAGAGAAGCTCTGAAAATGGAATAGAAGTTATCCTTAAAAAAGACATTTACATGTATAAGGGAAATTTTCATTTGTAAGGGTGTCTCCTTTGCTGTACCAGGAAGAGGGGGATGACTCAATCCCTAGAAACTCCTATCAATGGAGAAGACAAGGATTTAAATCTACATAACAACCTTACTCTCGTTTACCGTGTTTTCTAGAACTCTCCCAAGTGGCTCCCCACCCCAAACATCTTTTGTCTTAACTGATGATAGTATTTAAGCTATGGATTTGGCCATTTTGGGGAGTGAGTTTTCGGGGTCTCTCCCTTGTATACAAACGGTATACATTTTATTAAACTTTTGTTTGCTTTTCTCCTGTTAATCTGTCTTGTCAATTTTATTATTAGACCAGCCAAAGAAACTAGAAGGGTAGAAGGAAAATTATTTTTCCTCCCCCACACATGATTCCTGTAGATATATTTTTGCAAATAAACACTTCTATAAGTGAACTTGCCATCATAGAACACTGGTGAAAGCAAAGCATTTATGAATAAAGTAACTAGTAGTGAACAATTATATATAACTTATGTGGGAAACTATTAAGTATGTAGCATGCAAAGGCAGTCTATTAATCTAAGAGTATAATTTGTAAGAGATGAGAGTAGATGCACAATTGTTATGACAGCATATATGCTCTCAGAATTGCACTTGAGATACCATTATAAAATAGGCCACAGAATGGCATAGAAAAATAGATTTCTCAAGTATGCAAGGCCTAAAAAGAATAATGGACATTTTAGCTTCTTTTTCATAGAAAAGTAGGAGATACATGCATTAGCAATGAAACTGAAAATACAACACAATAGTTTTCATTGAATTTTTTTTCTTTCTGGTTACTAGGTCTTGCTAGAGTCCTAACTGATCATTTAATCCTCATTTCACTGCATTCTGTATATCCAATTTGGTTATGATTTCTAAAAGTAATATACTTTATTTATAAACCAGTATTTCACACAATATAAGCATAGAATATTAAGCCCAATATTATGGTGAAATTGAGTAAAATCTAGCATTATCAAATATCCTCATAATGAGATTTCATAGTATATAGGGAACAAAACAGAAATGAAATAACATGAACATCCATATGCTATAGCTAGTTCAACTTGAGTAACACATTATACAACAATCCCTTGACATTCATAAAAGATTAATGGTCTCAAGACAAAAAGAAAATCCAAATTTATAGGCATTAACCTATTCCAGCACTAATTTTACTACCCTCCCTTAAAAATAATGTCAACCCTTTTTAAAAGTCTATTCTAAGTCAAACTTCTATCGTAGTCCAGGGGTTCAGAACAAGTCTCCCCCAAAATGTGCCACTTTGGTATATGGACTAATTTGAGCTGAAGGCAATCAAGACCCAGCAGACTAAAGAAAGATTTTTACCTCTTCCTTAACTACCTAAAAGAATTCAGATAGGGGGCCTGGTACAGAAAGAGTTATCACCAAAAGATAACTTTTTTATCTAAATGACCTATGTGCAGGGCAAACATCTAATTACCACACGTGATCTTCTTCTCTGCCCTTTGAAGCCTCAGGCCTCTGTCCCATTCTTTAGCTCAAAATGGCATATAAACCTCAACTGTCCAGCTTGTCTTTAGATGGCATATTCTTATGGAGGCCCCCATACATATGTAATTAAATTTGTTGTTCTGTTAATCTGTCTTATGTTAATTTGATTATTAGAACAGCCAAAGGAACTAAAAGGGTAGAAGTAAAATATTTCCTCCTCAAAAATAGTCAACTATGATTTCCATACACTTATTTTGTGGATAAAAGGGAAGAACTGAGTGCTGATATCAGAATATCCTGAGTGCCTGGAGAGACTCCCTGAGAATAGCCTATATGCATAAAAAAAATTCACAAGCTGATGGTCACTATACACAACACTCTTGGTATTCATGTATACAGTGTTTCCTTCAAACTGATGCTCCATGGATCTCCAATATAGGATTATTTATGGAAAAGAGATAAAATTTTTAAACTCTATGTTTCATAAATATACAGTTAACAATGTCTGTAAGCATTTAAACCAAATCTTCAATTTATATTTTATTTTTCACATTTTAGGGGTATAAGTATCAAACCCAAAGAAAAGTTGAGAGGCCAGTATAATGAATAAATATACTAATTATTAATGTATCACCATGCCAGTTCCATCTCTCTGTCTCCACACACACACATGCCCATACACACCTCTTTCATCCAAACAATCTGAAATTAGCCTGAGAATATCATATTTCACCTCTAAATGCTTCGTCATGCCTCTCCCTGTATTAAAGAAACCCATATTACCACACTTAAGAAAATTAACATTAATTCAATTCTATTAACCATTATACTGAAGGGAAGGAGAATTTGCCACCCCCAAATTTACCTTTTTGGCATATGTATTATTTTAGGCTGGTTATTTTTTAGGAACAGCAGACACAGAAGAAGCTCTGAAAACCAAGTAGAAGGTACC
The DNA here is from genome assembly GCF_054177405.1 of Leptonychotes weddellii. NCBI lineage: Eukaryota > Metazoa > Chordata > Mammalia > Carnivora > Phocidae > Leptonychotes > Leptonychotes weddellii. The sequence continues at coordinate 80,377,626 of NC_138385.1, read as the reverse complement.
CTTTTGGTAAGGGATATTTACATTTATTAGGGAAATCTGAAAATGTCTAGGAAAAATACTACTAGAGAATGGAATGTCAGTCAGATTTGTTAAACTGCACAAAGGCCACTATTGATCTCTGTGATAGAATTTTAGGTATGTGTTGTTTAAAATAATTGTAGTCATAAATAGAGAACATGTACACAATCACTTAAACATAATAAATTACTATCGTTAAGCGTCTGCCTTCGGCTCAGGGCTCAGGTCATGATCCCAGGGTCCTAGGATCAAACACTGCATTGGGCTCCCTGCTCAGCGGGTAGCCTGCTTCTCACTCTCCCACTCGCCCTGCTTGTGTTCCCTCTCTCTCACTGTTCTCCCTCTCCCACTTGCCCTGCTTGTGTTCCCTCTCTCGCTGTCTCTATCAAAAAATAAAAAATAAAAATCTTAAAAAAAAAAAAGAAACCAAGATCTCAGTGTTATTTATGTTCTTTGTTACTAGCTTATCAACATGTCAAAACTCTACAATCATTTATAACTCCTATTTTCCTAATTATGTTCTAGAGTTAGAATATAATTGCTAAAGTGAAGTGTAGTTTCTTTAATGAATGACACAATTAAGGCAGGATCATATATTTGGATTCTGCATTATTATTTTGTTCCTGTACGATCTCTAATCCCCTTTATTTACTTTGTTCTTTCTCTTCATTTTCAAAAGTCCAAGGGATACTCACTCCTTTACAATTTGCTTCCATTTCCCCCAAAAGCAGTACCTTCCTATGATTGTCATCACTGGTCCCATACTTTTAGGTCCCTTCCTTTGGATTCTCACTAGCAAGTCTTCTAATCCTTCTTGTTTCGTTCCTGTTCTTAGTATTTTCCCACTCAGAGTGAAGACCTCATTTTTCCAAGAGAAATGTATCTGTGTTCTGGCACCAGCATTATCTTGCTGCATGCTCATGATTTTCAAGCAGTCTCATCTGAATCTTCTCTTCAGCCTGGGCTTCAAAGCCTAGTTGTGTTGGATTCAGGGGTTTTCCTTTTAAATGTAATCTCAAGTTATAGTATTCTTTAACTTCTAGTTATGCTGTTGACATAAGTTTTATGTGGTTTTATTTTCTTTCTTTGTTGATCTCTATGGGTTTTACAGCATGTTTGGAAAATTAGGACTTAAGAAGCTGCTATTACTGCATAGAAACTCAAAGGTCTGAAATAATCCCTGTATGCTTGAAATTATTTTTATGTTTTATGTAAACAAATCTTGCTGTGCCTTCTGAGTTATTCCTTATTCATAAAGGGGAAGGGCTTAAAAAACACATGCAACATAATTTTGCTATAAGATTCTCAGTAATTTTAGACTTAATTCTAGCAGGGTTGATGACTCTAAACCAAGTTCCTTATCATTTTTGAGGTTTACTTGCACTGCTATGAAAGTTTTAAATATAAAAACAAAGTATTTTGTGTTCTTCAGTCGAGCACTCCAATTAACTAAAAAAATAATCGCTTGCTTTTGTGCCTACTGACTAATGATGTGTTAGACATCAAAAATTAATTTTAATCTGTTGCTCAATTCTTTTCCTGTGGGTCTGGTGTTCAGTTGGTTAGGCTATTTGCAATCAGATGATTGAATTTGTTGCAGAGGAAAAATTTTCCTCTAACCTTTGAGGTTCTTTTGGCTGGTCTTAAGAACTAAATTGAAATGAAACAGATGAACAGGAGAAAAATCACATTTCACTACATGTATACAAGGAATCTATATAAACATGAGAAATTTCAAATAAAGGAAAAATGAGGCATATAGGTCATTCTGGACTAAGGAGAAGGGGTAAGGGTCTGCAGCTTCAAAAGAAAGGAAGGCAATTCACAGGAAGAATGGAAAGAATAAATGTTTGGTAAACAAATGTTTGCTGGGCCATACAGAAACAATGGGACACAGAGCTGACTCTGATCAAACAGGCCTTGCTCAGTTCCTCCCTGTCTACCTACATTTAGCTTATACTATACTATAGTTATCTATAGTGATAGCTCCCTTCCTGGAGCAGGTCCTCTATCTAAATCCTTTTAGGCAATTATGGGCGAGGCAAAACCAAAACAAAACAAAAAACAAAAACAACTTTTTGAGTCTTCTGTTTCTTAAAGGTAATCAGCCTAAAATAATCCACATGCCAAAGATACACATTTTGGGGTGGCAAATTTTGCCCCCCTACACATTCTTTTTAACTAAGAAACAGTAAATCAAGTTAGAGTACAGAAAGGAAACAAACGACATTGGGAAATGCTGAGAACATCCAATTGAATAGAATAAAACCTAGGAGCTTATTAAAGTCATTTAAATTTCCTGATCAGACATTGCCAACGTCCTCCTAAAGTTTAATGAGTATGTTTTACATTATGTCAGCCAAATCATTAACAGTTCCTTTTCCACAACTGGTTTACAACCTACAGTGATATTGCAGTGCTTATTGGTAGAATTACAAAAAGAGGAATCAAAATCATCTTAATCCTGCTGTGGACCACTGCTGTATTTTTGGGGGGCAGGGGGAATTTTGTGCTCTAAAAAGATAAATATAAAACAAACCATGAGATCTTAAAGTTGTAGTAAGACTTTTTTTGGTAAAACATTTATTATTATCTTTTTTAATTTAAACTTTAGGTAGTTAACACACAGTGCAATATTGATTTCTGGAGTAGAATTACACACAACACCCAGTGCTCATCACAAGTGCCCTCCTTAATCCCCATCCCCCATCTAGCCCATCCCCCACCCACCTCCCTCCACCAACCCTCAGTTTGTTCTCTATTGATAAGAGTCTCTTATGGTTTGTTTCCCTCTCTCCTTTTTTTCTTTTCCCCATCCCATATGTTCATCTGTTTTCTTTCTTAAATTCCACATGAGTGAGATCATACGGTATTTATCTTTCTCTGACTTATTTCACTTAACATAATACACACTAGCTCTATCCATGTCATTGCAAATGGCAAGATTTCATTCTTTCTGATGGCTAAGTAATATTCTGTTGTATATATACCACATCTTCTTTATCCATTCATCAGTCGATGGACATTTGGACTCTCTCCATAGTTTGCTATAGTTGATAATGCTGCTATAAACATCAGGGTGCATGGAAGAACAAACATTCTTAAAATGTCTATACTACCCAAAGCAATCTATACATTTAATGCAATACCCATCAAAATACCAACAGCATTTTTCACAAAGCTAGAACAAACAACCCTAAAATTTGTATGGGGGGCGCCTGGGTAGTTTAGTGGGTTAAGTGTCTGCCTTTGGCTCAGATCATGATCCCAGGGTCCTGGGATCGAGTCCCAAATTGGGCTCTCTGCTCAGTGGGGAGCCTGCTTCTCCCTCTCCCTCTGCCTGCCTCTCCTCCTGCTTGTGCTCTCCCTCTCTGTGTCAAATAAATAAAATATTAAAAGAAATAAAACTAATATAGTAATCAAACTCAGGAAATTTAAAAAAAGAAAAGAAAAAAGAAAAGAAAATTTGTATGGAACCACAAAAGACCGTGAATAGCCAAAGCAATTCTGAAAAAGAAAAACAAAACTGGAGGCATCACCATTCCAGATTTCAAGCTATATCACAAAGATGTATTCATCAAGACAGCATGGTACTGGCATAAAAACAGACACATAGGTCAATGGAACAGAATACAAAACCCAGAAATGGACCCACAACTATGGTCAACTAATCTCCAGCAAAGCAGGAAAGACTATCCAATGGAAAAAAAACAGTCTCTTCAACCAATGGTGTTGGGAAAACTGGTCAGCCACATGCAGAAGAATGAAATTGGACCATTTCCTTACACCATAAACAAAAATAAATTCAAAATGGATAAAAGACCTTAATGTGAGTCAGGAAACCATCAAAATACTAGAGGAGAACACAAGCAGCAACCTCTCTGATCTTGACCAGAGCAACTTCTTACTAAACATGTCACCATAGGCAAGGGAAACAAAAGCAAAAACGAACTATGGGCACTTCATCAAGATAAAAAGCTTCTGCAGAGCAAAGGAAACAATCAACAAAACTAAAAGACAACTGACAGAATGGGAGAAGATATTTGCAAACAACATATCTGATAAAGGGTTTGTATCCAAAATTATAAAGAACTTATCAAACTCAACACCTAAAAAACAAATAACCCACTAAAGAAATGGGCAGAAGACATGAATAGACACTTTTCCAAAAAAGACACCCAGGTGGCTAACAGACACATGAAAAGATGCTCAACATCACTCATCATCAGGAAAATACAAATCAAAACCACGATGAGATACCATCTCACACCTGTCAGAATGGCTAAAATTAATAACATAAGAAACAACAGGTATTGGTGAGGATGCGGAGAAAGAGAACCTGCTTGCACGGTTGGTGGGAATGCAAACTGATGCAGCCACTCTGGAGAACAGTATGGAGGTTTCTGAAAATGTTAAAAATAGAACTACCCTACGATCCAACTGCAGTACTAGATATTTACCCAAAGGATACAAAAATACTGATTGGAAGGGATACATGCACCCTGATGTTTATAGCAACAGTATCAACAATAGTCAAACTATGGAGAGAGCCCATATAGTAAGATTCTTTTTTTTTTTTTAAAGATTTTATTTATTTATTTGAGAGAGAGAGAATGAGAGAAAGAGAACACATGAGAGGGGATAGGGTCAGAGGACGAAGCAGACTCCCTGCCGAGCAGGGAGCCCGATGCGGGACTCGATCCAGGGACTCCAGGATCATGACCTGAGCCAAAGGCAGTCGCTTAACCAACTGAGCCACCCAGGCGCCCCCATACAGTAAGATTCTTATCAACTTGAATCCCTAGTCCCTTTTCCCAATGCAGTGAGGTCTGGTAAACTAAAATGGACCACATAAAAAAATGTTCCATTTTTCCTAAAGTAGGCCTAAATAGCTTCATGTCAAAGCAGACCATACTGTTTTAATCCTTCTCTAATTTATTCAACACACATTTTACTGAAAGTTTAAAATGTGACCAGTTATATGCTCTAAGCTAAATATATATTCTTACATAAAATATACTCTGTACCTATCTTTCCAAAGTTTATAGTCTTGTGGGAAAGCAACACTGAAACAATAACAATACCAACAACATGCAATCATAAATACTGATAATTGTTTGACACACACAAAAAATGGCCTATTTTGAGACACACAAATAAAACACTAGTCATGATTCAGTTGTAAGACTAGAAGATCTCTTTGAAGAAGGGACATTTTTGCATGGTCCTGACAATAGGAGTTAACCACAGGAAGCTACCAGGGCAGACCAAGTAAGCAAAAATGTAGATGATATGGCAGGTGTCCAAACTCAAGCCTCCTTACTTTCTAGATTCTAGCTGAGCGGCAAGAAAAGGCAGAAGAAAAAAAAAAAAAAAGGCCTTATCTAAGAGTATGCTGTTGGTTTGCTGAATGTTCTAGCTATATGAGTAAAAGAGAAAAAAACCACTCTGATAAACTAAAATTTTAATCCTTCATTTACTTTTAAAAGTAAGCAAGGCTTATTTACTCTAACCTATTCATAAACTATCCTCCTCCTTTTGGAGGTGTTATATACGGAATTAGGAAAGGGTTAGCGAGTGGCCTTGAATTATTTCTCAGGGAAGCAACATACCAGATTTCAAGTACATGATTTTCCAGCAAGAAACATCTGGAGGCATTGCTTACCTCTCTAACTAATGACTACTGTGTCATTAGTGAGTCTCCCTAAAACATCTGCAGTCACACCCATTTTTCCTTCCTGTCCCAATGAAGGAAGTATTCTTCCTCATGACTGTGACAATCCTTCCATCTGTGTTCTAGATTCCATATGTTCTCACTTCTTCAAGCAATGATTTATATATCATTATCTTCTCATCCTCTATTCTTCTCCTCTCAGCATTTAAGAAAATATTCATTTAAACCACTCAGATTTTCTAAAGCAATTCCCCATCTATTCTGCATCTCCCCCATCATCACCACCATCACCATCAGCAATCTTACTATTTCTTTTAAGGTCCTCCTACCTTAATTTCTTTTAAAAAGCTATCTAAATTCTCTACCTCTACTTCTCAATCCCCATGTATCTCCCAAACCACTGGAATTTAGCTTCTTCTCTGGTCACACCAGTAACAAATATGATCACTATAATCACCAAAAACTTCCAATGATCGTACATTATCTCTGAAACCTACTCTAATCACGGCCATCTCCATTTCCCCAAAATTCATTTCTCCCTTGAAGTCTATGACTCCTCCCCAGATCTCCCTTATATATCTTTTCCCTGCTGCAGAGATTCCTTCTCAAAGCTTTTTAAATATATGCATATTTGAAAAAGAAATACTGTTCCATGAGTGTTCCCATTCTTTTCTCTTCTCTCTTCCTATTAAAGAGGTTCTGATTCTTCTTTTTCTTAAAAAAAAAAATTTTATTTATTTATTTGATAGAGACATAGCGAGAGAGGGAACACAAGTAGGGGGAGTGGGAGAGGAAGAAGCAGGCTTCCCGCCGAGCAGGGAGCCTGATGTGGGGCTCTATTCTAGGACCCCGGGATCATGACCTGAGCCAAAGGCAGATGCTTAACAACTGAGCCACCCAGGCGCCCCCTGATGCTTCTTTATTAGTGTTTTTGATGATATTCATTCTCTGAAAGGGTTTGGATATTCACAGCCTAGTTCTCTGAGTTTCGTGGTACATTAAATTACAAGAAGAAGTAGAAAATAGATCTTTTAGCAGAGTTTTAAAATAGGATTGTAAAGAGGGTTGGGGTTCTATTGAAGATTTTGGGAGAAATAAGCTGAGAAATTTTATTTGGTGAAAATGAAGTGAAAGGGGAAAAATGGCATCTTAATAATGGTTTCTCTAAACTACATATATCTTTGCCAAAGTTTGATAAACACAAGAACTTCAATTATTTTAAAGTTCATTTGTTTCATAGTCTCTGTTTTTTATAATAAAACTCCACCCTCAGACTAGAATGTATGTTTCATGTATTCAACTGAACTACCTGCAGATTACAATACAGTGATGAGTATTTCATTTGTAAAAACTCATTAAGTTGTGCTGTACTTATGATTCACCCATTTTTCTGTAAACCATACTTCAAAAAACATTTACCTTTTTTTTTTCTCATGATGACTCTCTCCCAAATCTAAATGTCCTACTTAGATTTAGCTCTTGAGCTCCAGACATATTTTCAACTGCTTACCAAATAGCTCCAACACTATGTACCATAGGCAACTAAAATCAAGATGTTCAAATAAAAAACCTTTTCCTACTTTTTTCCTATTTCTGTAAGCAGAGCCATAGCACAGCCAGTTTTTCAGAACAGATTTTTCTTCTCTATATAATAAAGGTCCTGATTCAGGCCTAAACTACACCTATTCCCTCTTCCCCATACACACATCTACCATCTTCATTGGTGCATGAGACATTCCTAACCTATGTACTATACTGGTCTGGTCTCATTGAGAGCAGTTATGAATCCCACTGTCTATTATTCTTGGTTATTCCACAGATTCTGTTAAATAAAAATCTGAACATATCCCTTCAGTCTCTTTGGTAGAGCATAATAGCAGTCAACACTCAAATAGTATTTGCTACACGGTAAAGGCTACTGTAAAAAACTCTGAAGCTATTAATTCATTTAATCCTTAACAAACCTTTATAAGGGAAGTACTATAATTATCTCAATTACACAGATATAAATTTAAGGCACAAAAAGATTCAGTAACAGATAACAATGGATAGAACTTGGATTTGTACCAAGGCTATACAACTTCAGAAACCTGTTAACTAACTTAATGTGGTAATCATTTCACAAAATATATGTTTATCAAATCATCGCATTGTACACCTTAAATTTACACAATGTTTTTTGTTGATTTATACTTCAATAAAGCTAGAGGGAGGGCACCTGGGTGGCTCAGATGGTTAGGCGTCTGCCTTCGGCTCAGGTCATGATCTCAGGGTCCTGGGATCGAGTCCCGCATCGGGCTCTCTGCTGGGTGGGGAGCCTGCTTCTCCCTCTGCCTCTGCCTCTCTCTCTCTCTCTCTGACTCTCATGAATAAATAAATAAAACATTTTTAAAAAATTTAAAAAAAAAAGCTAGAGGGAGAAGGGGAAACTGCTGTTAGCCAGTGTCTTCTGTTCTCTCATTGACTTCCTTTGAATTTCCTGAAAATGTCATATGTTTTATGTCTCCAAGACCTTTAACATTCTTTTCCATTCACTTGGGATACTCTCCCCATGGCCACATCCATACCAACTATGTCTATTTAGTTAACTCCTCTTTCAGGAAGGAATACATATTACCTTCTCCAAAACACTCTTCTGACATCCTTATCTTTATCTTATGAGATGTCAAGTATATCTCTACCACTGTACTTATTACCAGCTATTATAATGGTATTTTTTTTTGCTTCTTTGTTATCCTTATTAAGAAAAAGATCACGAGGCCAATCACCGTTTAAGAACAGCAAATTAGGGATGCCTGGGTGGCTCAGTTGGTTAAGTGTCTGCTGTCAGCTCAGGTCATGATCTCGGGGTCCTGGGACTGAGCCCTGCATCCAGCTCTCTGCTCAGCAGGGAGCTCTCTGCTCAGCAAGGAGCCTGCTTCTCCCTCTCCCTCTGCCTGTCACTTTGCTTGTGCTCTCTCTGTCTCTCTGTCAAATCAATCAATCATCAATCAATCTTTAAAAAAAAAAAACCAACAGTAACTTATACATTGCTTTATACAAAATGGACAGACTATTTGTTTACTAAGTTGATGAGTAAATAAAGATTTAGAGAAATATATTTTTGTGAATGATGGTAAAATAAAAATAACTCCCCTTTGATGATAAATTTTTTCTCATGGAGATTATCTGAGCTAATATATTAGAGCATATTTTAGAATGGCACCAGCATAAGCTCAAGAAACTACAGTAAAAATAATATTAACATGTGAATTTTAATAATAATTTTGAAATAGACCTCTAGAATTCTAAATTCCACTTGCTTCCTGACAAAACTTTTGCAGAATGGATTTATGTAAAGAAAATGAGGGGGCGCCTGGGTGGCTCAGATGGTTAAGCGTCTGCCTTCGGCTCAGGTCATGATCCCAGAGTCCTGGGATCAAGTCCCGCATCAGGCTCCCTGCTCCGCGGGAAGTCTGCTTCTCCCTCTGCCCCTCTCTCTCTCTCTCTGTCTCTCATGAATAAATAAATAAAATCTTTAAAAAAAAAATTAGAAGCAGGTAGGTTAGAGGTGGGAAAGAAAAGTCAAGAAAATTTGCAATAGAGATAACTCAAAATGTAAGCAATACTGAAAGGATCAATTTTGAATAATGAATGCAAGATATAGGAAGAAGAAAGCTTAAAAATGGAAATTTAATATTCAACCCAGAAGTTGTATCAAAAACCCCTTGAATGTAGTGAGCACTCAATAGACATTTGATTACACTGGTTGACTAAATGTGATTAAATACTAAATTCTTCAGCAGATAACCTGAAGCCTGGTTCTTTGGACAGACTAAGGGCTAAGGAAAACATGGTTTTCTTACATTCTTCTGAATAAGGACAGAGAAGCAATAAAACATATGCTTGCTCTCCATCTTGCTCTCATTGTGTGTGTGTGTGTGCATGCGCACATGCACCAGCGCTCAGAGATGTTTGTCAAAGCCATTTATTGCTAAGTGAAAGATTAAGAAAGAGACGGTTGAAACTCTTATTTAAGTGCTTAGTACCCATATTCTTATCCATGAATGTGCACAATGACTTCTTAAGAAACAGGCCCCTGAGTACAGATCAATCTGCTCTAGATCCATTGTCAGCACTGAGGAAGGAGGGAAGCTTGCTATGGAAGATAAGGTGTTGGTTATTTGGAATCTTTTCTTCCTTTAGCTTGTCGGATATTCCACGACCACTGTGACACAGTCTAGCCAATTTTGAACTTCATCAGCTTTTCTCCTTCCAGCATCCAGAGTGTCTCCAGCAGTTTCCCAGACCCTTAGAGGGGAAGGGACATTAGCCACTTTGAAAGGCAGCTTCAGGGACACAAAAAGTATTAAAAAAAGAAAAGTTACTTGGTGTCAGAGGGTACTAAGGTCCAGGTTTTTCTTTGTATATGCCTTAATTTTTTTTATTGAGGTATAATTGACATATAACATTATATTAGTTTCAGGTATACAACGATTTTGAAACTGGTAACCAAAAGGTTAATGGGACCACTAAGTGCAGCTGTAGGCTAATAAGCACAGCTGCAACTTTTTACCCAGGCCTTTTCATTTGCCTTTAAATTTCGCTGACCTTCTGTAGGGAGGCAGATTTGAGGCTTGCCCTCCCATCTCCTCATTTGGCTGCCTTTTGAATAAACCCTTTCCTTGCTGCATACTCAATGTCTCAGTGATTGTCTTCCCTGTACATCAGGCAGATGAACTTGGGTTTTGTTACAATTTGATATTTGTATATACTGCAAAATGATCACCCCATAAGTGTAATTAACATCCATCACTATAGATAGTTACAAAAAATTTTTTTCTTGTGATGAGGACGTTTAAGATGATAATTCTATCTTAATTGAATTAATGATTATTTGAACAACTGCAAAGACTGAAAGGCCAGCTTTGTTCATGTTGCTAAATCTTCTAATTAGATCTCAGCTTCAAGAAGAATACAAGTAAACAGTGAAAAAGAACAACAGTATCTAGCCAGGATGTTCAGTCAAATAAATCTAGAAAATTAAGAGGTAATTCAGGCAACAAGCAGAATTTCCCATATATTAGATGCTAGGAGGTTCAAAGAGGAACAAGCCCACCAACGTTGTATCACTTCTAGTTCTCTTGTAAAAAATAAGTAAATACATACACATATACAAATACAAAGACAAACAACAGAATTTATTAGCACTGTGTCAATTAGGCTAAAGATATGCAGAAATTCTCTTAGAAAATGAACTATTAATTGTTTTAAAGTGAATCTGAGCTTTACCTGAGCCCCAAATTTTTGTTACCTTTTATTTATGGATTACATATATACCATGTGTTGTAGCAATTTCACCTGATTTATAAAGCCACAGTTTTAATCATTTTTAAAACTCAATTAGATATCACTAATAAAAATTATCAATTTTAGGAAGGCAATCCTGGGAATGTAAGAGCAATATTTTTATCATCAGACATGAAATCAGAAAAAAAATATGATCTCATCATAAAGAACTATTCTCTTATTTGATGAATTTGTTCAAGCACAGCTTTAGGTTGAAATGTGAAAAATGGCTTTAGAATAATATTAGAAAGACCCTAAGGGTTTTTCTTATTTTATGTTCTATTTGTGTTTCTGTGGGTGTGTGTCTGTGTGTATGTATGTGCTTATAGTCCCTTGTCATAACTCTATGCCAATATATTCTAGTAGATGGGGGAAAAAACCAAAACAACCAAAACAATATGAACCAATTTTTTAAAACCCATCACAAAGTATAACATAAATTTGAAATGAATCATGCCTTACCACAGAAACAAAATGTACAGATCAGGAAACAAGTCTATAAGAGTGTGCAAAAATGATACCCAAATTGCCCATTATCTTTTATATTATAGAAGAAAATAGATCCTATGCTGCCTCATGGCAAATCTAAGGACTGTTTACCATCAGGTCCAAATCTCATCTGTTTTCTATTTCACATTTCCAAATAGCTCTGGCAAAAATCTCTAAATGACTATGAATACTCATAACATTTCTCAGACCACATTTCATACTCTAAATTATTGAATCAATGCAAATCAGTGTTTATTAATGCTACCTATTCCTTGAAAATTTTACTGTTTCATAAGTATTCATTTTAACCAAAGTAGAAGTAAATATAATCTGTTAAAGCTCCTAGAAGGAAAAGATTTTATTTTCTCCTTAACTAAGTGAATCTATTCCAAATAGAAGCAATATCGCAACCTAACATGACTAGTCCACAAGTCTCCATTTACTTAGCAGTAAATCAATGTAACCTACCCTGCAACCCCATGCTGTTGCTTCAGTCATAGTGAAGACTGAAAGATCAGCTTTGCTCATTTTGTTAGATCCCATAATTAGAAGATAAAATATAGTGTTTCAATGATCCAGTAAAAGAATGAATGAAAAGCAAATTTAAATTACCCCATGGTCAGTTCTGAATGTTTTATGTTTTAGAATTCTTTAAGGGACACAAAGTATGTGTACTTTGGGACAGAACACGTATTCACTTGAATTCAACAAAAATTTAAGATCCTATTATATGCAAGGAACTGTGCTAAGTACTGTGGAAATGTATCAATAAAAAAGAAATCCTGCCTGCAAAGAGCCCAAGGAATAGTACATTAGAAAAGCATACATAAAATAACTCTAAAGCAAAGTTTAATGGGATATGGTTATAGAAGACTTCCAAACTGCTAATATAGGCAGTGATGGAAATACTTCTTTTACCTCCTGAGATTATAAAATGATTCATGAAGGAGAAGGTGGTATTTGAGGGATCCCTGAAAGACGGACAACTTTTTGACAGAGGTGGATAAAAGAGCAATGCAGAAAGATTCATTTTAAATGTATATATACTAAAAGGTACAGGTGTTTTCAAAACATAGTCATTCTCTGTGCCCAGATTATCATGGGGAAAAATGGAAAACAAGGCTTGGAAGGCAACTATCACATCATCCTATTTAGAAAATGAGAATTTTGTATAGAGTAAGAAGAAAGCAATATTATTCAAGGAAGAAAGTTATATGGTCAGAATCAAGCTCAAGATTATTCTCACACTAGCATTTATGGAATGGTGATATGAAAAGTGGACCAATTCCTCCAGCAAAACAATCACAACAATATATATGTATCTGCTACTCATAGGCCGAGGCTCTAACCTAAGCATAGCAGGCTAAAAATCCTGGGGTCCTAGAGACGCTTGCCCCAGTTCATTCATTGGGTGGAAGTTCCACACCAGGAAAAAAAAGTAGAGAAGATCAAAGCCTACTGCTCCATCCAGTGCTTTGCTTGTAAAGCAGGGCCATTATGCCAGTCCCCACTCCAGAGCAGTGGTGCAGAGATTTTGCCCAACGGGAAGAGGTTGTAAAAACAGAGATATTCAAAGCTCTCCCCAAAGGAACTGACTGAGATTGAGAAAGTTCAAGCCTATGGGTGTTCTTGACAATAATGGGAGATTTTGGTAGTAAACAAACAAGAGGAAGCTTGTAACTAAATAAGAACTTCAAACTAAACCATATGCAAACTAGTTTACTAGCAGGAAAAGAGACACCTAAGAAGATCCCTCCTAGAGTCAGAACAAACATCAAGGACTGGCCTCAAAAACCACCCCTGCAAATGTTCTTAAATTACTTGGGTATTGTAAAAAAAAAAAAAAAGTCAATAAAATACTAGCAAACCACATTCTGTAACATGTAAAAAGTAATATACACCATGACCATGTAAGATATATGTCATGAAAGCAAAGTTGAACTAACATCCAAAACACAACTTATATAATACACCTTTATCAAAAGAATAAAAGACAAAAACCACATATTTCAATAAATACAAGGAAAGAATTTGACAATATTCAACACCCCTTCATGATAAAAACACTCAAAAAACTAGATATATAATAGCTACGAAAGTATCACAGTATACTTAATTGTGAAAGACTGAATGAATGGTTTGCCCACAAGATGAGAATGGCAAGACAAGGATGGCCACTCTTACTACTTCTATTAAACATTATACTACAGGTTCTAGTCAGGTTACTTAGGAAAAATAATGAAATAAAAGGCATCCAAGTGAGCAAAGAATTAAATATATGCATACGATACAATCTTATATATTAGAAAATCCTACGGAATCCACTAAAAAAAAGTTAGAACTAATAAATGAGTCCATTAAGGTAGCAGGGTACAAGATCAATATAGAAACATCAATTGTATTTCTATATACTAGCAATAAACCATTCTAAAATGAAATTTGTAAAATATTTTTCAATAGCATCAAAAAGAATGAAATATTCAGTAATAAATTTAATGAAAAAAGTATAAAACTTAGACTTCACTTCTATATTTCAAAACTTAAAACAAAGCTATGATAAATTAGAGTTTGGTACTGGTATAAGGCTAGACACATGAATTAATGGAATATAATGGAGAGTCCAGAAATAAACCTTCACATTTAAAGTTAACTGATTTTCAACAGGGCTGCCAAGACAATTCAATGGAGGAAGAATAGTCTTTTCAACAAATGGAGCTAAGATGACTGAATATCCACATTCAAAAGAATGAAATTGGACCCATCTCTCATATCATATACAAAAATTAACTCAAAATGGAAGTGTAAAGATAAAGCTATTAATCACTTAGAAGGAAAGATAGGGATAAATAACTGTGTACTTGGACTAGGAAATGGTATCTTAAATAGGACACCAAAATCGGGATGCCTGGGTGGCTCAGTTGGTTAAGCATCTGCCTTGGACTCAGGTCATGATCCCAGGGTCCCTGGGATCGAGTCCCACATTGGGCTCCTTGCTCAGCATGGAGCCTGCTTCTCCCTCTGCCTGCCACTCCCCCTGTGCTTTCTCTGTCAAAAGTAAATAAATAAAATCTAAAAAGAAAAAAGAAAAAAGAGATTTAAAAAATGACACCAAATTAAAGCACAAGCAACAAAAGAAAAAAATAGATAAATTGGACTTCAACACAAATAAAAGTTTCTGTGCTTCAAAGGACACCATCAAAGAAATGAAAAGACAACCCACAGAATGGGAAAAAATATTTGCTAATCATATATAGCTTATATCTCAAATATATAAAGAATTCTTACAGATCAATAATACACAAATAACCCAATTAAAAATGGGCAAAATATGTCTAAATAAACATTTCTCCAAAGGAGACATACAAAATGGCCTATAAGCACATGAAAAATACTTAATGTTATTAACCATAAGGGAAATGCAAATTGAAACCCCAATGAGATATCAATTCACACACAATGGCATGGCTATCATCAAAAAGACAGATAATAGCAAATGCTGGTAAGGATCTGAAGAAATTAGAACCCTAACTCACTGCTACTGAGAATGTAAAAGGGTGCAGCTCCTTTGAAACAGTCTCACAGTTCCTCTAAATATTAAATACAGAGTTAGCATATGACCCAGAAATTTCATTCCTAGGTATATAACCAAGAGAAAATGAAAAAACATGTCACACAAAAAAATTATTTGCATGTAAATGTTTACAGTAGCATTATTCACAGAAAAAAATAAAATATTGAATATCTATGCAATGGAAAACTATTTGGCAATAAAAAGAAATGAAAATTGACACATGCCACAACATGAATGAGCCTTGAAAACATTTTGCTAACTAAACAAGTCACAAAAGACCACATATTCTATAATTATATTTATATGAAATGTCCAGAATAGGCAAATCTATAGACAAAAAGTAGATTTCTGGTTGCCAAGGGTTAAAGGAGCTGGGGGAAATAGGTAGTAGCATTAATAGGTATGATGTTTTCTCTGGGGATGACAACATTATGCTCTCAAATTGGTTGTGGTGATTGTTGTACAACCGTGTGAATATACTAAAAACTATTGAATTATTCACTTGAAATGGGTTAACTGTATGGTATATGAATGATGTCAAAATAAAGCTGTTATTTTTTTTTTAAAGATTTTATTTATTTATTTGACAGAGAGAGACACAGCGAGAGAGGGAACACAAGCAGGGGGAGTGGGAGAGGGAGAAGCAGGCTCCCCGCTGAGCAGGGAGCCCGATGCGGGGCTCGATCCCAGGACCCTGGGATCATGACCCGAGCCGAAGGCAGACGCTTAACGACTGAGCCACCCAGGCGCCCCAAGCTGTTATTTTTTTTTTTAAAGATTTTATTTATTTATTTGAGAGAGAGAATGAGATAGAAAGAGAGAGCATGAGATGGGGGAGGGTCAGAGGGAGAAGCAGACTCCCTGCCGAGCAGGGAGCCCGATGCGGGACTCGATCCAGGGACTCCAGGATCATGACCTGAGCCGATGGCAGTCGCTTAACCAACTGAGCCACCCAGGCGCCCCTAAAGCTGTTATTTTTTAAAAAGGAGATTGTTCTAAATCAAAATAGAAAGCAGAGGAGACATGCTAGAAGGAAGAGAAGCTATCAGAATACTATGCTTTTTCCTAATGTGCAACACTGAAAATCTCGGCAAATATAAGTAAAGTAACACATATAAGACTTAGCATATTTGGGGCGCCTGGGTGGCTGAGTCAGTTGGGCATGTGCCTTTGGCTCAGGTCATGATCCGGGTCCCAGGATCGAGCCCCGCATCGGGCTCCCTGCTCAGCAGGGAGTCTGCTTCTCACTCTCCCTCTGCTGCTCCCCCTGCTTGTGTTCTCTCTGTCAAATAAATAAATAAAGTCTTTAAAAAAAAAAAAGCATATTTTCTTAAAGACTTTATTTATTTATTTGACAGAGAGAGAGAGCACAAGAGAGCACAAGCAGGGGGAGTGGCAGGCAGAGAGAGAGGGAGAAGAAGGCTCCCCTCTGAGCAGAGAGCCGTATGTGGGGCTCGATCCCAGGACCCTGGGATCATGACCTGAGCCAAAGGCAGACACTTAACCGACTGAGCCACCCAGGCGCCCCTAGACTTAGCATATTTTTGAAAAGACAAAAGATGTTTCCCTTTTGAGAAATCAAAAATTAGTTTGTACTTTGATATTTCCCCTATACAAAATACTGTGTTATTAAAGAAAAGAATCTGTGCTTCTCATAATAGTTGAAAGCTGAACTTTATCTTTACTTAATTTCTAAAATTCACAAAGTTTTGGTGATTACTGAATTCTGCTTGCAATTTTGCTGATTCTTTTTTTTAATTTTAATTCAATTAATTAACATATAATGTATTATTGGTTTCAGAGGTACAGGTCCGTGATTCATCAGTCTTATATAATACTTTGCTGATTCTTTTTACCTATACAGTTGTACATTACACAACACAGCATTTTGGTTGTGTTTCCTTTTGCAAGTCCAAATATAAATCTAAAATTCCAGGGCGCCTGGGTGGCTCAGTTGGTTAAGCGACTGCCTTCGGCTCAGGTCATGATCCTGGAGTCCCGGGATCGAGTCCCGCATCGGGCTCCCTGCTCAGCAGGGAGTCTGCTTCTCCCTCTGACCCTCCCCTCTCTCATGTACTCCCTCTCTCTCATTCTCTCTCTCAAATAAAAATAAATAAAATCTTTAAAAAAAAAAATCTAAAATTCCACGTTCTTTTCATTTGATTATTCAAGTAATAAAATATGAACTTTCTTGAGATTTTAGCAAGAATGAACTTTGCAATGTTTCCAGAGTGAAAATTAAGGGCAAAATTAGATGAAATTGAAGTTCAGAGAAGATGAACAAGATGATGCATACCTGGAATGATTTATGAAAAATTATTAAACAAGGGAAACTAAATTTGGAAAACGTGGAAAAGCAGACGCCTAACTAGAAGCATAATTATATATGAATATTTGATAGATGTCAAAGGAGAGAGAAGTGACATATAGAAGCCACGAGTATAGAGAATTAACAATGTCATGCTTATTTAAAAAAAAAAAACTAAAAAGAAAACTAAAAGGGGAAACTAATGAAATAATCTGATATTGAAATTTTTTGCTAGATTCCAAGATGTCAAATATGTTTTTTATTGTGTGTTGGTATAAAAGACCAAAGTTATGTAACAATCACCTTTAAGACACAACATTAGCATGCTTCCTATTACTTTAAGAAGCAAAAAAATGGGGCAATTGAGCAAAGAGATGGGCATTATATATCAATAATCACTTTTCAGAAATATGACTTTCGGAGATGTTAAACAACCTCAGTACGCTAATTTTCAATAGCCATATCTCCTAACACTGAATTCCATGGCTAGAGTAGGATGGATAATTGGAAGATGTTGATTTTTTTCTTTTTCCATGTTTTATTTTTAATTGAAGTACAGCTGACCTACAATATTAAATTAGTTTCAGGCATACAACAAAATGATTCAACAATTATATACACTACAAAAGGCTCACCACAATAAGCATATTACAATATTATTGACTATATTCCCTATGCTGTACTTATTTTTTTTCCTTTTAAGTAGGCTCCACACCCAGGGTGGAACTCAACATGGGGCTTGAACTTACAACCCTGAGATCAAGAACTGAGCTGAGATCAAGAGTCAGATGCTTAACCAACTGAGCCACTCAGGTGCCACTCCCTATACTGTACTTTCTATCCCCATGACTTATTTTACTAGAATTATGTACTTCTTAATCCCCCTTTTTACCCATCTTCCAACCCCCTCCCCTCTGGCAACCACCAGTTTGTTCTCTATGAGTCTGTTTCTCTTTGTTGTTATTATTTGTTCATTTGTTTTGTTTGTCAGATTCAACATATAAGTGAAATCATATGGTATTTGTCTCTGTCTGGCTTATTTCACTTAGCGTAATACCCTTTAGGCCCATCCACATTGCCACAGATGGTAAGATTCCATTCTTTTTTATGGCTGAGTAATATTGCATTGTATATATATACCACATCTTCTTTATCTATTCATCTATCACTGAACACGGGGTATTTATTCAAAGCAAACAAAAACACTAATTCAGAAGGATAAATGCACCCCTCTGTTTACTGTATCATTATTTATAATAGCCCAGATATGGAAGATACTGATTTTCATACACTAATGTAATCCCTTTCATTTAAGAGTGAAGTGAGCTCTGGAAGCATTACTTGGAACACATAATGCTTATTCATGAGATTTCACTTAATAATTGTAATAACAGGTGTGTATAATTTCTGTTGTCTATCTATCTTTCCTATATGGAAACAGTACATGCCTTTTGATGAAGTGGGAAGATAGGGAACCTTCAAAGATGTTGGAATATCAGATGTTTTCCTATACTGGTCATTAACTTTAGGCAATTTGCTAATCATTTTTTCTTCTTTATATGAAAATGTCACTTTGTGCTAGACCTTAAGCAGAGATGTTCTGCCTGTGCTTCAAACTGCAGAGAAAGATAACAAGAGTAGTAAAAACAGTTACAAACAATAATTGCTAGACTAAACCAAGTCCTCACTGAATGATAATCTGAATTTTTACTTTTTTGCTTCATACTTCAGCTTCTGACACCAATCTTTGGTCATCTTAGTTGTATTGATATATTTAATTCTAATTCATTGATTTGCAATCTCCACCTGCCTCACTCAACACTTACTCAGAAAGGACGTACTTCAAGGATGAAGTTCGAACAAAATATTTTAAATAATTTTAAAATATTTTAAATAATTCATATGAAAAAATTATTTCATCTGGCAAAGAACTGATGGGGATCTGATTATAAAGAAAACATAGTGTTATCTACCAAGGCTATCATTCAGAATAAGGAGAGATAAAGAGTTTCCAAGACAAACAAAAACTAAAGGAGTTTGTGAACACTAAATCAGTTCTGTAAGAAATATTAAAGTGGACCATATGAGTGGGAAAGAGACTAAAAGCAACAAAGACTAGAAAGGAACAGAGACAATCTATAGGAACAGCGAGTTTACAGGTAATACAATGGCATTAAATTCATATCTATCAATAATTACTCTCAATGTAAATGAACTCAATGCTCCAATCAAAAGACATAGGGTATCAGAATGGATAAAAAAAACAACAAACAAGACCCATCGATATGCTGCTTACAAGAGACTCATTTTAGACCCAAAGACACCTCCAGATTGAAAGTGAGGGGGTGGAGAAACATCTATCATGGTAATGGACGTCAAAAGAAGGCTGGAGTACCCATACTTAGACAAACTAGATTTTAAAACAAAGACTGTCATAAGTGATGAAGAAGAGCACTATATCATAATAAAGGGGTCTATCCAAAAAGAAAATCTGGCAATTATAAATATTTATGCTCCCAACTTGAGAGCAGCCAAATATATAAGTCCATAACAAACTTAAAGAAACTCATTGACAGGAGTGCCTGGGAGGCTCAGTCAGTTAAGCATCTGCCTTTGGCTCTTTTTTTTTTTTTTTTTAATTTTATTTATCCATTCATCCATTAAGGGACACTTAGATTGTTTCCATGTCTTTTCTGAATGCTTTTTAGATGTTATTCACTTCTCCCTGGACACAAGAAAGAATGTGGTAGATGAGGTATAATTAGTATAATTAGAACCACATGTAGCATTCAACTGCTCACATGACAAAAGACTGGAAATTAAGGACTCAGAATGGCTCTTTCTAAACCAATACTCCATTTGCAAGCTAGAGCCCACAATATGAATTTAAGGACCAATAAATCTACTAAATGTTTTTCCTCTGCTGTCTAGGAATTTGCTCTGCTACCTTCCCAACCTTACCCCATTTCACCAGGTGCCTATGATAATATTCTGACCTTCTTTATCAAATTTGTTAATGAGAATTGGCCCTCTTTCTCCAAGTGTTTTTTGAGAAATGAAGCCTATCACTGCTGCCTTTGATGTAGGTAATGTGCCATCATAAGGAACTCTTCAACTGCTACAAATATATGGGGGCCAGCTACTGAAAGCTAATAAAAATCCAACTATTTTCATTGTATTAAATGATCTAACCCTTTATTTTCTCTGGCTAAGAATGTATTTTAAGATTGAAAGAAGTCAGGTTGAACTGTGCTTCTCTGATACTACACAGTGGATGTGTTTTCACATACATTTAGATCAGAATTATCCTTAATGGGGAGATTTTTAGTTCTTTATTTTTATGACACTCCATAATCACTCAACATTGTATAATTTATGATATTCACAATGTGTTCTTATTTTCCTTCATACTCACCCCTGTCAGGAAGAATTTGAAAATGAAAAAGTAAGTGGTCAGTTTTTAAATTACAGTGGCACAAGATCATGATTAATTTTTTAAATTCTCCAGCCAAAGCTTGAAAATATGTGCTTTTGAATATTAGCAAGGGACATATTTCTGATATCATTTATCTTCTGATGTTCAATAAGGCACACTTCACACAGCTCTTATTGAGCTCAAAACTTATGTTACATAGAAAAGTAGTATACTTCTCTATGGTGCTTGAGAACAATTTCATTTCTCAAAATTTTCTATAAAGTTTAGTCTTATTTTATTTAATGACTGAATGGGTAGGGAAGGCATATTGGTAGAATATTCTAATTTGCTCCTGTGGTTCTTTGGTCATGTACGTGGGTCTAAACACTAGAATTAGAGAAATTAATCAAGCTTGGTCTGATGTTTCCTTAAGTTTCCTCTTTATGCTTTGGGAATTTAAAGCAAAGAGATATTTCATGTTTAGCACAACATCCCTCATTACAAAGTGATAAAAGGGGAAATTTAATTGACAATCAAGATTTTTATAAGCACTCACAACCTCATTTATCTTCAAAAATCCAAGTGAAATAGGTGTTGTTATTCCAAGTTTGAGATGAGATATCATTCTGCAGAACAACTTGCCTATAGCCACAGGATTAGAACATGGCAGTGCTGGAATATGAATTCATTTTTGCCTACCTCCAAAGGTTGTGCTCTTAATACTCTTCCATGCAAAGTCTCAGAAATGAAAAATGATTTTCTTTTTTATCAAAGTATATATTCCTAGAGCCAAATTCTCCAAAGGCTTTGTTATCCCTTATGTGACACTGTAATACAACTGATTATTGTAATATTTGTATAATGTACCATCAACTTCAGGGGCATGGCTGGCTTAAAGCAGAGGCTTACATGGGCATATATATCATCAAAGGAAGTTTTAACAGAAAATTTTCTGCAATGTAGTGTATTTTCCTAACCTAAGCAAATGCTTACTTAAAAACAACTTTAATATGAACATAACCTGGTTAGCACTGTTTGATAATTATACAATGCTTATTTTCACAAAGGGTTTTACAAATAGAAAAAAAAAATTTTTTTAAATAGAATGAATAGGTTACAATAATTTTTCTTTTTTGCAGTTTGATTCAAAAAGTTGTGTACTGTGTGCTTGGGCAAAAAAATAAATAGTAAAAGGATAAATAAGAAATCAGAGGTTTCCCATTTTATAAAATATTAAACAACAGGAATGGTTATTTCATTATCTTTCAGTTCTTCTATGTGAAGTCAATTTCTTCCTCATGATGCAAATGTCTGTTGAAGAAATTATGCTAAATAGTTTTCTTAAAGGCATAGTTTTTATTATACACAATAAAGGTTCCTTATTTACTCTAATGATAGATTGACAAGAGGACAATATCCTTAACCTCTGCTTAAATGATGAGATCAGGAGAACATGGCATGAGTGTCACCAGCCATTCAATCAAATTCCATTTGGTTTGTGGCTTTATATCTTTCCAGAGTGGAATTTATCTCCGTTCCTCCCACATAAATGACAAAGCTCTAGCTGCTCTAACAGTCAAGATGGAAGAGCAAGGTACAAGTGGCTCCAGAAAATGAAAGTATATTTTAATGTCTTCCTTTTTTTTTTTTATTAGAGGCCCAGGTGCATATGTTCTTACCATACCTTAGTTTGCATGCTAGTTGGAGTCCAGGGTTTCAAGGTGATTGTTTCATTGTCCATGATATTGCTACATGTCAGTGTGAAAATAATACACATAATGAGATTTTGACTTGGATCCCACACTTAAGATAACTCAAGTTATCTGGAATTTTCTTAGTTATAAAATGGAGATAATAATACTTTTGGGTTTGTCTATGTTGTAAACCTCAAGAAGAAAAATGAAGATTATGAATGGGCTTTGAGAACTTTAAGAGGCTATACTAACATAATTATATATCAAGCTCTCCTCATTTTCCTCTCCTAAAAACTGCAGATTTGAGGTCAGGTTATTTTTTGAAGTCTCACTGGTGCTTAAAATCCAAAAAGATCCAACACTGCTTCTGTTTATTTCTGTATGACAACTAATACCAATGCAGGTAATTATGGCATTGGAAAAACCCACATAATTTCTCCAAACAAAGTTTATTTTGCTGAAAGTAGCCATCACCAGTAAGCAATAGGAAGCTTTACTAGTGACTCTTATTTTGCAAATATACCTTTTCATTTTAATCAAATAAGATTGAGTGGGATTTAGTTGAAGACTATCACACAGGATAAATACCATTAAAGCTACTTTTTCTTGGCTTCTCTGTGCTTTTTTAGTACTCTTCTTCCTTTCCCTCTCCCTCCTATCTTCCATAGATATATGCTGAGTATTGTTCTGTGATGCTTCTGGTATTAAGCATTTATGTAAAGTACTCCCTTAATTGTCACCCAAATCTGAGTTTGATGATATTGTTTCCATTTTATAGATGAGGAGACATGTTCTATGAAATGCAAGGTCACATAACCAAAATGTGGAAAAGTAGATTTTATGGATCTGAACAACAAATGTGTAAGGGTGAATGCTGCCGCATGAAGCCCAAGGCTTGAAGGGAGAGCCACAGAAACCAGATAATTTTAGGCCAGAGAGCATAATAATGGCTTCTTTGATGTCTGAATAATTAAGTACAGGGATTTCCCAGATTTTGAAGGCATTAGTGACTCACTTCTCTAGGATACTAGAGTGAGTTCTTTAGTAGAAGGTAATTAGAAAAGGAGAGTCCTTGTCTAAAAACATAAGGTATTAAAAAAAAGCAATCATAAAATTGGCCTTAAAGGGTAGAGCATTGAAATGGGATCACAGTGGCCTGAGTGAAGTCCTATCAATAGGGAAGGCCAATAGAGGTATGAAAGGATGTATTGACTGGATCTGGAATGCAGGAGCATGTTTGTGTGGCTGTATGTATGTGGGAGGTGTGTTTATAAGTAAGTTTAGATGAACCTGGAGAATTAACAAGCAAGTGAATTTGACTAGAGTTATATTTTAGAAAAATAAATGTAAGGAGAAGAGAGACTACTTTGGAAACCATTGCAGAAGATACAGTGCTGACATGGACCTAAGGTTATGGTGAGAAATTCTAGGCCTTCACTTACAAAAATACATAGAAAAGATCTACTTCTTCAGGCATGAGATGGTCACACACAACCTTTATTTAAAATAGGAAATTTGCACATAAACAGATATTTATCCAATCCTATTAGGATGAAATATATACATATGCTTCCATTTACAGATGAATTCCTTCCTTAATGGAAACAGAAGTGTCCTCTAGATCTGCACTACAAATCATTCAAGCTACAAATTTTCCTGTCCCAGACAGTTTTAGCTGTTATTTTGTAAATGTAAAGAAGTTGCTTGATTTCTTATTTTAAATTGCTATTCATGAAATGCAAAGATTAATTTCACTTGAATAGATATGTGAGGATTTTTGATATTGCTCTGTAGCTTTGCTCACACAGATCTACTGTGTACACTAGATTTATCAGGGACTTGAAGATCTCTGCTATTTTGCACCTGTGTTATATGATATGGAAATATTCCTTGGTGGTGAATTTTTATGCACATTGTGAAACTTAAAAAACACTGAATAGGGAGATATGATACAATGGCTTAACTCAAGTTTTACCTGTAATTTAGGTAAGTAGTTTTCAAACTGGTTTTGGGGGCTTGATGGAATCTTAAAAGGGGAGATAATAATTTCATTGTTAAAGAAACCTAACATTATTTTGATTATAGATTTAAATTTTGGGGAGCTCCTGGGTGGCTCAGGAGTTAAGCGTCTGCCTTCAGCTCAGGTCATGATCCCAGGGTCCTGGGATCGAGCCCCGTGTTGGGCTCCCTGCTCAGCGGGGAGCCTGTTTCTCCCTCTCTGCAGCTCCCCCTGCTTGTGCTTTCTCTCTCTCTCTCTCTCAAAAAAATAAAATCTTAAATATATATATTAAAAAAAAGATTTCAATTTTTAGTTAACAAAATACTTGTCATAATTATTTTGTTACAGTTAATATAAGTGGAGCTATACAAGTCTCCTTTTAGTACAATTATTTTAAGATTCCTCTCATATTACAGATATAACTAGATCATTTCTGTTTTTAAGAGTAATTCTGCTTTTAATTATGTCTTTATTTTTACAAATAATCAATATAACAATGTAATATTCACAATGCTACAAAAATGTGAAGAGTATATGTGAATATTGATTTCATAGTTAATAAAATATAAAATATTGATGAACTAAGCAGAAAGTCACTGAGGAATGTTTATAAGCATTAGGTGTTAAACTGATGAATGTTGTGGAATTACAGTTGTAAAAACATGGTGGGACACTCATCATGAATTCTGACTGACATTAAAATGAAAGAGAGAAATTGCCAAATAAGTAGAAAAAGAGAAATGTTTAACTATCTTCCTGTGCATCTTCTACATTTTAGTTGATTTTTATTACTTGGTATATAGGAGTCTTAGAATCATTTCCTTCCACCCCTTCCTTGTGAACAACTTCTCAAGGAAGCCCGGCATCCTGTAGCCCTTGCTTAGAATGAAATCTTTAAAGGCAATTGTTCCATAAAGACCTTCAAGAATATTCTGTTGAGGAATAATATCCTGTTCCAAAACTCCCCTCTTGAGCTTTAAGTAAGATCTTGGGGTCAATTAAAGGTTCATTATTTATTAGCTTTTTCCACAACTTGGGATTCAGGTACCATGCTCCATACCTCATCTTTCATCCAGTTGGGTTTATAAGGTTTCTGTGGTGTCTGGGGTTTCCTCTCCCAGTTTTGTTCCTGTAAGGATAATTTTATTTCCTCCATTTTATTTAGCCCCATTCTGTACTTCAGCTCTGAAAGAACCTGGTTTACTTTCTTCATGCAGACCATGTCATCAGTTGGTTTGCACTCATAGCCAACATCAAACTATTTCATGATGAACTTCTTGTCATTGCCCAAGTCTCCAAAAGTGGCAACCCATTTGCAGAATTTACGAATTCCTCTGGGTATTTTTCTATGAAGAGGAGGATTTTTGAGCAAAGCCTTTGTGCTTGACCTCTTTTCCTCATGAGGCAATTTATCTGGATGTGATACAGGAGTCTTCTTGGGAAGTTCCAGGTTGACTTTGGCAGGATGTTTCTCACAAAGCTTTATAGGGGGGACTTCATTCTTTTTTCACTATTCTGACAATAAGCCCATGTGTCCTCCGGCTTCCTGTCAGGATTGAGCACTTCCAGCACCCTTTTTTTTTTTTTTTTTAAGATTTTACTTTTATTTATTCGACAGAGAGAGACACAGAGAGAGAGGGAACACAAGTAGGGGGAATGGGAGAGGGAGAAGCAAACTTCCCGCCAAGCAGGGAGCCCGATGAGGGGCTCGATCCCAGGATCCCGGGACCATGACCTGAGCCGAAGGCAGCCAGTCAACCAACTGAGCCACCCAGGCGCCCCACTTCTAGCACCTTTATAAGAGGTCTGCAGGTAGATAGATTGTTCTCCAGACTTGGGTAGAGAGCCAAGGGATGCTCAGTCACGTGGGCTTCAATGTCCTCTATGAATGCCCTCTGTGCTAGCTGGGCTGGTGAGAGTGTGGACAATAGGTCTGCTCTTGGTCAGTTTTTTCTGACTTTGTGGGGGCAGGTTGGGGGTCTCTGTGAGCATTCATGGGGAGAATGTGCTCCTTAGGGCTGTGAATGATCAGATCTTCACAAAGTGGTACCTCCTCCTGGAGTCGTCCAGCCCCTTTCACAAATATTCACCGTCAGTTGTCCAGAACTTCAGAAGCTTGTTACTGTGCTTTGTGAAACACTTGGAAGGTAACCTATCTTGTACGAGGGCTTGCAGTTTATGTCCAGGGTGTTTATTTAACATTTTAAAAACCACCAGCTTTCTCAAAGTGGTTGTACTACTTAATATTCCTTCTAGTAGTGTATAAGAATTGCACTGCCTCCACATACTCCCCAACACTTGGCATGGTTAGTCATGTTAAATTTGGCTCTTCTGATAGGTGTGTAGTGATATCTCATAGTTTTAAATTTGCATTTCCGTAATGAGTACTGTTGTTACACATCTGTTCATGTGCTTATTTGCCATTTATATCTCTCTGTGGTGAAGTGTCTGTCCAAATTTTTTGCACATTTTAAAATTGCTTGATATCTTGTTGAATTTTGAGAGTTCTTTGTGTATTCTGGATGTAAGTCCTTTATCAGATAAACGATTTGAATTTTTTTTTCTCTCCATTTATGGCTCATTTTTTCATCGTCTCAACATTGTCTTTCAAAGATCACAAGTTTTAAAATTTGATGAAGTCCAGTTTATCAATTTTTTCTTTTGTGCCTTGTAATTTTTGTGTTGCATCTAAGAAATGCTTGCCTTTCCAAAGGTCACAAAAGTTTTTTTCATTTAGATCTGTCATTTTTTAAATTAAATTTTTAGTAAACAAGGCAATATTTGGATCAAAGTTTTTATTTTAATTTTTTTTGCCTATGAATATCCAGTAATTCCAGAACTGGTTTTTGAAAGCACGAGCTTTTTTTTCCCACTGAATTATTTTTGTAAAGTGGTAGAAAACCAGTTGTCATATTTCTGGCCATACATATCTCAACACTCTTTTCTGATCCATTGATATTTTCTGTCTTTATACCACGTCCATGCTGTGTTGATTACTTTAGCTTTCTATTAAGTCTTGAAATTGGGCTACATTAGTCCTCCAACTCCATTCTTTTTTTACAGAGGTGTTGTTGTTGCTTTTTTTTTTTTTTTTTGCTCTGTAGGGCCTTTAAATTTAAAAAATTTAAAAGACCCCAGAAATTGACCTGAAGACAGAACAAACTCCACAGCTAAAGGGAGAAGATGGACCAATGCCAAGAAGGTAGGAAGTGCAGACACTGGAGTAGGGGAGAAAGGGATCATGAGGACTGTGGAAGGGAGGGAGCCAGGGTCATGGAGAAGGGTGAGACAGAAAGAAGCACATGGGGGAACATATAAGGAGAACATATAAGGAGAACATATAAGGAGAATGTTTCCCCACAGCCAGTAGCTTGGAAAACGAGAGGGGCTGAATTTCATTAGTTCTTATAACCAGTGGTGCTTAAAGCCTGGCGTTTTAAAGGTCGGCAGGTTTGGCTGGGATAGAGCTCTGAGGGCACTGCACTGCTCCTGGAGACGAGGCGGGCAAACCACGCAGAGGCAGGCAGCATGGACACGGTGATCTGAAAAATGTCTTGGGCTCATAGTGGGGAGATTATTCGCTCTTCTCATAGAGCGTCTGTGAAAGGTGTCATTCATGGAGATGCCTCTCTTTGAACAAAGGAGCTAGCTGGCACCATTTCCCTCCCCTTGCCCCTCAGCACAAAGCCACCAGTGGGAAGCAGTGCACTGCGCACACTGGCTGCCTAACTTGCTGACACCAAGCACCACCCGCCTGCACTCTGTGGGGACTGCCTCTCTCAGACAAGCATGTATTGGTCTCAGCATGGTAGACCTCTCTCCAAGAAGACCATCACAACTCCCTGACCACACCATGTCTCCCAACCAGAGAGTTCTACAGGAACTCAGTTCTCATGCAAGTAGTATCAGGTCTCATTTCACAAGCACACCAAAGCACACTTAGTTAAAACTCACCATATTCGTGCTAAGGACCAAACACTGCCCACTGCAAGCAAGGAGAACCTCTGAAGATAACTAAAGGATAGAGCAGCCAAAACACAATGGCAGAATGTATGCGGCACACATGGGAGACATATGGGTGAAATGGTATATTTGTCTTTCTCTGACTTATTTCACTTAACATAATACCCTCTAGTTCCACCCACATTCTTGCAAATGTCAAGATTTCATTCTTTTTGATGCCTGAGTAATATTCCTTTGTGTGTACACACACACACACACACCCCTTCTTCTTTATCCATTCACCAGTCAGTGGGACATTTGGGCTCTTTCCATAATTTGGCTATTGTTGATACTGCTGCTATAAACATTGGGGTGCGTGTGCCCCATAGAATCAGAATTTTTGTATTCTTTGGATAACCCAGTAGTGCAATTGCTGACTAGTAGGGTAGTTCTATTTTTAACTTTTTGAGGAACTTCCATACTGTTCTCCAGAGTGGCTGCACCAGTTTGCATTCCCATGAACAGTGCAAAAGGGTTCCCCTTTCTCTGCATCCTCGCCAACTTCTGTTGTTTCCTGACTTGTTAATTTTAGCCATTCTGATAGGTGTGAGGTGGTATCTCATTGTGGTTTTGATTTGTATTTCCCTGATGCCAAGTGATGTGGAGCATTTTTTCATGTGTCTGTTGGCCATTTGTATGTCTTCCTGGCAGAAATGTCTGTTCATGTCTTCTGCCCATTTCTTGATTGGATTATTTGTTTTTTAGGTGTTGAGTTTGATGAGTTCTTTATAAGTACTGGATACTAGCAAATATCTTCTCCCATTCGGTAGGTTGCCTTTTAGTTTTGTTGATTGTTTCCTTCACAGTGCAGAAGCATTTATCTTGATGAAGTCCCAGTAGTTCATTTTTGCTTTTGTTTCCCTTGTCACTGGAGACGTGTCCAGTACGAAGTTACTACAGCCAAGGTCAGAGAGGTTGCTGCCTGTGTTCTCCTCTAGGATTCTGATGGATTCTTGTCTCTCATTTAGGTCTTCCATTCATTTTGAATTTATTTTTGTTTATGGTATAAGAAAGTGCTCCAGTTTCATTCTTCTGCATGTTGCTGTCTAGTCTTCCCAACACCATTTGTTAAAGAGACTGTCTTTTTCCCACTGGATAGTCTTTCCTGCTTTGTTGATGATTAGTTGACCAAATAGCTGTGGGTCCAATTCTGGGTTCTCTATTCTGTTCCATTGATCCATATGTCTGCTTTTGTGCCAGTACCATGCTGTCCTCATGATTACAGCTTTGCAATACAGCTTGAAGTCTGAGACTGTGATGCATCCTGCTTTGTTTTACTTTGGCTATTCTGGTCTTTTCTGGTTCCATTCAAATTTTAGGATTATTTGTTCCAGATCTGTGAAAAATGCTGGTATTATTTTGATCAGGATTGCTTTGGATGTGTAGATTGCTTTGGGTAGTATAGACATTTTAACAATATTTATTCTTCCAATCCATGAACATGGGATGTTCTTCCATTTCTTTGTGTCTTCTTCAATTTTTTTTGTAAGTGTTCTATAGTTTTCAGCATACAGATCTTTCACCTCTGGTTAGGTTTATTCCTAGGTATCTTATGGTTTTTGGTGCAATTATAAATGGGATCGATTCCTTGATTTCTCTTTTTGCTGCTTCATTATTGGTATATAGAAATGCAACAGATTTCTGTATGTTGATTTTATATCCTCTGACATTGCTGAGTTCATGTATCAGTTCTAGCAATTTTTTTGGTGGAGTCTTTCACGTATTCTACACAGAGTATTGTGTCCCCTTTGATTACTGAAAATTTAACTTCTTCCTTGCCAATTTGGATGCCTTTTATTTCATTTTGTTGTCTGATTGCTGAGGGTAAGACTTCTAGGATTATGTTAAACAACAGTGGTGAGAGTGGGCATTCCAGTCATGTTTCTGGCCTTAGAGGAAAAGTTCTCAGTTTTTCCCCATTGAGGATATTAGCTGGGGGTCTTTTGTGTATGGTCTTTGTGATATTGAGGTATGTTCCTTCTATCCCCAATTTGTTGAGGGTTTTTATCAAGAAAGGATGCTGTATTTTGTCAAATGCTCTTTCTGCATCTATTGAGATGATCATATGGTTCTTATCCTTTCTTTTATTAATGTGGTGTATCACTTTGATTGATTTGCAGATATTCAACCACCCCTGCAGTCTAGCAATAAATCCTACTTGATTATGGTGAATAATCCTTTTGATGTACTGTTGGATTCAATTTGCTAGTACCTTGTTGAGAATTTTTGCATCTATGTTCATCAGGGATATTGGCCTGTAGGTCTCCTTTTTAGTGAGGTCTTTGTCTGGTTTTGGAATCAAGGTAATGCTGGCCTCATAGAATGAGTCTGGAAGTTTTCCTTCCATTCCTGTTTTATTGAACAGCTTCGGAACAATAGATATTAATTCTTTAAATGTTTGGTAGAATTCCCCTGGGAAGCCATCTGGCCTTGGACTCTTATTTGTTGGGAGTTTTTGATTACTGATTTAATTTCTTTGTTGGTTATGGGTCTGCTTAGGTTTTCTATTTCTTCCTGTTTCAGTTTTGGTAGTTTATATGTTTCTAGGAATTAACCCATTTCTTCCAGATTGCCCAATTTGTTGGCATATAATTGCTCATAATATTCTCTTATGATTGTATTTCTTTAGTGTTGGTTGTGATCTCTCCTCTTACATTTGTGATTTTATTTATTTGGGTTCTTTCTCTTTTCTTTTTGGTAAGTCTGGCTGTGGGTTTATCAGTTTCGTTAATTCTTTCAAAGAACCAGCTCCTAGTTTTGTTGATCTATTGATTTTTTTTTATTTCTATATCATTTTTTACTGCTCTAATCTTTATTACTTCCCTTCTTCTTCTGGTTTTAAGCTTTATTCGCTGTTATTTTTCCAGCCCCTTTAGGTGTAAGTTTAGGTTATATATTTGAGACTTTTTTAATTTCTTGAGAAAGGCCTGTATTACTGTATACTTCCCTCTTATGACTGTCTTTGCTGCAACCCAAAGGTTTTGGACTCTTGTGTATTCATTTTCATTTGCTTCCATGTACTTTTTTAATTCTTTAATTTCTTGTTTAACCCATTCATTATTTAGTAGGATGTTCTTTAATGTCCATGTATTTGTGATCTTTCCAAATTTTTTCTTGTGGTTGACTTCATGTTTCATAGCATTGTGTCCTGAAAAGATGCATGGTAGGATCTCATCTTTTTTACTGGTTGAGGCCTGATTTGTGTCCCAGTATGTGATCTATTCTGGAGAATGTTCCATGTGCACTAGAAAAGTATGTGTATTTTGCTGCTTTAGGATGAAATACTCTGAATATAACTGTTTAGTCCATCTGGTCCAGTGTGTCATTCAACAGCATTGTTTCCTTATTGATCTTCTGCCATTGATCATCTGTTCATTGCTGTGAGTGGGGTGTTAAAGTCCCCTGCTATTATTGCATTACTATCAATGACTTTCTCTTTTTTTTAAGATTTTATTATTTTATTTGACAGAGAAAGTGCACAAGTAGGGGGGGAGGCAGAGGGAGAGCGAGAAGTAGGCTCCCTGCTGAGCAGGGAGCCCAACACAGGGCTCGATCCCAGGACCCCGAGATCATGACCTGAGCCGAAGGCAGACACTTAACGACTGAGCCACCCAGGCGCCCCAAATATTATAATTAAAAAGTAAAAATCGGGGCACCTGGGTGGCTCAGTCATTAAGCGTCTGCCTTCGGCTCAGGTCATGATCCCACGATCCTGGGATCAAGCCCCACATCGGGCTCCCTGCTCCGTGGGAAGCCTGTTTCTCCCTCTACCAGTCCCTCTGCTTGTGCTCCCTCTCTCGCTATGTCTCTGTCAAATAAATAAATAAAATCTTTAACAAAAAAAATAAAAAGTAAAAATCACTAAAATCTACTATATGTTGCATATTTGCAATCTTTCCTTCATTTTCTTAAGAAAAAGCAAATTCAGCATTATAAACTATGAAAATTTTCATAACACAATACAGAATATCAATACCAGTATTTAGGGTATCTGTAGTCAATGGACTAAAATAACTTTACAAGATCTACTACTTCTTACACAGTTATTATTGAGCCTGCAGGAGAAAAAAATCTGTAATGGAAACAAATCCTAAGGTTCCTTTTTTTGCTGTTGTTAGACAAGACAGATATTCTTTTCTTTTTCTTTTCTTATTAACATATAATGTATTATTTGTTTCAGGGGTACAGGCAAGACAGAAATTCTTAAAATTAAGCAATTCAGGACAATAACGTAAGAAATGTCTAAAGCCTATATGAAAGTCTGAAGCCTTTTTAAGTTAATTTTTTAAGTCTAGTTCCTGTTTTATAGTAATCTTTGGGATTTATTGATTCCAAAAGCTATTTATATGTTGGAAATGTATTACTTACTAATATTTCTACCAGAAAAAAATATAAATGATATTTCAGTGACTACCCAGAAAAGAAAAAAAAAAGGTGAAAGGGAAAAGAAAAAGTATTATATTAGCCTTGCAAACTTAGAAAAATCTAAAGTGAGGGGTACCTGGATGGCTAAGTCAGTTAAGCATCCAATTCTTGGTTTAGGCTCAGGTCATGATCTCAGTGTCCTGGGCTCCATGTAGGACTCCACACTCAGGGGGAGTCCACTTTCTCTCTCTCTCTTCCGCAGCTCATGTACTCACTCTCTCTCTCTCTCTCCCCCTCTCTCTTTAAAATAAATAAATAAATCAATCTTTTTAAAAAACCAAAAATCTAAAGTGAAAAAATTAACTTGAGTTTTTATGTAATTAGACTACTTTCTCAAAGTCAGTCTTTTAAATAATTACTACCACATATCGACTGAAACCAATAAGTGAATTATTAGTGTCATTTTAAATATATCACCTAATATTTATAATATCTGGTACTATTAGTCCTATTTTTCTGATGAGTAAATCACTATACAAAAGTTCACACAGCTTGGAAAGGGTGGAGTCAGACTTTCAACTGAGGGCTATTTGACAAAATCACCTCCTAAGAAGGGAATAAAGAATGATTATTGCATTCACTCTGCATCTATGTATCTTAAATGAAGTAGCAGTACACTGAGAATATAGATCATGAATTATCTCAATTCCCAAGTCTGCTATTATATAATAAAGCTATTATTTATAACTTTTTTGCCAACTATCAGAATACTATTAAAACTAAAATTAATGTAAAAGGAGGATTTCAATTTACAGATATATAAGGTTACACAATGTGGAGGTATGGTTACATCTCAAATTTGGGTATTGACTTTTACTTTTTCAGTGTAACAGTTTATAAGAAAACAGAATGCTGTTTTAAAAGATTTTAGTTATAGTCTGTTTTCCAGAAGCAAATGTCTTGGGAATATGTCTCATTTAACTGTTCTTTAGCATAATGTATCCCCCATGGCTCATTTTCCTGGTTAATGATCAACATGAGCAATATGTCTTTTGAATGTGAATATGAAACTTGTGTTCTGCAAGATGATGATGGCAGAAGATAGCAACAAGCTTTTCATTTATTTTTGATTGTCTTTTTTTTTTTTTTTTTTTTAGCAAAGCCATCTTACCAATAGCTTACAAAATTTATTATTTAGAATGAGCACCTTATTATTTACTCCTGGGTAAGAAAAGGAAAAAAAATTAATAAAGTTCATAAAATTCCATTATCTAATGAACTGTATTCAATAATGCACTATAATGCACCAAAGATTTACATATAAAGGGGCTTGCAAACATGTAACCATATGAGTTAAATCAATTAAAATAAATACATTTACAACCCCAAAATTGACTACACTGAAATATTTCTAATGTTTCTGAGAATATTCTGCCCTTCCTGTTGGGGGGAGAAAAGTCACCACTATAAACAAATGCCATTTTTCTAAAATTTAGCTACAAAACAAACAGTATCCCATATAGCTCACCTTATTACAAAGGCAGTCAATCAATATGTATGTTGACTAGTTCTACTTTTACAAAGCTATTTCTATGGACCACTGTTGATCTGATTATAATAAATTTTATAGAAGAAAAATCTCACACTGTGCTTCTTTTAGACCCTGTTGACAGTTACTCTTCATAAAGACAGATCTTGACTGAATACTGCTCTCTTAGTAGTATTAAGGAGGAAAGCTGAAATAAACTTAGGGAAGCCTTTCAGTAATCCTTGAATTACCCCATTTATATCATTACATCATCTAGAAAAATACAACCAAACTTCCAAACTCTCATCAAAGCAAAAATATAAAAAAATTAGTTCTGAAATCCTGCAGGAGGAAATGGAAAGGGGCATGGAGGAATAAGTGATATTCCCTTACTCTTGTACTCAGAAATAGCTCTTATGTATGTATTTAATACAAAGATATTAGAAATTTCTAGCAATACACATTAATTTTTTTAAATCTCACTGTAAAAAATATATTTCTGATGACATATAGTCTAAAGTGGTACTTTTCCATTTCTTAGACTGCCCTGTGCCTTAAGTTGTTTCTTGATTTATAAATATTTTTAGTAAAATTAATCTGAAAAATTCTCTGTATAAAACAGCTTCTTAGAGTTTCTAATGCCCATGAGTTTATTAAATGCTATTTAAAATAATGGATTTGGGGCACCTGGGTGGCTCAGTCGGTTAAGGGTCTGCCTTCAGCTCAGGTTATGATCCCAGGGTCCTAGGATCAAGCCCTGCATTGGGCTTCCTGCTCAGCGGGGAGCCTGCTGCTCCCTTTGCTTGTCACTCCCCCTGTTTGTGCTTTCCTCTCTCTCTCTCTGACAAATAAACAAAATCTGTAAAATAAAATAAAATAAAATAAAAATGATGGATTCAAGAAATAAGTTTGATATTTGTCAAACATAGGGTTCCCGAAACTCATTTGACCTCAGAACATTTTTTTTTCAAGCAATATGTACTAAACTTTCACAGATCAAGTGAAACATCCTTCAGAAAAAAGAGTGTTTTATCTGTACTTACAATTTAGTTTAAGCAAGTAATGTAACTTAATATTTTGAAATTAATATATTTATATGTTAAAACAAAAAAATAAAATACTGTTTCTGGAATTTAAATCTTCAGTATATGAACTAAGCAATGCAATGGATCAGGCAAAAGGGAAATAAAATCTAGGAAATACTAAAAAATATTGAGCAAAAGGTAAAGTGATCATATGAGAGATAATTAAGAAGTGTGGTGATTAAGTCCAACACAATACTAACAGATGTCCTAAAATCAGAGAACATAAACAATCATCAAAGAGACATTAACAAATATCCCTGAGTTGAAGAAAGATCTGAGTTTACAAAATGAAATAGGTCTCTGAAATAAAGTACTGAATTAAAAAGATTTAAAAAATAACCTATATTGAAATATATGCTGATGAGGGGTGCCTGGGTGGCTCAGTCATTAAGCGTCTGCCTTCGGCTCAGGTCATGATCTCAGGGTCCTGGGATCAAGCCCCACATCCAATTCCCTGCTCAGCGGAGAGCCTGCTCCTCCCTCTCCCTCTGCCTGCCGCTGTGCCTACTTGTGCTCTCTATCTCTCTGTCAAATAAATAAATAAAATCTTAAAAAAAAAAAAAAAAGACTTGGGAACCCTTTAAAAAAAAAAGAAATATATGCTAATGAAATTTCAGAATCTCAAAAATAAGCCTTTTCAAAAAGATTTCAGAACAGAAAACAACTTACCTACTAAGGAATAAGAATCAGATGTGCATCAAACCCTTTACCAGAAATGCTGGATACTACGTGTTA
This sequence comes from Leptonychotes weddellii, assembly GCF_054177405.1. NCBI lineage: Eukaryota > Metazoa > Chordata > Mammalia > Carnivora > Phocidae > Leptonychotes > Leptonychotes weddellii. Next base: position 80,341,415 of record NC_138385.1, on the reverse strand, counting down.
ATAAAATAATGCTTGATAAAATCTATTTTGTCCTGACTATTCATACCCACTCAGATGATTAATTCTATGAAATAAGACAAATAAGCAAATGCTAAGGAAGCTTTCCCATCATGCAATCATATTTTTAAAATTCTATAAGAAGGGCTTTAACAAAATTACTTTTTTAATGAAGGAATGATATGAGAATTTTAAACACTGGTAGCACAATATGATCTATAAGAAGAAAAGAAAGTTCCAAGGAAATAAAAATAAATACATTAGACCCTGAAAATTAAGACTTTATTTTAAGCAGTAGGCAATTAATGTCATGGAGTTATATTTCTCACTCTATAGATCCAATTGCAGACCTTAATTTTTCCATGAATGATATCAGTTAAATTTTTATCTCTTTTATGATGCTTATAACAATGCCTATGAAGAAGCTTTTTTTTTTTTTAAAGATTTTAAATATAGACAAATTCATTTTGGATTATTCTTTTGCCATCTTTTTCTTGACAGAATAAATTGTTTTGAATGTGTTTATCTTATCAAGGGAATGTTTTTCATTTCCCTTGTTGGATATAGATGAAATGTTTTCTAGCATTACTAGCAAGTATGCCTTAGCCCTTCTTGTAAATAAGGCATGATAATTGCCTCTTTGCCTCTGGCTCCTCCTCTGTAAACTAGACACAATATTTATTAAGTTTTTCATGAAATCAAACAAATGGATTATGTATAAATCAAGATAATCTACATAACATGATTTTGCATAGTGTTAGGCACAGAATAAGCACTCAGTATAATATTGCTATTTTATATAGTATAATTATAATCAGAACTAAGCTATAGTCAATGCACAAAGGGGAAGAAAAACCTTAGAGATCTAATTATATCTCACAAATATTTTCATTTGATTTTAAGAATGTTCTTTAAAGTCTCAATACATTTAGTAGATTTCATAATGTTAAGTTGGTAAGGCAGATTTTGAAATAGGTATACTTTAACCCTCTTATTTGGAGAAATTCTATACACTTTGTGTTAAATTCAAGAGGTAATGCTTTAACTATTTCCTATAACAATACTCTAACTAGTCGCTAGTGGGAGTATTTATCTAAAATATAATAAAGTTGGAGAGAGGGAAGATGGCAGCAGAGTAGGAGGATCCCTCCCCTCTTCTCGTTCTAAGAACACAACTAGATAACTATCAAATCATCCTAAATACCCCTGAAATCCACCTGAAGACTGACAGAACTCCACAGGTAAATGGAGAGAAGAAGCCACATCAAAGAAGCTAGGAAGTGTGTAGACATGATTTAGGGGAGAAGGGAATTATAGGTGCTGCAGAGGGGAGGGAGCTGTGGTCACAGAAAAGGGCAAGAAAGAATAGCAGAGAACAGCATACAGGGGAATGTACAAAGAAAATACTTCCCCAAAGCTGCTGGCTTGAAAAATGAGAGGGGCTGAATTCTCTGAGTTTTTGCAACCAGTGGGACTTAAGAGTCTGGAGTTTTGAAGGTCAGTGGGCTTAGCTGGGATACAGCCTATGGGCACTGCACTGCTCATGGAGAGAAGGCAGGCAAAAAAACCCAGAGGCAGACAGCATGGAAACAGTGATCTGAAGAGTGCCTGATGCTCACAGGGAAGATTATTCACTCTTCTAGGAGGGCTTCCCTAAAAGGCAGCATTCATGGAGACACCTTTCTCTATGTTGGCCGGTGCCATTTCCCTTCCCCACCCCTCAGCACAAACACAGAGCCACCTGAGGGAGGCAGTGTAGTGCTTCATACTGGCTGCCTAACTTGCTGATACCAAGCACCACCTGCCTGCACTCTGTTGGGACTGCCTCTCTCAATCAAGCTTGCCTCAGTCCCAACACAGTAGGTCTCTCCCTCAGAAGACCATCACAACTCCCTGACCACACCATGTCTCCCAACCAGAGCATTCTGCAGAGCCTCAGTTCTCATGAAAGTAGTATCAGGTTCATTTCACAAGCACACCAGAGCACACTTAGTTAAAACTCACCACATTCATGCTAAGGACCAAACACTGCCCACTGCAGGCAAGGAGAGCCTCTGAAGACAACTGCCCTAAAGGATAGAGCAGCCAAAACACAATAGCAAAATGCAGGCGGCACACATGGGAGACACTCCCTGAAGCGCCAGGCCCAGGACAATACATGACCTCTTCATAAAGCCATTACTTTCAGGAGCAGGAAACATAACTGGCTTTTCTAACATGGAGAAGAAGTCAGAGACTTAAACAAAACTCCAAGACACAGGAATTTATCCAAATGAAAGAACAAGATAAGGCCACAGCCAGAGATCTAAGCAAAACAGATATAAGTAACATGCCTGATGGAGAATTTAAACCAACAATCATAAGGCTACTCACTGGGCTTGAGAAAAGAATAGAAGACTTCAGGGAGACCCTTACCACAGAGATTAAAGAGAAGAGAATCAATAAGAGATGAAGAATACAATACATGAGACTGAAAACAGGCTTGATGCAATGAACACCAGGCTGGAAGAAGCAGAGGAATAAACTAGTGACCTAGAAGACAAAATAATGAAAAATAATGAAGCTGAACAAAAGAGACAAAGAAGAATTATGCAACCTGAGAACAGACTTAGGGAACTCAGTGACTCCATCAAATATAATGACATTCATATTCCAGGAGTCCCAGAAGAGGAAGAGAGAGAAAAGGGGGAAGAAACTTTTTTTCAGGAAATATAGCTGAAAACTTTCCTAATCAGGGGAAGGAAACAGACATCCAAATCCAGGTGGCATAGAGAACTCCCATCAAAATCAACAAAAGCAGGTCAACAACAAGACATATTGTAATTAAATTTGCAAAATATAGTGATGAAGAAAAAGTCTTAAAAGCAACAAGACAAAAGAAGTCCTTAACTTACAAGACCCATAAGGCTAGCTGGAAACTTCTCAACAGAAACTTGGCAAGCCAGAAGAAAGTGGCAGGATATATTCAAAGTGCTGAATGGGAAAAATCTGCAGCCAACAATACTGTATTTAGCAAGGCTATCATTCAGAGTAAAAGGAGAGAGAGAATTTCCCAAACAAACAAAAGTGAAAGGAGTTCGTAACCAATAAGCCAGTCCTGCAAGAAATATTAAAGGGGACTCTTTGAGTGCAAAGGAGAGACCAAAAGTGACAAAGATAAGAAAGAATCAGGAAACATCTCCAGAAACACCAACAAGTAATAAAATGGAACTAGATACATATCTATCAATAATTACTTTGAATGTAAATGGACTTAACACTCCAATCAACGTAGGGTGTCAGAATGGATAAAAAACAAGACCTATCTGCATGTTGCCTACAAGAGACTCATTTTAGACCTAAAGACACATGCAGATTGAAAGTGAGGGGATGGAGAAACATTTATCAAATGAACAGATGTCAAAAGAAAGCCAGAGTACCAATATTTATATTGGAGAAGCTAGACTTAAAAGAAAGACTATAACAAGAGGTAAAGAAGGGCACTATATCATAATAAAGGGGACAATCCAACAAAAATATCTAACAATTGTAAATATTAATGAACCCAACATGGAAACACAGAAATATGTAACACTATCAGTTAAAAAAAAAAACATAAAGGAACTCATTTACAATAATACAAAAATAGTAGGGGACTTTAACACCCCACTTACATCAATGGACAGATGATCTAAACAAAAAATCAACAAAGAAACAGTGCCTTTGAATGACACACTGGACCAAATGGACTTGACACATATATTCAGGACAGTCTATCCTAAAACGAGTAGAACACACATCCTTGTCAAGTGCACATGGGACATTCTCCAGAATAGATCACATATTAGGTCACAAATCAAGCCTCAACAAATACAAAAAGATTAAAATCATACCATGCAACGCTATGAAACTAGAAGTCACCACAAGAAAAACTTTGGAAAGAAAAGAAATACATGGAGGTTAAACAACATGCTACTAAACAATGTATGAGTCAACCAGGAAATCAAAGAAGAAATTTTAAAAATACATGGAAACAAATGAAAATAAAAACATGACAGTCTAGGGGCATCTGGGTGGCTCAGTCAGTTAAGCGTCTGCCTTTGCCTCAGGTCATGATCATGGGGTCCTGAGATCGAGCCCTTCATCAGGCTCCCTGCTCAGAGGGAAAAAGGAAACATAACAGTCCAAAACCTTTGGGATGCCCCAAAAGTGGTCCTAAGAAGGAAATATATACCAATACAGGCCTACCTCAAGAAGGAAGAAAAATCTCAAATAAACAACCTACCGTTACACCTGTAGGAGCTAGAAAAAGGTCAAAAAAAGAAGCCTAAAGCTAGCAGAAGGAAGGAAATAATAAAGGTCAGAGCAGAAGTAAATGATATAAAAACTAAAAAACACAATAGAACAGATCAACGAAACTAGGAGCTGGTTCTTTGAGAGAGCCAAATCCTAACCACTAGACCACCAGGGAGCGTCTGGGAGCTGGGTCTTTGAAAGAATTAATAAACTGACAAACCCCTAGCCAGACCCATCAAAAAGAAAAATGACCCAAATAAACAAAATCACAAATGAGAAAGGAGAAATAGCAACCAACACCACAGAAATGCAAAAAATTATAAGAGAATATTATAAAAAATGATATACCAACAAATTGGACAACCTGGAAAAAATGGATAAATTCCGAGAAACATTTAAACTAGCAAAACTGAAACAGGACGAAATAGAAAGCTTGAACAGACGGATAACCAGCAAGGAATCTGAATCAGTTATCAAAAAAACTCCCAAGAAACAAAAGTCCAGGGCCAGATAGCTTCACAGGCAAATTCTACCAAACATTTAAAGAAGAGTTAATACCTATGTTTCTCAAACTATTCCAAAAAATATAAAAGGAAGGAAAACTTCCAAACTCATTCTATGAGGCCAGCATTACCCTGATACCAAAACCAGAGAAGGTCTCCATTAAAAAAGACTGGCCAATATCCCTGATGAACATGGACGCAAAAATTCTCAATAAAATACTAGCAAACCAAATCCAACAATACATTAATAAAGTCATTCACCATGATCAGGTGGGATTTATTCCTGGGTTGCAAGGGTGGTTCAATATTCACAAATCAATCAATATGATATGCCACATTTATAAAAGAAAGGATGAAAACCAAATGATCCTCTCAATAGATGCAGAAAAAGCACTTGACAAAGTACAACATCCATTCACGATAAAAACCCTCAATAAAGTAGGTTTAGAGGGAACATACCTCAACATAATAAAGCCATCTATGAAAACCCCACAGGTAATATCATCCTCAGTAGAGAAAAACTGAGAGCTTTTCTTCTAAGGTCAGTAGCAAGACAGAAATGTCCACTCTCATCACTGTTTTGTAACATAATACTGCAAGTCCTAGCCTCAGCAATCAGACAACAAAATGAAATAAAAGGCATCCAAATCAGCAAGGAATACAAACTTTCACTATTCACAGATGACATGATACTCTAATATAGAAAACCCACAGGACTCCACCAAAAAACTGCTAGAACTGATACATGAATTCAGTAAAGTCAGGATACCAAATCAACATACAGAAATCTGTTGGATTTCTATACACCAATAATGAAGCAGCAGAAAGAGAATTCAAGGAAGCAATCCCATTTACAATTGTAAAAAAAAATAATAAGATACCTAGGAAGAAACCTAAACTATCAAACACTGATAGATGAAAGAAATTGAAGGTGACACAAAGAAATGGAAAGACATTCCATGCTCATGGTTGGAAGAACAAATATTGTTAAAATGTCTATACAACCCAAAGCAATCTACACATTTAAGGCAATCCCTATCAAAATACCACCAGCATTTTTCACAGAGCTAGAACAAACAATCCTAAAATTTATATGAAACTACAAAGACCTTGAATAGCCAAAGAAACCTTGAAAAAGAAAAGCTGAGCTGGAAGCATCACAATTCCGGACCTCAAGGTACATTACAAAGCTGTAGTGATCAACACAGTATGGTACTGGCACAAAAATAGACACGTAAATCCATGGAGCATAACAGAAAACCCACAAATGAACCCACAACTAGAGTCAGTTAATCTTCGACAAAGTAGGAAAGTATATCCAATGGGAAAAAGACAGTCTCTTCAACAAATGGTGTCGGGAAAACTGGACAGCAACATGAAGAAGAACAAAACTGGACCACTTTCTTACACCATACACAAAAGCAAATTCAAAATGGACTAAAGATCTAAATGTGAGGCATGGAACCATAAATATCCTAGTGGAGAACACAGGCAGCAACCTCTCTGACATCGGTCATAGCAACTTCTACATAAGTCTCCTGAGGCAAGGGAAACAAAAGTAAAAATAAACTTTTGGGACTTCATCAAGATAAAAAGCTTCTGCACAGCAAAGGAAACAATCAACAAAACTAAAAGGTAACCTATGAAATGGGAGAAGATATTTGCAAATGACCTGTTAAAAGGTTAGTATCCAAAATATATAAAGAACTTATAAAACTCAATACCCCAAAAATGAATAATCCAATTAAAAATGGGCAGAAAACATGAATAGTCATTTTTCCAAAGAAGACATGCAGATGGCAAACAGACACACGAAAAGATGCTCAACATCACTGATCATCAGAGACCTACAAATCAAAACTTCAATGAGGTATCACCTCCCACAAGTCAGAGTGGCCAAAATCAACAACACAAGAAACAACAGGTGTTGGTGAGGATGTGGAGAAGGGGGAATCCTCCTGCATTGTTGGTAAGAATGCAAACTGTTGCAGCCACTGTGGAAAACAGTATGGCGGATCCACAAAAAGTTAAAAATAGAACTACCCTATGATCTACTAGGGTACTAGGTATTTTTACTACTAGGTATTTACCCAAAATACCATTTCAAAGGGATACATGCACCCCAATGTTTATAGCAGCATTATCTACAATAGCCAGACCATGGAAACTGCCCAAGTGTCCTTCAACTGATGAATGGATAAAGAAGATGTTATATATATATAATGGAATATTACTTAGCCAAAATAAAGAATGAAATCTTTCCATTTGCAACAACGTGGATGGAGCTAGAGAGTATTACGCTAAGTGAAATATGTCAGTCAGAGAAAGACAAATACCATATGATTTCACTCATACGTAGAATTTAAGAAACAAGCAGAGGGGAAAAGAGAGAAAGAGGTAAACCATGAAAAGAGACTCTTAACTATAGAGAACAAACTGATGGTTTGCAGAGGGAAGGTTGGGGGGAGGGGGACAGGTTAAATAGGTAACCAGGATTAAGGAATGTACTTGTGATAAGCAGCAAGTGTTGTATGGAAGTGTTGAATCAGTATACTGTATACCTAAAACTAATATTATGCTGTATGTTAACTAACTGGAATTTAAATAAAAACTTAAAAAATAGATTAAAATTTTAAAAATAAAATACACTAAAGTTGAATTGGGTATCTTCAAAATTTTTCATACGACTGTTCATTAAAAACAATTTTTGTACCTTATGGCCACCTCATCTTTTTCCACCTTTCAAGAATATAATGTATAAAGGACTCATATCCAGGATACATAAAGTACTCTTAAAAGGTCAACAATAAGAAATCAAACAACCTAGTGAATATATGTATTCACCAAGGAAAATATACATATAGCAAGTAAATATATGAAAAGATGCTCATCATTTGTCATTAGGGTAATACAAATAATGCCACTATGAGCTATCAGTACACACCTAGTAGAATAGCTAAAATCTAAAAACTGGCAATCCCAAATGGTGATGAAGATTTAATACAACAGAAACTCACGTTCATTGCTAGTGGGAATGTAAAATAATACATTTACTTGGAAACAGTTTGGCAATTTCTTATAGAGCAAAACTGTCTTGCTATAGGATCCAACATTCATACTCCCCAGTTAATTGAAAATGTATATTCACACAAAAACCTACACAAATATTTATAGCAGCTTTATTCATAATTGTCCCAAACTGGAAATAATCAAATTGTCCTTCAACAAATGAATGGATAAACAGATCTGGATTTGGAAACAATGGATACTATTCAGTGATAAAAAGAAACAACTGATTCACACCAGATGCATCTTAAATATTGCTAAGTCAAAGATACCAATTCCAAAAGCCTACATATTGTATGATTCTATTTATTTAATATTCTGGAAAAAAACAAATTATAGGGATGGAAAACAAATCAGTATTTGTCAGGGGTTGGGAGGAACTGACTGACTACAAAGGGGACTCAGAGAAATTTTTAGGGTGATGAAACTGTTCTTTACATTACTAGGTGGAAAATACATGGTTCTATGCATTTGTCAAAACCTACAGAACAGTATATCACAGGGTAAAGTTTAATGTATGCAATTAAAAAAAAAATCATAGTATCCCAGGATAGAATGTAGCCTGTGCCAAATAAATCTAACTGCATTACCTATATATGATACAACTGCACTGAGAAAAAAGAGCTGACATAAGTGACTTTGGAAAATGATGTTTTGATCGGGAAATGTAAGACTAAACACAAAAATAACTGCACATAAACACAATCTTAGTTGGTAAATTTGTTTCTCACAGGGGTATGGTTTAAAAATATGAAACTACAGGGATGCCTGGGTGGCTCAGTCAGTTAAGCGTCTGCCTTCAGCTCAGGTCATGATCCCAGGGTCCTGGGATCAAGTCCCGCATCGGGGGTCCCTGCTCAGCGGGGAGCCTGCTTCTCCCTCTGCCTGCCACTCCCCCTGCTTACGTGCTCTCTCTCTCTCTCTGACAAATAAATAAATATATAAAATCTTTAGAAAAAATATGAAATTACATTCAAGCTAAGACTAAACAAATAAGTAAATAAATGGTAAATGAAGTGAGTCAAGTTCCTCACTATTAGTAAAAGAAGTTACAAATAAGCAAAGAGAGAAGGCTAGAATGAACTGTATGATGCTGGATTAGAGTCATAGACATCAGTATAAACTCATGTTTAGTATGTATAGAGATAGATACCTAAAGAAATGATTATAGATATGTGTGTACATATCAGTTAGTATACATGCATATATTTCATCTCTGTCTGCCAAGAGACTAGAAACAATGACCCCCAAGGAGCAAGAAGCACATACAGCATCCAGACACTGGTTTCTAAATAGCATTCTCCAAAATAACAGAAAACAAAAACATCCAAGACATCCTTGGAGAAATGACTAATTCTAGGACTGGGGCAATGAAAATACAAGATGAACCTGGAGCATTACGTAGTGCCAAAAAACAGGAAATGCTCAAAAAGCAAAAGAATAGAGGCAGATCAAAGAACACGGGAGCCAACTAAAGGAGAAGCAGATAGCCTAAGTTAGAACAATTTGAGCAATATAATTAACTAAATTTTAAAATTACTGCACAATACAAAATAAATGTCCAGGAGTCCAAATTGATATACATAAATGAATACATAAATAAATGGGGAAGAAGGTACTAATCTTTTTTAGAAAGAATTTAAAATAATTCATGTAGATACTCCTTCCTTTAGGATGTGGGTCTTAAACACCATCCTCATAGTATGGACTTGATTCAAAAAGATAGAGTATGAAAAGGGAACAACACTGGGGTGCCTGGGTCACTCAGTTGGTTAAGCATCTGCCTTGTGCTCAGGTCATAATCCTGGGGTCCTGGGATTGAGCCCCACAATAGGCTCCCTGCTCAGCGGGGAGTCTGCTTCTCCCTCTCCCCCTACTGCTCCCCCTGCTTGTGCTCTCACTCTGTGTGTCAAATAAATAAAATCTTAGAAAAAAAAAAGTAAAGGGAACAATACTAACTTTCTTTACAGTGAAGAAATCTGGCAGACTTCACCTTAACTAAGTAATCAAGGTTAATATCACCAGTTATAAGTCATGCTAGTATCATGTACCCCCCAAAACAACATGATAAGAAAGACATTTCACTTTTACGGTATTCTTCCCTAAAACCCAGAATCCTGGTCAATCATGAGAAAAATACCTAACAAACCCAAATTCAGGATCACTCTACAAAATACTTGACCCAATACTTCTCAAAATCATTCTTCTCAAAGGTCATGGGGAAACAAGGAAAGGCTAAGAACCTGTCAAAGACCATTGAAGATAAATGATGACAAGTTAATTCAATGTGATATACTAGATTGGATTCTGAAACAGAAAAAGTATATTACTGTAAAAAAAATCTATAAATCTGAATAAAGTCTTGAGAGAAGCTAAAAGCAATATACCATTTTTTTAAAGATTTAATTTATTTATTTTAGAGAGAGAAAGGGGGAGAGGAGCAGAGGTGGAGGGAAAGAGAGGGGGAAAGAATCTCAAGCAGACTCCACGCTGAGTGCAAGCCCGACACAGAACTCGATCTCACGACCCTGACATGGGGCTCCATCTCATGACCCTGAGATCATGATCTGAGCCAAAACCAAGAGTAGGATGCTTAACTGACTGAGCCACCCAGGCACCCCAGCAATTACCAATTTTTTAAAGTTTTAACATATGTGTTACATAAAATATTAACATTAGGGAAAGCTGGGTGAAGAGAATACATGGGAACTCTCCATACAATCTCTGCAAGTGTTTTATAAATCTAATATTCCAAATTGTTTTTTTTTTTTTTGAGAGTGAGCAAGTGCACTAGCGGGGGTCAGCGAGGAGGGGCAGAGGGAGAGAGAGAATCTTTTTTTTTTTTTAATAAGAAAAGAAATCTATTGGTCAATCTCTCATGAACACAGATGTAAAAATGTCAACAAAATAGTAACAAATTTAATCTAATTATTATTTTTTTTCTTTTTTTTTCTTATGTTAATCCCCATACATTACATCATTAGTTTTAGATGAAGTGTTCCATGATTCATTGTTTGTGCATAACACCCAGTGCTCCATGCAGAATGTGCCCTCCTCAATACCCACCACCAGCTAAGCCATCCTCCCACCCTCCTCCCCTCTAGAACCCTCAGTTTGTTTTTCAGAGTCCATCGTCTCTCATGGTTCGTCTACCCCTCCAATTCCCCCCCTTCATTCTTCCCCTCCCACTACCTTCTTCTTCTTCTTTTTTTTTCTTAACATATATTGCATTATTTGTTTCAGAGGTACAGATCTGTGATTCAACAGTCTCACACAATTCACAGCGCTCACCAGAGCACATACCCTCCCCAGTGTCTATCACCCAGTCACCCCATCCCTCC
>NC_138385.1:80234214-80329733 GCF_054177405.1 Leptonychotes weddellii | reverse complement strand
TTGGGACTGTTTCCCCTATAGCCCAGGGTGCATGGTGACTTTCCCTGATCACCATGCCGAGCATGCATATTGCAGCATTGCCTTTGCAAAACGTTCCAGTTTTTTTCTTCCAGTTTTGCCATAAATAAATAAAGTTGTTTGGTTTCAATAAAGTTATTTGGCTCTTAAATAAATAAAGGTCTCTGGTTGATTCATGTGTACAAATCTCTCACCTTTTAAGTTTTAAAATAGGTAACCAGGAGTCCCTCTACCCACCCATGCCCCATCCACATGCAGCTCAGGATCTCGGGAGATGGAGGGAGAAGGTATTCCATGGGACCCTGGAAAATACAGTTGATACTGTAATATTTATTAATATAAGGGGAAATATTTTCCCCTTATAACGGATGTGGGTATATGAGGTTGGGGGGTGGGGTGGGGGGAGGTGGGGCCCTGGTGAATGTTAAGTGCATTGAATAGTAAAAGTATAGAAATATGGCCTGAAGATCATGACTGCAGTTGCATCTGGGCAAGAAGGAAAGGGAATGGCATTGGGCAGGGATTAAATTAAAGGGGATCTTGGCTTTATCTGAAATGTTTATGTTCATTAAATTCTGCAAATACTAATGGTTAAGTCTGCATAGCAAGAGAGAGATCTTGGAAGTCAGAATGTGACAGTATCTCTGACAAACTCATGCTGGGCAACAGTGATAATAGGAAACAAGTCTTAGGCCAGCTTAAACATAGACACTGGCAGTTAACTTCCTGTGGTTACCAATGCCTGGCATACATGTTGCAGTTACAAACAACCACTTATGTATGTTTTCTTTAATATGTATCATATGTATATCTGTACATGTATATGTATACACTCCAACCAGCTGCAGAGTTCATTGTGAATCTCCAGACAAGATCCTGAATGTTTGCTTAGGAAGACACTCTTTGTTAAAAAGCACTGCATTATTGGAAATGATATAGCTACTTTCTAGACCTTTCCTGAGCCTGGTTATATTTCTGCCTCTGGGTTTCATGAATCCAACTGTGATTTAGCTTTTGTTATTTGCTACCAAGAAAATCTAAGCTAATATGTCTTCTTATTATCATCACACCTTTACCAGGCCCCACTGTAATTATTTGCAGTAAATAGCTCCTCTGGAGTAGTAAGTGGCATTTTTTCTTTATCCCTAGGACGGAGTCCACTGAAAGGAATAAAATTTTGAAGTTACCTGGATGGAAATACAAAGTAATTGAAGACTGCTACCACAGGCATCCCTTTCACCTGAAAGTATTTCCTTTATAATTTACAGGTTTTAATTCCTTAGATCAGCCTTTCCAAGACTGTGTTCAGTATCAGCCAGTGCCACAAAATATTAGCAGATGTTCAGGGAAAAATGGATTCAAGGATATTTATAAACACACATATGTATATATATGCATGATATATATATATATTTTTTACATTACACATTTTATATATATAACGTTTGTATTCATTGAATTAGCAGGATTTTTTGTTTTATTTTTCAGTTTTTGTTTACTCTAGGAATTTTAAGTCTTTAACATAAAAAATATATATACAGTGAATTTATAACAAGGGGATAAAATATTCATTGTTTCCCAAACATTCTGTCATAGGATCCCTTTTCTACCAAATCTCACAGAACAGCATTCCAAAGAAAATAGCTTTGGAAATGTTAAAAGATCTCATTGTCTGTTGTTTGAGAAGCACATACCTGGCAGCTAAACTTCACTCACTTTCACTAAAAAGTCATTATGAAAAACTGGAATCTTTGTGGTGAAGTTTCCAGCACAATAAGTTTTAAGGCAGACGTGTATACACAGCCCTCACCGTGAGGGCGGATAGATGTTACACACCTTTCGTTTGGTTTCCTGATGGATAACTCCCAACACTGTATTTTTCCATCATATTCTAATTTCCATTTCTAAAAGAATGGCTTCTGGAAATGATAACACTGATATTTTTCCAATATTTAAATCGAAGTTGAGAGAAGGTCCAAAGCTGCTAAGTAACTTATATTCTTCACCTCACTCTACCTATGTATTTCTCTCACCAGTAGCAGAAGTCTTCATTTTGATTTTCCAGATTAGACTGCCAAATTTTGGTCAATAATATACCTTTTGGTGAAAAGCAGTTAGTGCCTGAATTTTCTGGAAATGAGTTGCCTATTCCTCTCACCAAAGCATGCTAAAATTCCTCAAAATTCAGACATTTAATTCTGAGGGGAAAAAAGGCATATATGCTACAAAGCATTTTATTAGTCAAGTCCAGAATTATTAAATACATATATAATGAATAATGTGCTTAGTGTGCAGCATCTTACACCACCACCTTTTTCCTCCAATAGAGATCATCAACATTATCTGTATCATTATTTGATTTTGGATGAGCACCCTATTGCAGTGTGTTCCTCTCTAGGTTCAATGGAGGACCTATCAAGTTTCTTTCCAGTCCTAAAGGACACGATGCAGTTCTATAAATTGAAACTGCATTATTCCCAAACAATAGTGGGCATGAGGAAATATCTAAATGTGAACTCTTCCAGATTTTTTATTTTAAATTTGTCCTCACAACTAGTTTTAGATATCAATTCTCATGACACCTCCAATGAATTCGATAAAGTGCCTATTTTATTCTCAGGCAGATATCAACAATAAACTAAACTATCATCTTCTATATATGGAAAATATTCTATCATGTTAATAAATGATTATATTATGCTAGAAAATAACAAGGTGATTAAAGTAAGCTTCTCAACAAGAACAGTATCTCAGTCTGGCCCATCTTATTAACCACAACTTTCATTTGTCTACTGTTTGGCTACTTAATTTGATTTAGCAAGCATTTATTCTTAATAAATGAGTTCATGCGAGGGAATCAAAGTTAAATAAGACATGAACGTGGCCTAGTTAAACCAAATGTATTAGCATTTTGCTAATTTTCTAAGAGTAAAATACAAGTCCAGTATGAGATTATTTTAATAACCAATTAAAGGAGTGTAGGCAGAGAGTGTTTTCATTTATCACTCTCCACTTCACAAAGAGGTATGCTACACAATCATTCAATAAAATTTCACCAATGGGAATGTAGCATTTTTCAATAATGTATGAAAAAGAATAGAAGCCAGCTATTCTTCTGCTCAGGACAGTGGACTAAACAAATCTAAAGCATCATCATAATGACAATAATCTAGGTAAATTATGCTGTCAAAATAACATGTTGAGAAATTTCCTCTTTCTGATAATGAGGGATGTTACTTGAGGGGGACAGAAACTTTGAGGAAGAACAATAATGTAACATGAATAATCGATTAAATTTCAGCAAATAAGGTTACTCATTTGTTTACGTATTTTATGCTGTTGTTGCCTGGAGAGAGAGAGAGAGGAGACACTTGAAGGTCTATGTTACTCGTGTGGATCAAACAGGAGTCTTCTTAAGAACTGCTTCAAAAACATCTTCAAAGTTAAAGAAAAAACTCATTTCCACTGTAGATGTGAATCTGTGAGAAATCTATAGGTAAAGATAACCTAAAAAAAATTTAGGGCAGCCTTAATGGCAGGTCTTTACATAAGAAAAAAATACACATACTTGTTGAAGGCTTTTACAGCATTACTTGCATCCATTAATAAACACTGCTTATACTTATTGAGTTTGCCATTTATCAGGCATCAGGTTATGATATTTATATGAAATACCTCATTTCTGCTTCACAACCACACAAGAGGTAGTGCTATTGTTATCCCCGTTTTATAGATGATTACAGTGAACTCAGAGATACATTAATTCTCTAATGGCTCACAATAAATGGCTGAACTTGAATTGAACACACATAGTCTAACTTGAACCCTAGGCACTTAACCATTAGTTTATATGGTAATAACTAAATGAGAATCTTACAAGTCATATGAGTTATGATAATGTGACAAAGTTTGCTGTGAGAAATTAGTAGGGAAGAGATCCTACAAGCCTGATTGTACTTACAGAAATCTCAATCCAGCAGGACATACTTGTAACAGATTAATCAGGTAAGTACCAATAATACAAACTGACACAGCCTCTGGTCTAAAAAGTCAAAGAGACTTCTAGAATTATTCAAAGGGTAGTAAATTTGGACACAGAGCCTTCCACTTTGTATTAATATAACTGCACAAACCCAAAAAAAGTGAACCCTGGCTGTGACTGGGCAGAAGTCAATTGCTGGGGGGCGCCTGGGTGGCTCAGTCGTTAAGCGTCTGCCTTCGGCTCAGGTCGTGATCCCAGGACCCTGGGATCGAGCCCCACATCGGGCTCCCTGCTCCGCGGGGAAGCCTGCTTCTCCCTCTCCTACTCCCCCTGCTTGTGTTCCCTCTCTCGCTGTCTCTCTCTGTCAAATAAATAAATAAAATCTTTAAAAAAAAAAAAAAGTCAATTGCTGGAATTTTCTAAAGAAATTCATTGGAGATAGGAAATAAAAATAGAAAGATTAAATGCAAATAGAAAGATTATTTTAAATGGCTAGTAGAGTGAGCATATTTAATCAATCAATATAATGCTTAGTGAGAAATAAAAATTACATGAATGAGCATTGATTTTCCAATCCAACATTTTTCTAAATTTATTTTTTAGAGAGAGAGCATGTGCAAGTGGGGGTGGGGGAAGGGTAGAGGGAGAGGGACAGAGAGAGTCACAAGCAGACTCCCAGCGCTGAGCATGGAGCCCAACATGGGGCTTGATCTCACAACACTGAGATCACAACCTGAGCAAAACCAAGAGTTGGATGCTTAACCAACTGCGCCGCCCAGATGCCCACCAATCCAACATTTTGTGGTTAGTAACAGAGTATAATTACTCTATTGCTACCAATCTGAATCTCACATTTTGAAAAAAGATTTTCAATCCCTTTCCTCTAGAAGCCTCTCATAAAGTACTAGAAAATGGCACCTCTTTTTGCTATATTCCCCCAAAGTTTGCTTTTCTGATTCTAAACATCACAGAAAGAGTGGGAATAGCAGGTCCCAAGAGTCATTATTAGCCAAGAAGGAGAGGATGAATTTATGATAGGATAAAGTACTTTCTTTAAGAATGCACCTAAACCTTTTGTTTTCTGCCAGAGAAAACAAGTCTGTACTTAAAAAAAGGTAATTGGCAAGCCAGGTGAAGTGGGTGAACAAATCTAGGATGTCACTGAAGAGATCACTGAAACTGTTTCAGGTTCAGACAAGGCAGAGTGTGTTTCTAGGACTGTCCTGAAAGATAAGAGACTAGAGAGGATGAAGGGAGTGAAGAACAAAAAAGATGGAGAGGTAAAAAAAATTCACTGAGACTTCAGAGGTGGTGCTCTGCTGTCAGAAAAGTGTGAACCTGATCATGAATAGAAGGGAGAAAAGTGGAGGTTACTGGAGTTAGTAAGGTCTAGGAACTGAGCAAAGAGGCTATCAAAAGTGTCACTAGCATCAACATGGGCTCTTTTCTGTTCATCTAGGTGATCTGCTTTGTGTTCTGAATTTCATGTCTGCAGGATGCCAAGACCTTAAAATAATGAAAAAATTACATTTCCATAGCACTTGATAATGTGATATCATGGTGGTCACTTTTTCTAATTTTCACCTCACATAGAGCCCTTTGTTATTATAACTGCAAAATTCATTCAGACATTTTGCCTTCTATGCCAAAACTTTTTTTTTTTTTTTTTGGCTGTTTCTCAGCTTTTCTTATCATGTGTTCAGGAAGCCACTTCCTTCAGATCTAGGGTTAGGGATAGTGTATGTGCCTGGTATTTTGCCATTCCGAGACCTCTTCAGAGGGTTAGGGTTAGGGTTAAATTTAGATTTAGAGTTAGGGGTTGGGGCTAGGTTTAGGTAAGTATTAGGTTATGTGCCTGGTATTTTGCAATTCAGAGGCCTCTTCAGAGGTAAAACCCTAGACTTCTGCTGGTGTTAGAATAGACATGTATGCCAAAACATCTTAAGAATGTGAAAGATGAGGAGGTCAAGGTGTTAGATAGTAAGGTGTTAAGATATTTTTAGAACTGGAAAATTTGACTGTGAGCATGTATCTTAGGTTTGAGCAAAGCCAGTTTAAAGTGTGTTTATTAACAAAACAAAACAAAACAAAACACACATGATTTAGTTGATTTGGGGCCTGAGAGAAAAAGAATAAAGGAAGTATATACAATGTTTTAGGAGTTATTTAAAGAAAGCAAGAAGTTCGGGAATTGGTCCTCACTTGCCTTCAAAAGACTCCATGAAGTCATTTGGAGAACAAATGTATACTTTTGTCTTGGGTGGTTAAGTCCATCAAAGTATAGAACAGCAGGTGCAGCATGGGAAATAATCGAGCTGCCAGGCCAAGCAGCAATTCCATGGCTCTGAGTGGTGAAAAGAAAGTGATGTATATTTGTGCAAACATTATCTCAGCACCAAATTCTCAATGCTTGCTGGGTCAGCGTTTCTTTCCCCAGCTGTACAAAATCCCCAAGGGCTACTGATATATTTATTTTTCTTTTTTAAAGGGACATAAAATTCTGGATTGGTTTAAGTAAAAAAAAAAAAAAAATCCACACGTGCTTATCAAACAAAAAGAGTTGGTTTGTACATTAAAGTTACAAAATGTGCAAATTTATGTCATTGCTCTTACTTTGTGATAATATGCTTATCTCATTTTTGTTGGAAGAGACTAATATATTTAACATAAAATATAAATTAGAATCTAAAGTCCATAGTGGGAACTGAAATTATTATTACAGTTTGAAGAATGGAGTGATATTTGTGAAATTACAGCTATTTGTCACCAGACTTCATGTTCAAAGTTGTCTCTTCTGATGGTGATCATAATCTTTGTGTGTGGGTGTGATTGAGAAGCAAATATGTGATCAGAATTTTAAGGTGGTAATTTAACTTTTTAACTAACTTAACATTTTCAAAGTTCTGTTCTATTAGCAAGTGTGTATTATTACAAAAATTTTCCTTAAATAGAGAACTACTTAATCAAGTATTTCTAAGAGATCTCATTTCTTTCATTTATTGTTCAGGAAGCAACTAAAGGCCCAGATAATTCTCATATCTAGACAGTGAATAAATCAGAAGTAAAAGTAAAATCTCCCTTCCCCCAGCCAAGTAAGTTCTTCAATACAAAGTTGACAAATGTTTTTCTTAAAGCAGCAAACTATCAGGCTGAGTCCGGAGCATAATTTTTGAAGGGTGTTTCAGTGTGACCTTTTGGACCTTCTTGTACCTCTCCTCTTTACAAGCCCTCCAATTTAGTTTGTTGAGCTGTAGCTCTTTCTATCCATGTTTTCCTTCTATCGAATATATGTTGCTAATAGTAAAAATGATTGCTCAACCATTTCAACCTAAACCAAAGTGAATGATGTGTCTATTGCCTTAAGTATCAGTCCTAAAGTGAAAACTTACCCTAATCGCTCTGGTTTATTATAATCAGAAGATTTGGGAAATGTCTCATGTATTCTTCTGCCTATAGTCCCTAATGCCAACATACAGGCCCTGTCTAAATTTTAGAAAGATTTCAAGCCTTGCTGAAGAGGGAAGTCATGATTGTGATCAATACTCGGTTGATCTGGTTGCTCCTGTAGTTCTACTTTATGTTTCAGTTCTAGTAAGTTGATTCCTTCCAGGGGGATTCTGTCTCCTATCTGAACTCTGTAATTTGTCCTGACCTTGATAAGCAAACCAGCACAGCAAGGGATTCTTCAGGATTGAGATTCCGATTTTCTCATGCCCCCATCCTTGCCACTTGAGACCTGATTCTGAACCTCAAACTCCATGCCTTAGGGCTAGCCTGTTTCCTCACATCTGTTGACAAGTAACTGGCCTGTCTGCTTACCACATCTTAATATATTACTTCCCTGTAGATTCCTGGTTTTTGCCTTGTACACCAGCTATTACGGTAGTTCCTCAGACTGACCAGTTACTTGTCAGTTTTTCTCAAGATAACTGACTTTTCTTGTCTGGCTGGACATCCTCACCTCACTAGCAACTTCTCTGGTGAGTACATCTAGTTCCAGGTCCAAACTCTCTAGGACTGACCCCCTGTCTTGCAATCAAACCTTCTGTGGAGAACTATTCTACAGAGAAAACTGAAATCTTCCATGCTGGCTAAAACTACCTGCTCCAAGATCTCTTTGAAGATGGTTATCACAACATTTAATATTATATACTAGATATTTAATCAGAACTTTCTGCAAATCTTTTCTTCTCTCTGAAAATTACAGAATCACATCTCCAAAATCCAGTAGACATAAGAGCTACAAAAATTTAGATAAAATATGCACATTCTTTAAAACTATCTCTTTATTTTACCACATGTAAAATGTATCTATCAGAAAAAGTATAGTAACATTTCTGTTTAATCTATTAAAACATGTTACTTATTTAGACAAGTCATTATAAGCTTGTCATGTAAAAGATAGCAATTTAAACACCACAAAACTAGTACCTCCATTAACATGACATTCAAATTAGTACATGAACTACAGAGACAATGAAAAAACCATCAGAATTAGAGAGGAAAAAGTATGATTTTGTACTTGCTTCTTTCAACATCAATAGATTTTAAAAATTAGGGTTAAGTTGAATTTGATTCACATTTTCAATTTGTGCTTGAACATATTTTTGTCTAGAAAAATGAAGCCTTTTTTCACACTAATTCCCCTAATCTATGTCATCTTCACTTATAATCTAACCTGATGAAGACACATTACTTGCTTAAATATACCTCACATTATCCTCTCAAAATTTATCCATTAGTATCATTTGACATAAGATATGGGAGGCAAATGCATAATAATGTAATTCAGAAGCACATCTCTCTTTCTGAAACACTGATTTTTAGGATGACACTAGGAAAATACTATGAAATAAAATATAAATCTTTAACAAAAACCCCTCAATTTCTAAAAATACATTCAAAATCAAGGTAAATCTTTTTGAGAGGCAGTATATCATGGATTTTAAGAATTTGAGCAAGACACCAATGAGTAAAAATCCTGACTATTTGCTATATAACTTTTGACAAGTTTTTATTCCATTTTATCATTTGTCTACATAACCATACTTTTGAAAAATATTGAATGAGCTAATTTATATAAACTGCTTAGCAGTGCACCTAGCAGGTGGAAACTGTTTAATAAATAGTAGCTAGTATTATCTTATTATCAATAATCATTGCATTGCTATAGTTCTTCGCCTTTATTTTCACTTAACTTGTATTATAATATTCTGAAATGCCTTTGATGACACTTATAACATTTTATCACAGACTCTGTGTGGGGATTTTTAATATTTAATCAGGCTGTGGTATTTTGCTTTTGCAAAAGAGTGTGTTGAGATATGTAGAAAAGACAAATGAGTACATTAAAAAAGGTGCATTTTAAGTAGTTTATTTCTTGACAATACATTCAGAGCACAGGAAAATCTATTCTTTTGTATACATTCTTTTGAAACCTCTTGTCCAGAGAGGCTGTAGGACCATTCATCATTTCCTACTGTTTCTGCATTCATCACATCTTTTCCCTCTAGTCTCCATACGACCTCCTTAGCTTTTCTTTTCTTTTTTTTTTTTATAAAGATTTTATTTATTTATTTGACAGAGAGAGACATAGTGAGAGAGGGAACACAAGCAGGGGGAGTGGGAGAGGGAGAAGCAGGCTTCCCGCCGAGCAGGGAGCCCGACGCGGGGCTCGATCCCAGGACCCCGGGATCACGATCTGAGCCGAAGGCAGACGTTTAATGACTGAGCCACCCAGGCGCCCCCTCCTTAGTTTTTCTGATTGCAGTAGCAAGCAGAACTAATCATGAATAAATTCATATTTGGGACAAGGAGAAGCATAGTGGCCAAATATGACCTGAGGTCTCTACAGTCCATGGCCCTCAGGGTATTCTTATCTATCATGATAAAGAGTTTATTAGATCTCAGCTGTGCACAAGACTAGGCTAGGCATTAAAGAAAGCAAGTTAAACGGGCAAAATCTGCTAGCTCTGTCAGGCATCTTTAGGTGTTGATTACTTAGCATTTGTCAAATGTCCCTTGTGCTGTCTCTGGCAAAACAAATCAAGGGCTCTGCTTTGAAAAACTTTGTGTCTTAATACGGCCAAAAAGAAAATAGCTAGAATAGATAAATACAGAAGATGCTAGACATAAATTTATGCATTTTTTGGTAAGGAAAGTAAAAAAATAGAATATGGTCCTCATCTTTCTCTGTGGTTGCACTGTGGTCTTGGTATTTCTGAGTTAAAATGTTGACAATGGAGAGAAATTCAAGATAATGTGGTGGTAGGAACTAATGCAAACACATCCCCATTTCTCCCTTTATTATAGAAGTCCCCTTTTTAGTTCTCATTTTCTCTGTAAGTCTGAAAATTTGCATTAAACATATTTAATGTTCCCATAATTGTGCTCTCTTTGGGGGTGGAGTTCCAAAATAGGGTACCGTCCCTACTTTCAAAAACCTAACAATTCCTCACCTTTAGGGAGAGGAGACACATATACTTGAAATAACTAGCAAACAATCCTAATAAAAATATTAAATTCTACATGTTATTACACAGACAATAAGGGCAGAATAGGATTGGAAAAGAAATCAGAGAAAACAGAATAGTTTAAAAAATTATGGATTCAATTAAATTGTAAGTGAAGTTTTAGTGTCAAATTTAAAATGTTGTATAGGGTTGTTTTCTTTATATTTATCCTTAACTTTTTCTTTAAGCTGAAGAATTGAGAGAATACTCAAGATTTGCAAATGCTATTTAAACACAAAAACATGAGATCAATTCCCTCATAAAGAAGAAGGAAAGAGAAAGAGAGAACTTTTGCACAGACTGATAGACTCTTGTTTTGGGGGACAAAATTATAAAGGTAGTGACTGATTGAAGATCAATAGAAAAGCCCAGCTTTTAAGGATTGGAGAGAGGAAGAAAATCCAGAAAATAAGCCAGAGACAGAGTGGTCATAATGATTAGAGAAGAGCCAGGAGTATGGGGGCCCAAGATACTAATTTTCTGTTGTTTTCAAAATACCTGTTTTTGTTATAAAAGCACTTAATATAAGATCTGTCCTCTTAGCAAATTTTTATGCATACAAGTGCTGCATAACAAATTACCACAAGTTTAGCATCTTAAACCAATATCTATTTATTCTATCGCAGTTATCTTGGTCTGGGCACAAGTTCTCACAGACTAAAATCAAAGTATCAGCCAAATTGGTCTATTATCTGGAGACTGTGGGGAAGAATCTATATCCAAACCCACTGAAGTTGTTGGACGAATTCACCCATAGCTATAGGACTGTAGGACTGAGGCCCACATTTTCTTGCTGGCTGTCGGTCAGGGGTTTCTCTCAGCAAGTAAAGGCTGTCCACATTCCTTCACACATACTACTTTACTCTCCACTCCATCTTTAAACCAGTATTGGTGAGCGAGTTCCTTCTTGCACTTGAAATCTCTCTGACTTCCCTTTCTGTAACCAACTGGAGAAAACCCTACTTTAAAAGGGCTCACTTGATTGGGTCAGGCCACGTGGATAATCTCCATATTTTAACGGTAACTGACTTGGAACTCTGATTATATCTGCAAGATCCCTTCACAACAGTCCCCAGATTAGTGTTTGATTGAATAATCAAAGAGCAGGAATCTTGGGGTGGAGGCATCTTTAGAATTTTGCCTACCACATCCAATAGCCCAAGAAAAAAGATTTTAACAAATGGATAAATCAAGTATATATAACTATGGCAGGCTAAGGGAGATCAAGAACTATGTAAAAGACACTGTATTGTCAATCTGGTAGAGAATGGTGACTTTTGAGTGGGCTAATTTGGCAGTGATGGAATTAAAGAGAGTATGGAAAGAATGATGGAATTGCAAGGAAATGAAGAATGAAAGGGTAACTGGAAAGCACAGACACTACATACAGCATAGTCAAGAAAAATCAATTCCCATTTATATTAAGAGTAATGTTAAAGAATCCCAAAGATGAATAGAAAAACTTAAAAAGCACTTAGAAAAACAAATAAAAACTCAATGGCAAGCATGGAAGCCAAAAGATGGTGGAATATTATTTTCTAACTGTTCAGAAAAATTGTTGTTAACCTAATAGTGTGTGCCTACCAAAGCTGTCTTTCAACAGGGAGAGAAAAACAGACAAAAAAAAAATTTAAGATATATAATAATGGAGAGATTTTACCATAAGTAAGTCTACATTGAAGAGACTTCTAAGTAATCTACTTACTGATGAAAATGCTTAACAGTGAGAAAAAAAGTAAGCATATCTAACAAGTATTTTCTGTGTAAAATAAGAATAATAACAATAACAACAAGTTGTAATCTGTGGAGCTCAAAAGAGGGCAAATAAAACATACTTAATATAATACATGTAAACATTGGGATGATAAAAGTTAAAGAGTTCTAGGGTCTTCGCATTGGTCAGTAGATGTTTGAATTATTAACTTTAAATTGTGTTAAACAAATATTCAGGATAAAATAACAATTATAAATAAAATTGTTATATACATTCAAAACCATTAGAAGGAAAAATGATATGTGAAAGCAAACAAAAGCAGCTCAAATAGTCCCCAAATTAAAAAAAAGAGAGAAAAGTAGTTCAGAGAATATAAAACAAACTTAAAAGGAAAAGTAAATGTATAGAAACTAATCAGGCATTCAGTATTTATTTTATGTGTTGTCATATATAAAGTTTATATGGCTAGAAGCCCAGACACCAAACATTTCTAGAGTAGTGTTTTTTGGGGAAAACCCATAAAAATAGAAGCAATGACTGGTGTGCATATCCTGCATTACCCTTTCAATTCTAGGGCAATGAAGAGAATTTCAGGGTAGGTTTCAGACTCAAAAAAGGTCCTCAGATATAAGTGTGGAGCTTTTAAGTATCATTAATCCATGGAAAGCATTAAATCTCTCCATGGTTAGATCAGGAGCCAGACTAATCAGCAATTTGACAAGGCAGAACCTTGGCTTTAACCCTGACCTGCAATCTTGGCATTTGCAGTAGATAGGTGGCATTATCTGCCCCTTCTGGTTCAAGCCATGTGACTGCAGCCATTTGATTTGTCAACCTAGCAGCAAGATTTGACATGTTCTCTTCATATATCCTGGGGCTGGGGCTCCAACCTTAACATGTACCAGGAGTGGTTTTCTTAGTCACCAGACCATAAACTCATCTCCACAGAGCTTTATAGGAATGTATGAACTCAAATCTTTCTGGAGCCCAACCTGCAGTACACCAGTCTGGGATAAACTAACCCTTACTTCTCAGTAATATATGAACTAAACTTACTAAGACACATATTTTCAGGTTATATAAAAATACCAAATTTCAGCTCTATGGTCTTTATAATACATGCACCCAAAACCCAAGGTCAAGTAAAAATAGAAATTAAAATAATTAATAAGTATATTCCAAGAAAACGTTAATGAAATTACAGTTAAGTCTATTATTCAAACATCAGAAAAAACAGACTTAAGCAGGATGGATTTAGTGTATATTAAATACATATACTATATTTACATAGAGAAAAGTGTCATTTCTCTAAAAATATGTAAAAATGCTAATTCTTGTATGTGGTAAAACACTCTTATAATATGTGAAGCTGAACTGGCCAGAACGATAAGCTGAAATAGACAAATCCAACAACATAGAAGATTTTGACATAACTCAGTTTCTTACAAGCCAAGCAGACAAATAGTAAGATACAGAAAATTTGAACAAAATGTCTACACAATTTACTTAGTGGTCATATGCAAAACTCTGGAGCAACATGTGGAGGATACTTAAGTACATACTGAACATTTAGAAAAATGACCACCTAATTCATAAAGCAAGTCTCAAAAATTGTCAAAGAAGTGGTATTATACGGACTACTTTTAATTTTTTTTTTTTTTTTTTAAGTAGGCTCCATACCCAGCACGGAGCTCAATGCAAGGCTTGAACTCACAACCCTGAGCTCAATAGTTGGACGCTTAACTGACTGAGTCACCCAGGCGCCCCTATACAGACTATTTTTAAATAACTCATTCATCAAAAAAAAAATCATAAGAGAAATTTTAAAAATATTTACGATTAACCAATAATAAAATTCTGTATATCAAAAGATGCATTGCAGACCATGAGAATTTTTTAAAATACTATCAGATATCTAAATGCTAAAATAAAATTGTACTAGTGAATTATACAGATGAATTCCTTTATTATCTAGGAAAGGTAAAAATTCCTTGCTGTGATTCAAAATCTACAATCAAAAAGGAAATTCCTGATCATTTTGATACTAAAAATGTGCATGGTATGAATAAAGAAGAGAAAGGAAGGGAGGCAGGGAGGGTAGGAGAGATAAGGATAAATGACAAAATTGAATATAATATTTGCATCTTAAATCACATACAGAGGGTAAACACTGCTATTAAATAAAAAAAAATCTAAGAAATAAGCAGAAAAAGTCCAAAAGCTTTAGGAAAAAAAATTGGTAAATGACATGTAAAATAGTTCACAGAAAAAGAACCAGCAATGGCCCCTAATCACATATATATAATAAGAGAAATACAAATTGAAACTACAGTGAGGCATGATACCTAAAAACAGATAAACATTTTGAAAACATACTCTGTTGTTAAGGCTGTGAGAAAACAATCACTTTTTTTTTTAAGATTGATTTTATTTATTTATTTATTTATTTATTTATTTATTTATTTATTTATTTTTGCAAGAGAGCGAGAGAGAAAGTGAGCAAGAGCAGCAGGGAGGGGCAGAGGGAGAAGCAGACTCCCCGCTGAGCAAGGAGCCGGATGTGGGGCTCCATCCCAGGACCCCGGGATCATGACCTGAGCCGAAGGCAGACGCTTAACCAACTGAGCCACCCAGGCGCCCAACAATCACTTTCATACACTGCTAGTAGAAATTCAAAACCATACCACTTCTAAGATTTGATATTAGCAAATTATTAATTAGCTAAATTAAATAGACATTTACCCTTTGACCCAGAAATTTCACTTCTGGGATCTGCCCCTAAGATACACTCACAGAAATATTAAGTGACTAATGCACAAGTCTATTTACATCCTTACTATTTGCAAAAGCACAAAGGTTATACAAAAGAATGAAAAAACATTATACCTCTTTGGGTACCTTTTGGGTAACAAAGGTGTAAGAATTCATACATACACTCATCCACATATACTTACATATGTGCTAATACTTTCTAAAAGAAACAGTGAAGGGATAAACCAAGTATTACTTAGAAGAAATAGTAAACTTTAGATAGGAAGAAGACAAAAGAGAGGTGGTGGAAAGTACAAGAATGAAAGCTAGGTATTTTTTTAATGTGCCTTGTTTATAGTTTTGACCTTAGAACCTTACTCATGTTTTATGTATTTAAAAGATAACATTAAATTTTAAAAAGTGAGGCAATCCCTAAAATAAAAACCAAATTGAAACTCACTAATGTTACTTTATATCAAATTGGTAGCATAATGGCAAGGATATTTATGTTAATTTAAAAATAGAATTTTGACTGAATATACTCCTAAGTGGAACCAAAAATAAAGATCACTAAATCTTAAATTGCAGCTACTGGGCTTGTTATTAAGTTTAATGTTAGTATAATTTTAAAACTATTATAAGCATATACACACACTCCACCACACACAAAATAGATTACAGCATATACGTTATTATACTAATATCATTAGGAACCAAGATTTTCAGTAAAAAAGACAAGATAAAGATATAAATCAAACAAATTAAATAAAATCCTATGATTGCCATTTAAATTTGGGAAATCAATTTTATGAATTTGTAGTTTATTTACTTACTTTTTTAGAAACTTTTTTTTCTGCCAACTTTATATTCCATTTTCTATTTAAGAGCTAGTGGAAGAACAGCTTAAGACCACTCAGTGACTGTTCATTCAGTGGCATGAGCAGAGGCGGGGCTGCAGACCAGTCTTCAGTGGGTGTCGGGGGCTGCTTGCTCCAGTCTTCGGTAGGGAACCACTGGCAGGCACAGAGGGCACCTGCCTGCCTGCAGACACAGCTGCGACCTCAAGTTTAGTAGCAGTAAATTCAGGTGCTAGAGAGATCCGTTCACCGTGAAATTCCTCCTGGTTCGCAGCCTTTTTAGCAGCAGTATACTCTTCAATTTCTTCAGGATTTCTGTGGAAGTACAGATCAGAAAGGACCGACGGAGAGTCTCACGGGAAATGGTGCCGCGCATGCGCAGAATCTCCGGGCCCAGAATCCATCGCATCTGACCCACCGAGCAGGTGCTTATTGTTGTTGTGTGAGGTGACCAAGCTCACATGGCACAGAGGAGAATCTGCGTTACACAGACCAGTAGTAGGCAAGTTAACTTAAGACGCCTCTGTAAGAGGCTAGCAGTCAGCCCTGGGATAGAGTAACTTCTGGAAGTCGCAGTTCCCGGAACGCGGGAAACTTAGTAAAGTTTCCAGGAGTGAAGTGGCCGGCAATAGAAGTGGCCCCGCTGGCAACTACAACTTAAAGCACAGCCCGCTGGCCAGTATTCTTGAAGGATGATACTGACATCAGCTGGATTTTCAATAGCAACAGTGGCATGAACTGCCAAAAGAAGATTCTCCCCAGTTCTCTTCAGATTTATGATATAGATGCCATCACTTTTCCTTTTGTAGATGGCCTGTTTCATTTGGAAGTCAAGGTTGGTGACACCTAAGTGGGCTCCTCCTGCAAGGAATTTAAGGACATCCTTCGTCTTAATTTTCAGGACGCCACGAGGTCCAGACATAGTGAACGTTTCCCTTTCTGACAGGAACCTAGGACAATGCTGTATGGACTCCTAAGTAGCAGGAAAAGGTAGAATTTATTTTTTTTTCTTTTTAAAATAAATTAAATGCATATCTCGTAGGTCTCTACTAAAATGCTCAAAAAACTGATAGCCCAGTAGAAAATGGAAACTTACCGCCCAGATATAATTTCCAAATATTATTTTCCACCAAAAGGAACTACCAGGGCCCCTTGAAGATATATCTGATTCTAAGCTGTGATCAAAAATATCCAAGGTGAGCCTAGTCATCTTGTCATTTCTGAAATCCTATACCTAAATGCTATCACAGACTAGAAAAGGACACAGGAGGCAAGGTGAAGAGACCCCCATTAGCCGAAGATAGGACAATTTGAGGTTCACAAAGAAGAATAAATACTGAGATGTAACAAATCTATTAAAATTGGTAATTACACTTAACAATTATACTTAATCCTTCATTGTTCATCTCTTGATATTTTACTTAGGCAAGCAGCTCATTATTCAGGAAATTCATACATAAGGTAAAACAATCAACGAGACTTGCATAGCACTACTTATGAAATATTCTTGCCAAAATAAAATAAAATAAAATGAAATAAAATAAACTGAATCAATTGGACATCTAGATCTAACAGTTACATGAAATTTGATTAAAAAAATACATGAGAATTTTAAATACAAAAAACAGGATAGTATATGAAAATATGATAAACCAAAGAATATGGAAGTTAGGAAATAATAAATACAAGATCAGAAATTTATGAAATTCAAAAAAAAGAAATTTGTGAAATTCAAAACAAATACACAATGGAGAAAATCAACAAGATAAAAGTTGATTATTTTTAAACTATAAATAAAAACCACTGGTAAGAAAATTAAGGACAGCAACACATATAAATAATATGAAGGATGTAAAAGGGGGAAAACAGTAAGTACAGATAAAACTCAGATTACAGGAAGAAAAAGCAATGAAGAATTTTATGACAATGAGCTTGAAAATGTAGACAAAATAGTCAATTTTCTGGAAAATAATGTTATAAAAATTGACTTATCACAATATTGTCTTATCACAAATAAATTGAATCAGTATTTTAAAATGTAGAACAATAACAAACACAAGGCCTAAGTGGTTTTGAGCCAAATTCTACCAAATTGCAAAGAAAAGATAAATCTAATCTTATAAACACATTTTCAGAGAATACAGAAAAAAAATAGATTACTCCCTAATTCATTTAATGATGAGACGTTAACATCAATAGCAAAACCTGACCGTGGTAGACTGAGAAAGAGAGAAACTGGAAACCAAAGCACTCATTAACATAAATGCAAAGATCCTAAACACAATATTAGCAAATTAAACCAAGCACTGTAAAAATATATAATACATTGTGCCCCGTTGGGGTTTTTAGAGCTTTTCAAGATTGTGTTTTCGTAACAGTACTCTGGCTGCCATGTTGAGAAGAGACTGACAAGGGAGAAGAAGCAGAGGTGGGAGAGCAGCTAGGAGTAGGGTTGCCAGATAAAATTTTTATTGGCTAAATCTGGCTCTAGTTAAGAGACTATTGCAATAATTGAAATGAGATGTGTTGTTGGCTTGTACCAGGATGGTGGCAAGGCAGATGGTGAACAGTGATCAGATTCTGGAAACATTTGATAATAAATTCAACAGGCTTTTTTGATGGTTTGGATATGGGTTATTTTCTATCCTTCTGTCTATCATCACTTTGTCCCACTCTGTTCTAGACCATTATCATCCCTTCCTGATGTTCTGAAACAGCTTCCTAATTGTTCTGTTTCCTCTCACCCTGTCCCTTTACAGTTCCAAATTTCCAGTCTAAATAATATTTCTAAAAATGCAAATCTAATTATTCACTACCTAAGTCCCTTCAATGACTTAGTTTTGCCCTTTAGATAATGTCTGACTCCTAAATATAGATGACATTCACTCTGAAAGGCCATCACTTCCACTATGCAACCTTTACCCTCTGTCTGGCTAAGTCCTATTCATTCTCTATTTCTTAACCTAAATGTGGCATTCAGAGGAAGACCATCACTAAGACAGATCTGTACCATTGCAATAGGCTCCCATAAAATTCTAGTTTCTCCTACCGTAACATTCATCAAGCTGCATTATAATCATTTATTTAACTGGATGTTTTCTCAACTGTTTTTGTAACTTAGGGGAGGAGAGAGATATAAGTATCTTATTTATTATCATATCCCTAGACCTTGAAGAATGTTTGACACAGAGTACATAATATCTTAAATGAATGATTAATAAATTAGCTAATTATGTATTTGCATTTCATATTTGCACAAGGATTACTGAGACCTACAAAATAACAAATGCTGTCCTTCATAACAGCACACAAAAAGGTATCATTAATTATTTGCTAAAAATAACTACATAGAATGAGTTTTTTTAACTTAAAATCTACATTGTTGTATATGTCACAAAACATAATTTTAACAGCACACACTTTAACGTTTTATTTTAAAAATAATTATTTCAATCTCTGATTATCTACAACTTCATTTCTACAATATGAAAATAAAATGAACTTTTATTTCTATATATTTTATTTCACTACCTATCAATAAGATGACTAAAGAGAATAAACACATTAGAGAACATTTCTTTCTCTTACCGTAACCAATAGTGAAAGACAATGAAGTGACTCTAAAATAGAAGTAAATGAAGCATAAGAATTACTAAAGAAAAAGGGCACATTTAAAACTTTAGGGAAGGATTAATAATTTAAGTGTGCATGTCACTGATAAACTCAACTTCACATAAAAAAAATTTAATAACATGAAGCTAGAAATATGGTGAACTTGTGGCCTTTTTAAAAGTAGTAACTTTTCTAGTCCTAGCTTGAATTTGACCCACCATTAATCTCATCCTATCTACCAGACTTTCTCATGTGCAAAAATGTGATGCACAGCCCCCAATGCCGAGAATTTACTTTCTAAAATTTTTCTCTTCTTTTTTAAAAAAAGAACTAGCACTTCTTAGATAATAGCTCATCTTTTGACCTGGAACATATTATGACTGCCCAAAAACGAGGAAGATTTCAAAGATAGCTGGGATAGTGCAAGGATTATATGAACTCAGTTAAAAAAATTCTCATTGTCTACGTTTTGATGATATGTGCATAACAGAAAATATTATAATTATTTTGAACAAGTTGAGTCTGTAAATAAAAGCATAACTCTTTAGTTATAATCATAAGAAGAAAATTTAATATGAAGTTTAACAAGAAAGTTATAATACATATGAAAGGTGATTTAGTAATTTTAACTTAATTTAGTAGTTAATTTTAATGATATGAGTGTAATGTATATAATATTCTTTTTTCTGTTAAGTAATTATCTTTTTATAAAGAATAAATTTGTATCTTTCTCAGTATTTGTTATGCAAGCCAAATTGTTTAGGAAAATTAAGATCCTATGGAAACAAACTGAATATAGCTGGTGGTCTCCCACCATAGATAGGAAGAAAGAAATTTCACATAGTTTTTGAAAGATGAAGAATGGACCAAATATCATATTTCTCACCGACTAGGACATGAAATCTCCCAATGACAAAACCAAATATAATTAGATGATGATAAAGCTTACCTGTTTCCAATACTGATAACAGACTAGAGCAACATACAGTGTTTAATTGACACCACGCTATAGAGCATTGGACAAGTGAGAATGAAAGAGGAGATTACTTTGGGAAAGCTGACCAGAGTATAAGATATCAAAACTTAAGAGAAAGACTTAAGTTTGATATGGTTGCTGAAGCTTTATTATTAAAATAATGGGACCAGGAACTCCAATTTCAATTATCTTAAGGGGCACAACTATATCCCATGCCCCACTCAAGAATTAATTAGGTGATATCCAGAACCTACAACTTTGACTGCTTTTCTTGACATTTGGATTGTTTCCAATTTAAATACCAGGATGACCATAGCTGTAAACTTCCCAAATCTGCTCGGTGAGACAGAATTTCTCTGTTTCGTTAGAATAGCTTCCTAAAAGTGAAAACACTCCATCCGAAGTGTATACAAATTTAAATATTTGAATAAAGTTTGCCAAAATTTCATTCAGAAAGTCTGTAATAATATATACCATAAATAGTAGTGTATAAGAGTGATTTCCCACAGTTGCCTTCCCAAGTGCCTATTCTCTTCTTTACTAACAGAAAGCACATTTCATTCCAGATGGCAATGTGTTCAACCCAAAACTACATTTCCCAGTGACATTGCACCCAAGAGTGAGCAATGAGTTGAAGCATAAATCAGGTAAGTCTTCCGGATTTTCTACATTCTTCCTCCTTTTCCTGCTTGGAATAAGGACATAAAGTAGGGCTATAGCAGGAATCTTGGAGTCAAAGGAGAACCTGAGAATCAAAATTACTTGCTGAGGATGATAACCTTGGCAGTACCAATTAAGGCCTGGATTGCTACACGTGAATCTTATTTTGGATGAGAAAGAAATAAACCTCTGTCTTATTAAAGCCATTTATTATATATGTTCTCTTAGGAATCCTTTTTAAAAATTATGTTTGCAAAATATTTATTCTCAGTTTAATTTTAACTTCTTTCAGGGCTTAGTATCAGTTCATCTTTACCAGGCTTGTATATTTGTGAGCTCTTTTCTCTGTCTTATCCAGTTCCAAAGTTTTTAATAAATCCCACACGTGATGACTCACAGACTTGTATTTCTGTCTGAGAACTCTCTTCAGAAATCCAGACCCAACTGCTTCCTTGAAATCTGAAATTTTCAATTAAATGTCTCAAAGGATACACACACTTAGAATTTCCCGACCCTATTCATGTAACCTTCTCCCTAACACCAAACCCACCTCTTCTAACATGTTTTATCTTAGTGAAAAGATATTAATATCCAATCAATTGCACACATCAAAAACCTAGTTTTCAGTCTGGTATATCTTTACAATGTATACGTTCTCTGTATTCATCACCACTACTCTAATTCATCATCTCTGGAGGTGCACAAATAAAATGGTGTCATAGATGGTTTCCCTATATCCAAATTGTCCCCGTTTAATCTATTCCTAAATACTTCAACCAGTGTGAACTTTTAAAAATGTAAATTTGAACATGTACCTCATATGCAAACAAAATACACACACACACACACACACACACACACTTACCGTAAATCAGTCAATGGTTTCCCATGATTTTCAGATAAAGATCAAAAGTGTTAATATGGCCTGTAAGGCCATGCATGTTCTGGTCCCTACTACTTCCCATGCATCATGTGGCACTATCATCTTTTCTCCTCTATAGCCACAGTGGCTTCTTTCAGTTCCAGAGCCATGTCATGGTTACTTTCTTCCCAGGATCTTTGAAAATACTTTCTCCTTCATCCCAATGACTCTGATTACTACTATTCATTCTTTAGTTCTCAACACAATGAAAGCATTCTCCGGGATCTTTTTTGATTCTCTCTCTGGGTCACAGCTCCTGGTTTTCTCTCTAGCAATGTGTAGGTACAAGTATCGCCTTCTAGTACTATGTGAAATTTTTATCCTTAGTGCCTAATATAGTGTCTGCTGTAATAATGGTACTACACATAGCAATCATTAAATATTTGATGACTAAATTAATAATCTATGTTTGTGCTGGCTAGAATATATCTTCACGTGTTTCTTGTAAGAGAACATAGGTGGTTCACTTTCTCTGCTCTACGCACATAACATGACTGACAAACCATCTGGCATATTAAGTATTTTTTACTTTCTTTCTCTCTCAAAATACTGTGGATTTTACTCTACTCTCTTCTGCATTTATTATTACAGAAGTTTCAAAGGTCATTTTTTTTATTCCTTGGAGTAAGACTGATTTTCAGCCTCCTTGATTTTAGAATTACTAATTTTTTCTTGAAATGTTTTACAAATTCATTAGGATAAGATGGGTATTTTTCTTGGTAAGCACTTTGTCTTATAAGTCAAATCTTTCTTCAGTTGTATAATGTTTTCTTAAATTATATCTTATATTGATTTTCTTTCATTACCCTTTGGTTTTGATTTCCTCCTTGGGAAGATAAATTTCCTCATTCTATCTTCCCCATGTTTTACCCTGTAGTTTGTGATTGTCTTCCCCTTTTTTGTTATTCTGTGTTCAGGGAAAGTGCACTAGGTTTGTCCTCCATGGGATGGATCAGTTTCTCCAACACCATGACTATGCTCCATTGTTTTCAAAACTGAATTTTAGTCTGCGGTATTAAATCATTGCGGTATTGCCTAGTCTTGCTGAACTCTTTATTCCTTTCTTCCTGACTTTGAAATCGACTCAGTTTTGATCATGGTTTCTTGTGTTTTCACATAGCTTTCAACGCTCTTACTGAGAACATAATATAGTATGTTTCTTAAAACTAATTTCTACTCATGTGGTACATCTTTCTCCTAAAGATTGGGTTTTTGGTTTGTTTTGTGATTGTTGTTGTTTTGTGACTTGTGACATCTGTGAAACATAAGATATAAAACTTCATCTGCTGTTATATCAGTTTCAGGTCTAAATCAGTAAATTCTTCTTTCTTATAATAGCCATGAGATTACTATTAGAATTATTTTCTTAATTTGTAAAGCAAAGAGATAACTGATTAGCCCATCCAGCAGCTGGTGCAAAATAGTTTTTATTGTTGCTGTTTTGTAATTGTAAGTTTTGTTTTTGTAGTGTAATGCTGTTTGTAATGTTTAAGTTTTCTGGTCTAAGGAAGGATATCTTGGTTTCACTGCCTGGTATGCCCATGAGGTAGATATCTGTTTCTGGATATTCTTAGAACTTCTTTTTTTCTTTCATTAGCAGAGATTGTAAATAACACCATTCTCCAAAGGGCACTATTTCTATAGTTCTCTCAACTCAGAATGGAACTGATTGTAAAATGAGAGGCATGAATGAGGCAGATTGGGGAGGAAAGATGATACAGTTCTCTCTTTCTGAGGGGGAGAGTGAATCAGTTTAACAGATAGATGAATGGAAGTTTTTATGGTCCCTCCTTACCTCTGTTGTCTACTACATTCTGCCTCATGAGCTCACTTATGCTTTAGTAAATAAAAATACTTCTTTGAACCTTGCAGACTAAAGATTCTTAGTTTCCAATGCTGCTAAAAGTTTGAAACTTTTTGGAATATTTAATGTGTATTAAATACACATTTTGCTCTCCAACTAGTTGTTGGAGAGAGCAAGCTAGTTGTCATTATCTGCCATTATAACTTGAAAATCCCTACTTAAATCTGCAGCATTCTTAAGGAGAACATTATTACAGATTCTAAAGACTAACTGAAAAAGACTCTTTTGGCACACAAATAAATGTCATGTTTAGACCACCTATCAGTGTTTGAATTTTTGTCTTTTTTTGTACTTTCAACTAAATTTTAAACTCCAATAATATTTTTGTGTTTATATTTACAGTTCAAAATAGCAATTAGAATGTTAACATGTACTATAGATGACAAAATATATATTCATAGGCAATATCAGATCTTTTGTTTCATTTAATCAACTGTACACTGATTAGTTAGCATTTGTGGGAAAATGAGTATGTTTGATCAATGTAAATTGATGGTGAAGTAATACAACCTAATAACTTATTTTTGTGCAAAGCCTCCCAGAAATTAGAATGTAATTTTTACATATGTTTAATGATTTTTCTGCACTAACTACCTTTGACTATATTTTTCTCAATAGAAAATGTTGCACTTCTCTTACCAATGTTGTTACAGCACATATCCTAAAACAAAACTCCCATTACTATAATAAATAACTTTATGCAACAGTTTTGTGGGAATTATTTAATTATTCAAAATTCATAATTGTTCACTGATACAAAGTAGAAAGAAGTATTTCTTACAAATTTATTTTGTTTTCTGGAGGGTTTTGATAGAATAGGTATATGAATAATATTTTAGCAATCAGTGTAGAGTTTTTAAAAATAGATTTTTCTTGGGTTAGACGTAAATGATATTTATTTTTAATTTATACTTTATCTGATTAACAACAGAATTTGAGAGGACCTATAAAAATACACAAGAAAAGTACCAAAATGGAAAGAAAAAACTTTATAAATTACTGAATTTGTAAGAAGGTAACATATAATAATGACGGGGGTAACAGTTTCTGTCATTTATTAAACATTAAGCTTTGCTAAAGCAAAATAAAAACATAAATTCTAAGGTGAATCTAACATAAAAATAGTAAGATTCAGGAATATATGAATGCCCTGGACATGGAGCCTGCTTAAGATTCTCTGTCTCCCTCTCCCTTTGCCCCCCCATCCACCCCATCTCTCCCTCTCTAAGAAAAAAAAATTTCTTATATTATCATAGTGTTAAATGGACTTAAATAAGTCCCATCCATTCATTCATTCAACTACTTCATTCAGTTTATTAAATATATATGTATTGAGCCGTTACTATGCACCAGGCACATTTATTAACTTATAGGTTATAGCAGGAAAATAGAATACAGACAAAACTCTGACAATCAGGTGCCTGGGTGGCGCAGTCGTTAAGTGGCTGCCTTCGGCTCGGGTCATGATCCCAGGGTCCTGGGATCGAGCCCCGCATCGGGCTCTCTGCTCGGCGGGAAGCCTGCTTCTCCCTCTCCCTCTCCTCCTGCTTGTGTTCCCTCTGTTGCTGTCTCTCTCTCTCTGTCAAATAAAAAAATAAATAAAATCTTAAAAAAGAAAATCTCTGACATCATGAAGTTTATACTTTAGTAAGGAAAAGAGAAAATTAAGAAATAAAAAAGTAAGATATATGTTATATGTTGATATTGTTGGTCAGTTTAAGGACTACAGGCTGGGGTGGGGGGACTGTGAGTGTTTAAATTATGACAGCAGAGAACTTTATTCTCACCCAGACAAGTGACAAAATACTTTCTCACCTCCAAATGATTTCACCTGTAGACAAGGTCAGCTTTTTTTCTTACAACCATTAGTTCACATTTGCATTAGTTCACGTGCCTTAGCAAATGGTTGATGAAGACCCCAGAGTTCCATCTTATGGAATACAGTATACATACTTTACACAGGAAAGTTTTAAGTACAAGTGTATTTAGTGATTCACCTTGGCCAGAGGAAAATTTCAGTATTGCTCCTGTGGGGGTAAAAAATTCTGATTTTTGTGCAGCACCATTTCTCAGTGGCCTGTGGGGTTTGAGTCAGCTACTAAATATATATTGAAATAACTAAACAAATTGCTGCATTGGCTTCATTAGTATTCACAATATGACCTTTGGAAAATATCTACCAAAAACAATTTTGGTTTTGGCAGATTTACTATTATTCTGTCATTTCTGAAAATAATTGGAAAATAGGATCAGTTATTTCTAGAGACAATTTCTGGTTCATGACATTAAGACCATTTAATCTATGTCCAGAATGCCTGTCATCCTCTTTGCTATTACAAGATACACATCTAATTAATTTAAAGTCTGCATCAGAAAATTTAAATATAACCCAAGGTAAAAGGAAACTAAATTTTGGCCTTATTTTCTTCTCTATGGTATTGAAGCCTTATGAGAATACCCATATGAATTCTTATATTTATATTAAAATGCCAGTTTCTGTAATCGTGAATACCTTATATGGGTCAAATTATGACTTTTAAAAAGTTAAAAATGACTTATACAGATATAAAATAAACATTTTATTCAACTCATTAACTAATGAAGAAAACCACTAAGATGGTAAAACTGGCTCCAAGAGCATTTCATGAAAAGGGGTTTATATAGTCTAACAGGAAAACCATCTAAAATTTGTTAAAGTAGGGCTGCTAGGTTAGATACAAAACTTATTATTGTCCTATGGGGCAATCAAACCATAACCATCAGGACTGTCTTTTCTATCAGAGAGAAACTTACATTTTAGCAAGTAACTTCATAGTGTCTGGGTTCTAATCAAATAGTAAATAGCAAACTCAGACACAGATACATTCCCCTAGAAAATTGTATAATCTTAGGTTGAGTTTATTAAACAATGTCAGAATAACATTGAAAAGACATGCCGCCCACCTTTTCTGCCTTTTTTCCAGTTTTAATAATTTTCTTAACAATCTCCCTATTTTAGTTCAGGCCAGTATAACAAATAAAAGACTGGATAGCTTAAACATTTATTTCTCACAGTTCTGAAGGTTGGGAAGACCAACATCAAGGTGTCAGCAGTTCTCATGAGGACCCTTTCCTAGTTTGCAGTTGGCCATCTTCTTGCTGTGTCTTCATGTGGCAGAAAGAGAGAGATTATCTCCCTCATGTTTCTTCTTATAAAGGCTCTAATTCCATTCATGAATGCTCCACCTTCATGATCTAATTAAGTTCCAAAAGTCTCATCTCCAAATACCATCACATTGAGATTAGGCTTTCAACATATGAATTTTGGGAGGACACAAACATTCAGTCCATAGCATTCCCTGTTTTGGCCATAAATAATCTCCAAATATTGATCAGAAAAAAAAGGTTGGTTTATAGTTTAGACTGTTTATTTTCACAAATGCTATGAGATGTTAAATAACCCCATAAGCTTTCTTGATCATGTAGTATTTAATAGATACTGAAGTAAAATTGTTACCTTTTGTTTGTAAATTTTATTAAAGAATCCAAGATTGAACCATTTAAAGGATTCTGTAGTCTAGGCTAGGAAGTCAAGGCCAAGAAAATCTCTCTCCTAGATTTTACTGTTGTATCCATAGAAATAGCAAATTTCTCTTTGCTCAAGGTCCCCGAAATATGCTCTGGTTCCTGGCCTGCCAGGAAGTGATTTTATCACTTGTAAGGTTGAAACCCTATAAGCTAGGTACAAGGCCAGTTTCCTATGAAGGTTTTGTAGGCATTGGTGCCTTTGTTCTTTAATGGTGAGCCTGATGTACCTGATTAAAAGTGATTCATTCCCAAATATAACACCCCAGTATGTTTTTGGTTGCACAATCAAATTTTCCAATTTAAGGTAAAATGGAGGCAGGTTCTTATGATGATAACTATTACCACAAAAATAAGAAAACTCTAAAAATATTTGTTTCTGAATTATGAGACTTCATTGAGAATTAGATTGCATTTTAAAATGCTTCATTTCTATTTATAAAAGGATAAAACAATTCTAAATTGAGGGTAAGAGATCTAGAAGGAAAAAAAAGTGATTCTTTATATATTCATCAGTAAATAGAGTATTAAAACAACATCAACAATATTCCAAACAAATAACCACTAATAAAACTTTCTCATCAGTTTATTCAGTCCTATGTAATTAATTCTTGTTCCCTTGGATCTTGGATCTGCAGTCTGCCTCCATGAAGTCATCTTCTTGTGAAATAGTCTTAGGAAGCCTAATTCAGCCCTCTAGCAAAGATTTCCTCTTGGAAAGATTTCTAAGTGATATAAGCTTGACAATCTTCGGTCAAGAGTCTTTTCTTTCATATATCAATAGTTAAGATATTTAGTAGAGTCCTTTCCTTAAGTCATAGAGACCGACCTTCTTTGTTGAATACAGGAGTTCTAACCTTTGGTTCTTCAAGTAAAAATCAGAGGAAAATAAAGTTCACCTACAGATGAGAATAAATGGGTGTTGTTAATTTATTACAGTAATCAAGAGTATCAAAATGGAAGTGAGCTATTAGGGTGTACAACCGAATACTACTTCATAAGATTCTAATCCATTGTCATTTGAGGATAATAACTGAATATTATAAATAATGAACACATTGATAAATACCCAGGGCCTTGCTGTGAAGTGTAAAATCTCTTAAATTTTTATATATAAAATCATTTTATGTGCAAAAGTAACTTAGGTAAGGATGAGTTTCTTTATTTTTTAAGTTATTCTTTTTATTCATCTTATAATAGTATTGAGCTAATTAATAAATGTGAAGCAGACCAAATAACCTTAATTTTTATAGTATCTTTTTTCTTGTTAATAAGGAGAAAGAAGAAATCTTTGTGATTTTTTAGGGCCTGCTGGGAAATCTCAAAAACACTTTCAGGTGTAAAGATAGCTTAATTTTTTTTAATTAAGGGTCTGATCTTGGAAAGACAAAATCAAAACAGTTATCAAAGGAGATTTAGATACTTGATTAAGATAGGATGATGGGCACCTGGGAAACAATATTTGCTTATCTATTTAATCTAAGTGGCAATAGAATGTTTTAAAATAAACTAGAAGAAGGTGACATATGGTTGTAAGAATTTTAGCTCTTTAAAAATGAGGACTCTTTGTTCTTTTAGCCTTTAATAATCTATAAACAGAGGTTAGCAAACCATGCCCATAGACCTAGTCATGAGTTCATGGGTACAGTTCATAAACTTAGATTAGTTTCTGTATTTTCAAATGTTTGAAAAAATTTAAAATAGGGACAACATTTTGTGAGATATGAAAATTCAATTCTCATAAATATTACTGAATACAACTACACTTAATTCTTTATAACATTGGGGAGGAAAAATTTTTCTCTACCTTTTAAGATTCTTTTGGCTGGTGTAAGAATTAAATTGACATAAGATAGATTCAAAGAAGAAAATCTAATTTAATTCTGTACATATGGGAGCTGTAGAAGAATAAAAGGCCCATGGGCTATCAGGCAATTGAGACTTATGCACCATCCAGAGCTAAGGAGAAGGGGGTATGGGTCTGAGGATTCAAAGGTAAGTAAGAGAACTCAAAGGAAAATGAAAAAGAGTAAATGTTTAGTAAACAAATGTTTGCTGGGCTATACAGAAACAATGGGACACAGAGAGGAATTTTATCAAACATCCTTTGCTATGTTTCTCCCTGTCTACCACACCTAATTCATATTATACCATCATTATCAATGGTGGTAGCTCTCTCCTGGAGCAGGTCTTCTATCTAAGTTCTTTCAGGCAGTTAGTGGAGAGGCAAAAAGGAAAAACTTATTGAGTCTTCTGTTTCTTAAAAATAATCAACCTAAGGGGTGCCTGGGTGACTCAGTTGGTTAAGTTTCTGACTCTTGATTTCAGCAGTCATGATCTCAGGGTTGTGAGATTGAGCCCCACATCAGACTCTGTGCTGGGCATGGAACTTGCTTAAGATTCTCTCTCTCCCTCTCTATAAATAAATAAATAGATAAATAAATAAATAATCAATCTAAAATAATCCACACACCAAAGAGATACATTTTAGGGTGGCAAATTTCCCCCCTCCAGATATAGTCAATGGCTGCTTTTCCACTATAGTGACACAGTAGTTGTGACAGATCTTACAGTCCTTATAGTCCTCAAAGCCTAAAATATTTAACAGATGGCCCTTTACAGAAAAAAATAATTGCTGACTACTGTTCTAGAACTCAATAAAGTCAACACAAAGCACTGAAAATTTTTTGAGTGAGATACTGAATTCTGCTCTCTGAGCAGATTACACAAAGGGTAACATTTTTATTCCTCCTTGTTAAGACTTAAAACTTTAAGATCAGCTGTCATTTTAACAAAGAGAAAACCAACTAAAAGATTCACAGCTCCTTCTTTATAAATTATCTTGTGAATAAGCTCATCAACATTGAGCAAAATTTGTCAAAATGTTAATACATTTCAACTCTTCTTTTCAGTCCCATTATTTGTAGTTATATAAACCAAGACTAAATTTCCTTACTGCAAAAATTCCACAACTTTCGGGCGCCTGGGTGGCTCAGTTGGTTAAGCGACTGCCTTCGGCTCAGGTCATGGTCCTGGAGTCCCGGGATCGAGTCCCGCATCGGGCTCCCTGCTCAGCAGGGAGTCTGCTTCTCCCTCTGACCCTCCCCCCCTCATGCTCTCTCTATCTCATTCTCTCTCTCAAATAAATAAATAAAATCTTTAAAAAAAAAAAAATTCCACAACTTTCTCTATGTATCCAGGATTTATCTTTTGAAACACATACCTTATTTTACAAACTTCTTTCTTTCTTTCTTTCTTTCTTTCTTTCTTTCTTTCTTTCTTTCTTTCTTTCTCTTTCTTTCTTTTTTTGTTAAAACGCATCCCATTACCTTGCACACACCTCTGTGCTTTTCTTCTGTTATTAATTTAATAGAGTCTCAGTTACCCACGGTAACTTTTAACCAACTTAACTTCTTTTTCACAAAGTAAACATCTATCATTCAAAATAATTAATAGATAATTAATAGATGAGCAAAACTCATGAGTCCATATAAGAATCTTGGAAAATTATGTGCAGACATCCATACTACTTTGTACATAATTACTATTATATAAGAATTTTATCAGAATTATGAATATAGTTTTAAATTTTTCACAATTATAATCAGTATATAGAAATAAATTTGCTATCTGATCAATAAGCCGATATAAAAAGTTTGTGAATTTCAGAATTATTAGTCTCTTCATGAAAAAACAAACAATATAATAAAAAATAAAATACATTGATTGTATTATATTTAACACATAAAATTTTGAGAAAAGTCATAAAATTGTTTTGAAACCAGTCTAATTTGTACAAAGATTCATTTTGAAAATGTGAACTTGGGTTCTTACATAAACATGCTCACAGTTTCTGTAGGAAAAATGTTTTTTGGGGCGCCTGGGTGGCTCAGTCATTAAGCATCTGCCTTTGGCCCAGGTCATGATCCCAGGGTCCTGGGATGGAGCCCCGCATCAGGCTCCCTGCTCTGTGGGGAGCCTGCTTCTCCCTCTCCCACTCCCCCTGCTTGTGTTCCCTCTCTCGCTGTGTCTCTCTCTGTCAAATAAAAAAGAAAGAAAGAAAGAAAGAAAGAAAGAAAGAAAGAAAGAAAGAAAGAAAGAAAGAAAAATGTTTTTCTCTTAAAAGACTAGCTTATTTAAAGTTTCAGCTTCTTTATTTCCTGTAAACCTTTAGAAATGCTAGATATAGAAACACATTTATAAATCTCTATAAACCAATTAAAATAAAGCTCCATTAATTTTGGAGACTCTATAACCTAATTCATTAATACCCTCTGGAGATAGGAAAATATTTCAGATTGCAAGAGGCTCTTCTCAAATGGACACCCCAGCAGTAAGAGAGCTTACAGCTTCATTTCTCTACTTCACGCATAAGTAAAAAATAAATGTAGAGGGCGCCTGGGTGGCTCAGTTGGTTAGGCGACTGCCTTCGGCTCAGGTCATGATCCTGGAGTCCCGGGATCGAGTCCCGCATCGGGCTCCCTGCTCGGCAGGGAGTCTGCTTCTCCCTCTGACTCTCCTCCCTCTCATGCTCTCTGTCTCTCATTCTCTCTCTCTCAAATAAATAAATAAAATCTTGAAAAAAATAAAAAATAAAAAATAAATGTAGAAACATAAAAATGTACCTCTTCAGACATCAAAAGACTATTTTTGGTGCTATGCTAAGTTGCAACAGGGTGACTTTGTGATGGTGAGACTAAGAAAGTAATTGTCAAACTTTCTTTTATAACATTCATGGAGTGGGACAAGCAGATGATAAAGAGATACCCACCACTGGATCCTGCAGTACTGGGGGCTGAGGATTCAAAACCTTGGCTGCATTCCAAGAAGAATAAGCGATAACATCCTTTGGGAAACCCCCTTACATTGGACTGAAATAGAGCAAAATATACCATCCCCAAATATGCCTCTTTGGCATATTGATTATTTTAAGCTAGTTATTTTGAAGAGGGAGCAGACACAGGTGAAGCTCTGAAAACTGAGTAGAACTTATCCTTTTATAAGATATATTTACATTTATAAGGGAAATCTCCATTTATAAGGGTCAAACTCTCTCTCTCTGTATCAGGAAGAGAAGATTAACTCTAAATCTCTAGAAACTCTGATTGATACAGAAGGCAGTGACTTAAATCTGTGTAACAACCTTACTCCTGTTCACTGTCCTTTTCCTGGTAGCCTCTCATAATTGACTCCCCACCTACAACATCTTTTGTCTTTAGCTGGAGACAAGATTTAAGATGGTGGCTTGGTTGGGGGTGCCTGGGTGGCTCAGTCAGTTAAGCATCTGTCTTTGGCTCAGGTCATGATCCCAAGGTCCTGGGATAGAGCCCCACATCAGGCTCCCTGCTCAGCAGGGAGCCTGCTTCTCCCTCTGCCCCTCCCCGGGCTTGTGCTCTCATTATCTCTCTCTCTCTCAAACAAATAAATAAAATCTTTAAAAAAAAGATGGTGGCTCGGACCATTTGAACGAGTTACTCAGTTTTTCTGGGTCTCTACCATGTATACATGAGGTATACATGTTATTAAACTTTTGTTTGTTTTTCTCCTGTTAATTTTTTTTATTACAGGAGGGTCTCAGCCAAGAACCTAAAAGGATAGAGGGAAAATTGTTTTTCCTTCCCCACAGGATGTTGAACATTCACTCAGAGGCAGCACGTATAATCTTTCCCATTGGTTTCCATTTTTATTCATCAGTGCTTCCCTGGTTGCTTTGAAAGTTTACTTCTACCTTCCTTCTGGTATGCTAGTTCTTAAAAACATAAGCCATAGTAAGTGCATCTGAGTTGGAGAATCACAATGGACCTCTCTACGGGAAAAGGCTACAGAGCTGAAAGAGAAGGTAGTGTTCACACATACTTGTTTAAATTCACTAATGAGGATTCTGAAAAGGAAATGACTCTTGATCACTCCCAGACTGATTCAGAATCAAGACTTTAATACCAAGTTCAGCCTTTATTGTAATATTAAAAGACAGGTGTTGCTAGATTATTTCTCAAGAATGACTGGCTTCAGGAATGGGGGAGGGGCACCTGGGTGGCTCAGTCAGTTAAGCCCCGGACTCTTGATTTCAGCTCAGGTCATGATCTCACAGTTGTGAGATAGAGCCCCACACCAGGCTCCGTACTCATGGAGCCTACTTAAGATTCTCTCTATCCCTCTCCTCCTCCCCCACCCTGCTCGAACAGACATGCCCACATGCACGCATGCTCTCTTTCAAAAAAAAAGAGTGGGGGAACATGAAGTTTATTAAACTTACCTTTAGATTTATTTTATGAGTCATT
Organism: Leptonychotes weddellii; assembly: GCF_054177405.1. Lineage (NCBI taxonomy): Eukaryota > Metazoa > Chordata > Mammalia > Carnivora > Phocidae > Leptonychotes > Leptonychotes weddellii. Next base: position 80,296,020 of record NC_138385.1, on the reverse strand, counting down.
TATAAAGCTTTTCCTTAAAGGTAAGAAACTAAGGAATCTTTTGTTCAGGTTTCATAGCTGGTTTGTCTTAGGAAATTACTTTAGCTTCTTACCAGTTTCATAATATTTATTGTTAAAAAATATCCTTTATTACAAATTTAAAGATTATGAGACAATATTTCTTTTTTTAATTTAAATTTATTATGTTATGTTAGTCACCATACAATGCATCATTAGTTTTTGATGTAGTGTTCCATGATTCACTGTTTGCATATAACACCCAGTGCTCCATGCAGTACGTGCCCTCCTTAATAGCCATCACCTGGCTAACCCATCCCCCCACACCCCTCCCTTCTAAAACCCTCAGATTGTTTCCGGGAGTCTCTCATGGTTAGTCTCCCCCTCTGATTCCCCGCCTTCAGTTTTCCCTTCCTTCCCCTAATGTCCTCCATGCTATTCCTTATGTTCCACAAATAAGTGAAACAATATGATAATTGACTTTCTCTGCTTGAACTTATTTCACTTACCATAATCTCCTCCAGTCCCATCCATGTTGATGTAAAAGTTGGGTATTCATCCTTTCTGATGGCTGAGTAATATTCCATTATATATATGGACCACATCTTCTTTATCCATTCATCTGTTGAAGGGCATCTATGGGACAATATTTCATGTGTACTTTGATTGAAAGATTCATGGTTGGTCTGAAAACAGAATTGAACTGAAGGTTGACTACTATTAACTCTGCACAGAGCAATTGTTATATAAATGAACCATTTTTTTCTTAAGCAAAATACAGATACATGTATATTCTACAGGTAATATCCAATAAGTTGACTGAATGGTATTTATCTCTCTTTTCAGTAGTAAATAACTAAATGTAACAGGATAATAATGAAATACATGATAAAGCATATCAAACATAGCCACTGAAATGCTGTTTTCTCATATTATGTTTTACATATTACTTTGGTTGATTCCTTCTGATTTAGATTATGTAGGTTTTTTTTAAGATTTTTATTTTTTTATTTGACAGAGAGAGAGAGCACAAGCAGGGGGAGCCGCAGAGGGAGAGAGAGAAGCAGGCTCTCCACTGAGCAGGGAGTCCAATGTGGGGCTCCATCCCAGGACCCTGCCCTCATCACCTGAGCCAAAGGCAGATACTTAACTGACTGAGCCACCCAGACACCCCTAGCTTATGTAGTTTTATTACTACATTTTTAGCATCATATTTGGCAATGTATCAGAAAGGTCATAGATTACATTATTTTAAGCTCACCTAGGGGGAAAAAAAAAGCATGAGTCACATGGAATATGTTTTGGCTAAGAAAATACAATGTTGAATAAATGCTTTTGTTTTTCTTAAAAAAATTAAATAATGATATTTATGTTCCTACTTTTGGGGCAATTAAGCCAATGAAAATTAGGAATTAAATTTAAATGGAATAAGCTAATGAAGAGCGACTTTTATGGCTATGTAAGGTGCCTAAGAAAAAAATCCAACAAAACTTGTGTGAAACATGTATGAGGAATATTATGAAAATTTACTGAAAGACCTAAATAAATAGAGGTAATGGATTGGAGGATTCAGTGTCAAATATTCAGTTGTCTGAAATGCAATTCAAACAAATATCTCAATTGTCTTTCATGGATCCTGAGATCTTGAGCTTGTGGTAATTGAAAATAAACTTATAGGAAATGGCAAAAGAAATAGCCAAGCCATTCTTAAAAGAGAAAACAAAAGCAGGAGGGGGCACATATTCTGCTGGAAAATGAGATAATACCAATCAGTAGTCATTTAAAAGTGCTATACTAACACACAAGTGGAAATGGATGAAGCCATTTAATAATGTCAGATTTTACAAATTTGGGGGGTGGGTGGTGTCACAGGTGTTTATTTTATTATTATGTTTTTTAATAATATATATGTTATATATATTCTTCTTTATGGTATATTATTTATCTGTGGTGCACATTACCTCAAATCTTAGCTAGGCAGAAATTCAAGAGCAGCTTAGTGGGGTGGATCCGGCTTAGGATCTCTCATGATGTTCAGATGTTAGCCAGGGCTGCCATAACCTCACCCACAAGAAAAAATTTCACAGGGCTTATATGTAATATTTACTCACTGACTAACTTTTATAAAATAAATTTACCTAAAAGTATTGGGTACCTTGATAAAATAGGAAAAGCCTGATATCTTTACATGGCCATATGCTGGCATAATATGACAGACCATTTTCATTTTCAGTATTTTGTTTGAGGTTTGAACATATTTTTTTCTACATAAAAATCAATCATTTTTAAAGAGCATTTTGGTCATTCCATCTATAATCTACATCTATACATTACAGTACATATGAGAAAATGATAGTATGACATTAAGTAAATTATCTTTATATCTAGACTCTAATAAATTTAACTTTAAGAAATATTACAATTAAAAATATGTTTAGTTATTGTGTATCAAGAGGATATGTTTAACTTCTTTCTATATTTATTTCAAAAACAGTAAAATTAATGTTCTTTCTCCTTTGAAATATGGATGTAAGTATTGAGTTAACAAAGTTAATGGAATTTTGCATACCCATAAATATCCTGTTGATCAGATAAGCTATAGTAAAACTATAAAGTTCAGTAGTGTATTTGGAGCCAAAGTGCTTTTGTTTTCTCCTGTGTTATAACAGAAGAACTTGTCTATGTTGTTGTAGGAGAGTTTTCATCTTTTACTTGGATAATTACAAAACTAGTACACAAGTCAAGTCTTAACAGACTTAACATTTGCTTATTGAAAGCAGTGTCATAAAGTCAAATAGATAGTCAATTAACTTATTGAATTAAAATTTGATATCAGGTTTGCCTTTGTGTAGTAGCAGTAGCAGCTTCCCTCTTCTGTTCTTGGAACCAGCAGTTCTCCCTCATGCTGAGTTGCTACAATGCCCCTGCCGGTAAGCTCCTAAGAGCATGAAACCATCATCACCCCTCCAACTCTCATCAGGGGATGAAAATAGTTGAAGCAGATCACCCAGGAAAGCTCTTCATTGGTGGCCTCAATACAAAAACAAATGAGAAAACCCTTGAGGCTGTATTTAACAAATATGGACAAATAGTGGAAGTTCTATTGGTGAAAGATCATGAAACTAACAAATCAAGAGGATTTGCTTTTGTCATGTTTAAAAGCCCAGCTGATGCTAAGGATACAGCCAGAGAAAGTCCTTAGATGGAAAAGCCATTAAGGTAGAACAAGCCACTGAACCATCATTTGAAAGTGGTAGATATGGAGCACCTCCATCTCCAAGAAGCAGAGGCCCCCCAAGAGGTCTTAGAAGTGGAAGAGGAGGAAGTGGAAGAACCAGGAGACCTCCTTCATGCAAAGGGCACATGGATGATGGTGACTATTCCATGAATTTTAACATAAATTCTTCCAAGGGACCACTTCCAATAAAAAGGGGACCACCACCACAAAGTGGCTGTCCTTCTCCTAAAAGATCTGCCCTTTCAGGACCAGTTCACAGCAGCAATGGAATGGAAGGAAGAGCTCCCGTGCAACATGGAAGAGATAGTTATGGAGGCAAACCTTGAAAGGAACCCCTGCCCTCTCATAGAGATGTTTATTTGTCTCCAAGAGATGATGGGTATTCTAATAAAGACAGTTATTCAAGCAGAGATTACCCAAATTCTTGTGATACAAGAGATTAAGCACCACCACCAAAAGATTATACTTACCATGATTATGGTCATTCCAGTTCACATGATGATTACCCATCAAGAGGCTACAGTGATGGAAATGGCTTTGGTCCTGATCTTAACTATTCAGATCGTCCAAGCGGAGGTTCCTACAGAGATTCATATGAGACTTATGGTAGCTCATATAGTGCTCTACCTATATGAGGGCCCCTGCCACCTTATGGTGTAAGCAGTTGCTGTGATGGTTACAGCAGCTCATATAATGGTTATGGTGGAAGTCAAGACATTTATTACTCAGGCAGTGGAAGTGATCTCTACTCAAGTGGTCATGATCTGGTTGGCAGACAAGAAAGAGGTTTTCCCCCTTCTGTGGAAAAGGAGGTATCCTCCTCCATGTGATTCCTATAATACTTCAAGCCACAGAGCACCTAGAGGTGGAGGCTGTGGGGGAAGTTGGTCTGATGGAGGGGAGAGAGAGGCAGATATTAAAAACAAACAAAACTTTGGACCAAAATCCCAATTCAAAGAAACAAACAAAAAAATGGAACATTTCCTGTCAGAACCACCCAAGGACTACTAAAAGGAAAAATTGTATTACCTTTTAAAAATTTCCTATTAAGTTCCCCTACCATAATTTTTATGTTCTTGTAAGGGAAAAGAGTAAAACCTGTTTAACCGTACTTGACTTTATGACTTTGCTTTCGATAAGCAAATGTTAAATATGTTAAGACTTGACTTGTGTACTAGTGTTGTAATTTTCCAGGTAAAGGTGTCCCAAAAGGCCACTTCCTATATCTGATTTTTCCCTGTAAATGATGCAGGCAATTCTGAGACCTTCCACAAACATCTAGCCATCGAAAATGGAGAGGTAAATCCTTCTGCCTATACAAACAAGCTAGCTATTAGAGGGTGGTAGGGGTAGGATTTCAGAGTGTCTTCAAACTGAAATCTCAATGTTCTCAGTATGAAAAACCTGAGATCAGATGCTTATGTAAGGAAAGTGCTATTTGCCCAGTAAATCCAATAAAGCAAATGGATAATGATGGCCATATTTTGCCATTCTGACATTTCCTTGGAATCTTCAGGAACCTCACCTTTCCCCTCCCCGAATAAGACCATTTAACTGTGTGTTAAGCAACTATAGAATACTAAATAAAAATTTTAGCCAAAACCAAAAAATAAAAAATGTGATATGATTTCAGTCTTCTTAAATTTATTAAGACTTGTTTTGTGATTTATCATATGATCTATCCTTGAGAATATTCCATGTGCACTTGAGATGTATATTCTGTGCTGTTGTATGGAATATTCTATATTATATCTGTTAGTTTTATTTAGTTTAAAGTATAGTTCAAGTCCTATGTCTCCTTATTGATTTTCTGTCTGGATGATCTATCCATTGCTGAAAGTGGGGTATTAAAGTCCCCGACTAGTATTATATTGTTGTCTATTTCTTTCTTCATATCTGTTAATATTTGCTTAATATATTCTGGCGCTCCTATGTTGGGTGCATATAAATTTACAATTGTTTTATCTTCTTGATGAATTGACCTCTTTATCATTATATAATGACCTTCTTTGTTTCTTGTTACGGTTTTTAGCTTAAAGTCTATTTTGACTGATGTAAGTATAATTTACCCTCCTCTCTTTGGTTTCTATTTTCTTGTAATATCTTTTTCCATCCCTTTTCTTTAAACCTGTGTGTGTCCTTAAAGCTGAAGTGAGTTTCTGGTGCACAATTTTATTATAATGTGTCTTGAAGAGGATCTCCTTAGGCAGATTTTTTTTGTTGACTATGAGCTTCATGAACTTAGATATCCAAATCTCTCCCCACATTTTGCAAGTTCTCAGCCATTATTCATTTAAATAACCTTTCTGCCCTCTTTTCCCTCTCTTCTCCTTCTGGAACTCTAATAATTTGCAAATTGGTACTTTTGATGGTATCCCACAGATCTTTTTTCTTTGTTCTCCTCTGAATGGATAATTTCAAAATTCCTTGTAATTCACAGATTCTTTCTTTGCTTTATTCATCCTGATCTTGATGGTCTATGTTGCATTTTTCATTTATTTCATTGTATTCTTCAGCTCCAGAATTTATATGATTTTTATCTCTTTGCTTAACTTCTCTTTTTGTGTATTGTTTTCCTGGTTTCCTTGCATTGTCTTTCTGTGTTTTCTTGTGGCTCGGTGAGTTTTCTTAAAACAGCTATTTTTTTTAAGATTTTATTTATTTTTTGACAGAGAGAGACAGCGAGAGAAGGAACACAAGCAGGGGCAGTGGAAGAGGGAGAAGCAGGCTTCCCGCCGAGCAGGGAGCCCAATGTGGGGCTCGATTCCAGGACCCTGGGATCATGACCTGAGCCGAAGGCAGACGCTTAATGACTGAGCCACCCAGGTGCCCCAAAACAGCTATTTTTGATACCAAATGTGTGTTTTCAGCTCCCCCCACTTCACAGCTCTCTAATTTCCTGTGGGCAGGTACGAAGGACCCTTTTAAGTGTTTCTGGAGTTTGGAGAGAGGAATGGGAGACATAAAGCCTGTCCTGTCTGAATTCCAGGCTGGAGAGAGTAGGTTCAGTGGACTCCTGGGCTCACCTCCTGTCAGCACTGGCCAAGCGCAGGCCTGGGGACCTAGGGGTTGGTGATTTGGGGGATGGTGCTACATCTGTTTCCACTGTTTGTTTTTCTTCCCCCAAAATGGATCCTTTTTTTCTAAGAGTCCTAGAGAATGGGGAATCGTTCCTGTAAATATATATTTTTAAGGTGAAAAAAACCCCAGCTATTTTGGATTCTTTATCAAGTAAATTATAGTTCTTCATGTCTTTGGGTTCAGTAACTAGAATTTATTGTGATCTTAGGTGGTGTCATATTACCTTGATTTTTCATAATCCTTGAAGTTTTGTGTTACTCTTTCCATTTGAAGTAACTGTCACCTCCTCAAGTCTTTACTATCTGCCTTTGGGAAAGAGATAACTTCTGTCAGCCGTTCTAGAGATTCTGGGGCTATCTCAGACTTTCTATGGGCACACCTGCTTTGTGCTTTTTGCTCCCTCTTGTGGCAGAATCCTTAAGCTTGTATGCTTTCTCGGGATTCTGTAAGGCACCAGGACAAGTGCTGACAGCCTCTCTTGTTTTCTCAAAGGTGGAGCTAAAGCTCACATTTATGGTCTCTCCCTGGCCTGCAGATTTGGGCCAGCTTTCAGCTTTTCCATCTGCCAAAGCTTGTTCTCAGCACCACCATCAGGAGCTTGCACAGAGAGCCAGTCACAGGATGGAGTGGTGTGTGCATGAGGTACACTGCACACTGGGGGTTCCCTGTGGGCCAGTTGGGGTGGGGGGTGGGGCGAATCTGCAAGTGAGGCATTCCTACCTGTCCATGGATGGGCTCCTTGATGAAATATGTGATGCATTTAGTAGGATCTGTGTACCTTAAATGTTTTCTGAGAGTCCTATTTGCAGCTCTCAGCCTCTTTCCACCTTCCAGTCATGTGGCTCACAATTTAGTACTCTGGATGGGGTGAAAGAGAAATGAGCTCCTTTGGCAGAATCCTGTAAAGCCAGGTGTTCATGCACACACTCTCCATTTCCTCTGCAGGAGAAATCATGGGCTAAGAGATCTTTCTTGGCCATAAGCTGTGCTGCCTTGGGGTAGGGGTGATGCAGGTAAAGTCAAGCCATTTCACTTACCCATTCCAGTGTGTCCAAATCTGTATGTTTTTCCTCCAGCAATGTGCTGGGACTTCTCTTCTGGAAACCTGAATTTCTGCAAAGGTTCTCTTGTCTAAGATTGTCTAAGAGTGTTTCCCACAGGCTCCTAGACTCTGGCTGACAGGGGCCGGTGCCAGTTCATGAGTCATTGCAAGTTCTACAGCTGTGACTGAGATCTGTCCACCTATTACCCAACACACAAGTAGGCAGGCCTCCTCCCATGTTCCTTGGTGTATGGTGTTGAATCCCACAGCTCCCACACAAGGCACTTTGAATGGATGCTGAGGATGGATGCTGAAGTTTTATTTTTTGGGGGGAAGATAAATACAACGAATATCAGATACGCCGTGATGCTGACTTCACGATCTCATTTTCTTTGGAGACCTGTTCGAAACTGTCATTACCCTGGTTTAACATAAGCTGCTTTCTAGAACTCTGCTTGGCACATGGGAGACACTCAAATGTTGCTAAAGATGAATCTGAATTTCAGAAGGTAGCAGAAGTTTTCAACTTACAAAATCAAATGCCAGTGTGCACATATATATTTTGCAATATATTAATGTGTAAGTTAATCTAAGTGTAGAAGTAAACCAAAATTGACATAGAGTTGAAGGGATTTTTATTTGTTCTTCTCTATTTTGTCCTTTTTTCCCTAAAATAATGTAAATTTCAAACATCTTTTCAATTTCCAAAATCATTGTTCTTTATAAATTAAGTATATGGGCATTTTTCCCTTTGCTTGGTAGATATTTCTCCAAATAATGAAAATGTTAAGCCTTTTTAAAGCTCCTTCTTCAGGGATGCCTGGGTGGCTCAGTCAGTTAAGCGTCTGCCTTCGGCTCAGATCATGATCCCAGGGTCCTGGGATGGAGTCCACCTCAGGCTCCTTGCTCGGCAGGGAGCCTGCTTCTCCTTCTGCCCTGCCACTACCCCTGCTTGTGCTCTCTCTCTCTGAAAAATAAATAAAATCTTTTTTTTTAAAGCCACTGCTTCAAATAAAATAAAAGAAATTATTTAGAACCATTATGTCTATTTGAGTAAATGAAAATATAATCCTCTCATATATCTCATGTAAATAAAAGATTTTAAAATGACATACTGAAATTTTGAGAATGTGAATTGTATATTTATCATCTATGTATATGTCATGGCTCTTGGCAGAGTTCTGCTTACATAGAATATGCATAATAAATTTCATAGAGAGAGAAAATAGAAGAAAAGCAGGACACATTAAAATGATGGAAGAAAAGGAAGAAGTTTATTTTCCATAAAGATACTCAATATTTAACCCTTTTTTAGTATTCTTCAAAACAAGATAAATATAATGAAATCTACTTAGCTTGTCCCATCTAATAAATGAAAAGAAAAAATATTGTCTCTGTGGTAAGCATGCTCTGCATTGAAAAATATCATAAAACTTCTCTTGGGTTTGAGGGATTTGGCAGCTGATCAGAGGGAAAGGTATGACCACAAGGTGACAGTAGCACACAAGCTTTATGGGGCAATGCTTTGACAGGTTTGCTTTCAGAGAAGTCCCTCATAGTAGAAGACTATCCAAAGGCTACTGGCATTGTCCCTACTCAGAAGGGGCAGAAATCATGAGAGCTCCCAGGAGAGAGGGGACTCAGAAAATGTGCCTAAGTGTCAAGGTGATGTCATTCAACAGCACAGCAGGAAATCCCTGGGTCAGAGAGCTCCAGTGGACAGCAGCAGCTTGGGATCTTTTAACCACAAGACTTCCCTTACCTATGGCTGGCATATGTTGGGTGTGGTTTTATGAGATACTCAAAGCAAGCATGCTCTAAAAAATTGAAAATCTGCTTGTTTGGATTGTAATATGTAAATGTATTAAATTAACATGTCATATACCTCAAACATATGCAGTGTTATATGTCAATTATATCCCAATTAAAAAAAATAACTGGAATGTGGAAATATTTGAGGTGGGCTTCAGTGGGCCCTTAAGCTAATGGATCTCAACCTGCAGTGAAGAAATAAACAACATATACAGAAGCCATCTTTGGCTCATTTATATAACATGGATGTTCTCCCTTACATTAGAAAAGCCATGCCACAGGAGATGCTAGCTACAGATGATCAGGTGGTATCCCATATCCTAAAGGCATTTTTCATCTAGTAAAGTTATATATTTTTTTAAAGATTTTATTTGTCAGAGAGAGAGAGACAGAGAGAGAGCATAGCAGGGGGAGCGGCAGGCAGAGGGAAAAGCAGGCTCCCCGGTGAGCAGGGAGTCTACTGCGGGACTCGATCCCAGGACTCTGGGATCATGACCTGAGCTGAAGGCAAATGCTTAATCCACTGAGCCACCCAGGCATCCCTAGTAAAGTTATATTAAACTGACTAGAATTTTTTCAAGTTCATCATGTTTTATAAACTAGTTCATTTACTCTATGAAGTAAGAAAAATTACAATATACCCATAATGGTCAAATGATGAAACAGTAATTTGGAAGTAAAAATTCACTTGTATTTTCTTTTACAGAGAGGGAGAAAGGAAGGAAAGAGGGAATATTATCCTTAAAAACTTAGAAATAAGGGCACCTGGGTGGCTCAGTTGTTTAGCGTCTGCCTTCGGCTCAGGTCATGATCCCAGAGTCCTGGGATGGAGCCCCGCAACAGGCTCCCTGCTCCCGGGGAAGCCTGCTTCTCCCTCTACCACTCCCCCTGCTTGTGTTCCCTCTCTCGCTGTGTCTCTCTGTCAAATAAATAAATAAAATCTTTAAAAAAAAACTTAGAAATATCCCTACTATCAAGATTTGCTTACAAACAGAACCGGGAGATATATTTTTAAAGGATGGTATTATAAACTTGGCTACATTAAAAATAGGTATCACCAAAGACTTAATTCAGTCAGAATAAGCAAGTACTAAGCTAGCTTATTTAAATTAGAAGCACAGATGTGTGTGGGTGGAGGATAAAGTCAAAAGATCTCAAAAGAGAGAGGAATGTTCCATCAAATATTTACTCTAGGGTGGCACTATACAGAACTTGCATTATACTAATAGGAGCACAGTTTAATGGACTCATTTCTCAGTGGGTTGTGTATACAGGCCAATCAGGACACTAACAGGAGTGGATAGTGAAAAACGATACAAAATAGTATAACAAAAATCAATCAATCAAAAATACTATAAATAAATATGGCAAAATGTCTCTTCTTTCTACAGAATTCAGTGACTCTACTAAGGCCTTAAATTACAATTCAAAAATAAGCAAGTTTATGAAAGTGCAGATGATGTGGTTTTTAATAACTGTTCTTCAGTGCACTCAAATGTGCCCTTAGTGGACAAGAAATAGTTAATTCTACTTTCAAAAATAAGTCAGTCATTAGCAGAGTGTAGTTTAAGTGCACAGAGACAATCTAGCTCTAAAAGTATAGTAGGTTTGAAGAGTTCTAACTTACTCAAAATAACTATGTGAGGGGAAATTACTACCAAGACCTTTCAAGTTGGATTTTTAAAAGAGTTATTTTTGCAGTATTCAGATGAGGATTACTTCATATTGGAGATAAGATCTGGGAGCATCTCTGAGGAAGATGAAGGGTTAAGATATGTATCCACTCATTTTATATGTGGAGTTGCCTGCAGTCAAATATGAGTGGGCTCACTTCCAAAGTGATTGGCTTTCTTGTAGGTAATATGTCTTCAAGCAACATTTCTAGTGCTTACTCTCCTGCTCATAGACTAAACGTAGCATCAACCATTTGATTTCATTGAGATCCAATTTTGTTTTAATTGAAATATATTATGTAAAAAGTTAATAATCCATTGAAGTTGCAATTTACTAAATGGTACCCTTGCAACTTGAAGAGCTTACATAGCTTCCTTAAGTATCTAATATACCACAAGGGAGTAGTTATGCCCCTGATGAAACCAATTGTGTATGTGGGTAAAATTCTAGATATTGTTTGCTTATGTAGTCTAATCAGTTTCTTGTAAAAGTTTCTTTAACAAAGAAATGAATCAAAATCTGAGACTTTTAAGTAAAGAGATATTTTTACCAATTTTTTAAAATGGGAAGGAAATATGCATTAATTTTCTCTCTGTATATGTAAATATACATACATATTATATATTATAATAAGAAAAATATTTGATCTTTCGTCCCATTTCCTGGCACACAGCTCCTAAAACCACTGGAATTTCCTGTCATAAAGGCGATAGGAATATCTTTTGTTCTAATGAGGCAAGTCTTGATGGGCCGCTAGTTAAACAGGATGAGGACTGGACCCAGACTGATCAAGCCTTGAAAAGAACCTTGGAAATTTCACCCCCACGCACAGCCTCTGGGGAGTGGAGAGGGGCTGGAGATTGAGTTAATCGCCAGTGGCCAAAATTATGCCTATGCAATGAATCCTCCATAACAACCCCTAAATGAAGGAGTTTGGGAAGCTTCTGAATTGGTGAACACATCCCTGTGCTGGGAGAATGGCATATCCCAACTTCAAAAGACAGAGGCTCCTGCACTCAGGATACCTCCAGGCCTTGCCCTGTGTACCTCTTATCTGGCTGTTCATTTGTATCCTTCATAACAAACAATAATAGTAAGTACAGCTTTTATTTGAGTTATGTGAGTCATTCAAGCAAATTGTCGAACTTGAGGGGGATGGTGAGAACCTCAAACTTAGTAGCTAAGTCTGACAGAAATGAGGGTAACCTGGGGACCTGATACTTGTGACTGGCATCTGAAGTGGAGGCAGTCTTGTGGGACTGAGCCCTCATACCTGTGAAGTCTGATACTAACATCAGATAGTGTCAGAATTGAGTTGAATTATAGTATATTTAGTTGCCCTATATCTATATCAATAAATATATTAAAATATTTTAAAGCATGAAGATCTGAGACTTAAGACCAAAAAGCTGGGATTTGAGATTTAGTGGTCATAAAACTTGTGCTAAAATAATCAAATTGTTCTGTACTCCAATGTAGTTAATTTAGATATCTTGTTTTGGGATTAAATAGAATCAGCATATTAGCATTGGAAGAAACTTAGAAGGGCATTCAAAACAACCCAACTGTTTCACAGATGAAGGTACTGAAATCAAAAAGGTTAAGTGACTTGTTCAACTTCATAAAGCTAGAATCATCAAAACTGTAACTAGAACTGAATTAACTCAATCTGCATTTATTTTTCACCATTCTATGTTGCTTTCCATTAAGATGTATATTTTAGAATAGTAAGATTTCATTACCTAATAACCATTTAAAAACAACTATAATATCCAAATCAGTGCACAAAATTAACCAAAAAGTCTTTCAGTGAAAATTACAGACCAAGTATCACTCTTTTCTCCTTTTCCTCCTAAAACCCCATTAAACAACGGTAAAGCAGTAAAGGAATAGAAAAATATAAAAACCCAAAACAACAGAGAGAATGGAAGAAAAGGGATTTCTACAAGTTTCCTGCAGGATAGGATGCTATGGGCTAGTGAAGCAAAGTGGAGGAAGCAAAAATCTAGAATATGCATGGAAGGTAATGTAGCCAAAGAGAGATTAATCTTCCAATCAAAACATGAAATAATTAACTCAAAAAGTGAAACTTTTACCTATACATGATAAAGTACCAACATTTGAAATGCCAGAAATATTAATTAGCAGAAAGATGAAAAAAATTAAAAGTCTTCTCTTATCCTTTGATGCCTCCCACATGGAGTATGGAAAAATAAGTTAGGCAGATGTACAGATGCAAAAACTTTTGAGTGTCAAAAATAGTTAATTAAAATTGATACAAAACATTGACTACCTCAGAAAAGGGGTGATTACTCTACCAGGCTGTTCACTTACTTTCAGGAAGACGTAGAGTAAACATGGAAAGAATTAACTAAGAATATACTACTGAATTCTTTGCACTGAGATAGTAATTTCTTTGCAATTAGGTAGATGTGACTAATTCATGAAGATGATTTTTGTCATTAAGTGGTTCTATAAAGGTTTAATTACTTTTCATTTAATTTTTAATTAACTAAAACCATCATTATTTCCTGTCTCTGTGTTAACCAATACTGGGACCAGGTATATGTTCTTTCCCTATATTAAATTATACCAATAGCAAGGAAAAATACCTTGGCTGTTGCACCAAGAAGTACCAATTCCTCAAAGGTAAAGCTATGAACCAGTTAATAAGCTTTTTTATGAAGACTAACATCTAAACTATTTCTAGCCCTTGCTTCACTGTGCCTACCAATTAATTGAAAGCTATTATGTTTTAAACTTTGCCCATTCCCGATCAATTTCCCAAATTGCAAGACCTGCCTTAAAATCATCTATCCCAGGCCCCCAAACCCTATAAATATGTTTTCCTAATTTCCTCACTTTGAGATGCTGCTAACTTTCTGTCAAGATATTCTAATTGCAGTATATCTAGTAAACTTAGACTTGCTTGATCAACAGGTATTTCTGGTGGTCTTTTGGGAGTTGATCCTTGACAAAATGCTCAACCAAAGCCTTCTGACATGGTATTAGTCACTGCATAAATGTCTCTTTTGTGCTTGGCATATGCTAGGGATGCTAGTGGGATTTGAGGAACTTGATCATAAATATGAGCTCTCAGTCTAGTATGAGCTGCATCTTAGAATCAATCATTTCCAGACATGGAGATCTTATTAATCAAGTATTATTCTGCCTTTTTTTTTTTTTCTTGTGCTGGACCTGACTCTGACTTACAGGTGTAATTTAAAACTTGAAAATAATTGATATCAGAGGAAGTTTGGGAGATGGGCTCGGCTTAAAGTTTATTAATTTATATTCAAATCCATTTGCTTCTCTCCAAATCAGAACATGATGATACTAATTCAAAGAGTAGGGATTATATTTTAGACATTTTAATAGTCATGGAGATATTTTTTGCTGATTCATCCAGTTCAGTCTGATATACAATGCTGAGATGGTTGGCTAAATTTCAGAATTAGCCTAAGGCTGTAGAATAGAACATACTCCATTGGTCAATAACATAATTCAATCTCATTACTATTAAGTTTCAACCAACTGGTCAAATCTTCCTAGATTAAGTTCACATTTCTGGCCTGTCTGAGCCCATGAATTTTCACTGTACTTCCAGAAATAGTTAGTAAAACAGAGCTAAGATGATTGACATGATAAAAAAAACAAAAACAAAAACAACAAAACCACTCCTCTCCCCTACACCAATGCTAATTTGCCCGATGCTAAAATGGAAACCAGATCTCAGTTTTTGGTTTAAAATTATTCCTGTGGCTCATTCTAACAAGAATAAGTACAGTAAATAGGTTCTTGAAAAGTACAGCCAAGTGTTGCTCCTATTGCTGTGATAGTGTTCTAAAGAAATTAATTCTTGTTTTAAAGCATTGACGGCCCAGGGCGCCTGGGTGGCTCAGTCAGTTAAACGTCTACCTTGGGCTCAGGTCATGATCCCAGGGTTCTGGGCCCCCGCATTGGTCTCCCTGCTCAGTGGGGAGCCTGCTTCTCCCTCTCCCTCTGCCGCCCCCCCTGCTTGTGCTCTCTTTCTCTTTCTGTCAAATAAGTAAATAAAATCTTAAAAAAAAAAAAGCATTGAAGGCCCTTGAGACACAACAGTTTTTATCCCTCTCCTTGCCAAAAATAGTATCTGGCTAGGAATGTGTGATAATTGTTGGGGTAGGAAGGGAGGTTACTTAAATAAATTTTGAAAACTTTCATGTCATTCTCTGAAGACTTTATGTAAATCTACTGTAGGAGTTAAATGTTTCATTAAATTGTAACTTGAGGTGTCTTACATCTTGTTAACTATATTCATATTCATTACAGAAATTTTTGTTGTTGAACCCCAAGATACTTTATTCCATTACCTTTTAATTACACTACTGGGTGTCTGGGTGGCTCACTTGGTCAAGCATCCAACTCTTGATTTCAGCTCAGGTCATGATCTCAGGGTCATGAGATGGAGCCATACGTCGGGCTCCACTCTCAACACAAAGTCTGCTTGAGATTCTTTCCCCCTCTGCTTTTTACCCTGCTCTCACTCTCTCTGTATCTCTCTCTTAATAAATAAATAAATAAATAAATAAATAAATAAATAAAGTCTAAAAAAATTACAATACTTATGTCCATTATTTCAGTTTTTCTTTCCAATGCAGTAGTGCCACCCTATAAAAGGTCAATTTTGGATGTCCTGCCATTACTGCATATCCCATAAGCAGGCACACATTTGGTATAAATAAAGATATTTCATATGCTCTCATATAAAATGTAAAATGCAAATATTTGAATGCTTTTGGGCTCCAGGATGGTATTTTCAAACAAAAAATTACAATTATTGAAAGAAGGAGTGAACTAGAAGAAGAAATTATCCTCAAATATATTTTCCTTGCAGGTCTTTATCAGGTATTTGTTACCAGCCCTAATCTGCTCCTGGAATCTAGGAAACAAAAGGAGCTGGCAGAGAAAAACAGAATCTGTCTGTCAAGCTTAAATGATGTTGATGTGAGTTAAATACATCAAAAAATGTTGAATCTGATCAATAAACCTTCTGAACTAGATTAGCTCAAAAACAGACACAGAAGACATCAGTGGGAGCTAAGGAGTAAAATGTTTCTCTGCACTAAATTTGGTCTTCACTATATCTGTCCTTATGCTTACCAGCCTTTTATAGAGAACATGTTCCCCTCCCCCAGAAGGAAAATAGGTCTCATGCATGGATTAAGCAATGAGATTCTATGGTAATAATACTGCTAAAAAAATGCACTGCATTTATAAAGAAAGAAATTTGGAGTTCTCAAACACAAATTCTGTGTGTGGGCATATGAATGAAGGTGGCTGCCGAGGAGTCTGGGAGGCAGGAAAGGAGGAAAAGAGAAAGAAAAAATGAAGAAAGAGAAGTAACAGATAATCCCCAACTTAAAATGGTTCAGTTTCAGATTTTTCAACCAATGGTATGAAAATGATATGCATTCAGTAGAAACCTTACTTCAGATTTTCAATTTTAATCCTTTCCTGGGGCTAGAGTATTGTACAATATTCTCCCCTTATGCTGGGCAGTGGTAGTGAGCCCCAGCTCTCAGTCAGCCACGTGACCCCAAGGGTAAACAACTGATAGACTTAAACCATTCTGTTTTTCACTTTCAGTACAGTGATCAATCAATTACATGAGTTATTCAACACTTTATTATAAATTAGACTTCCTGTTAGATGATTTTGCTCAATTGTAGGCTAATGCAAGTGTTCTGAGCAGGTTTAAGGTAGGCTAAGCTAAGCTATTAGTGGGTTCGTGTATTAGACGCATTTTCTACTTACGTTATTTTCAATTTAGAATGGGTTTATCAGGATGTAACCCCATCATAAGTCAAGGAAGATATGTATTGAAAAGGGTGGACAGGCTTAGAAAGTTTTTATAATTTGCCTAAGTCTTTCAGTTTGTCAGTGGTAGAGTCAAATCTGAATTCAAGTTTGATGCCAAATCACTAACCCATACTGCCTCTAGAATTTCTATCACTGGTATCATTTCCACAGCAAATTATTCCTTCTATTGCTCTCTCTCCATGAAGTTATACTTTTCCTTAGGTTTCTGCATTTCTATGCATTCTGAAAAGTGATTATTATAATCAAATATTTATCTACATGTTAGATAAGTAGACTTTGGTTGTTTTACATGAGTTCCATGTCCTTAAACTTTGAATGTCTTAACAGATCCCTAAAATCTCATACTTCTGAATTTTTTGTTATTCACATGCTTTGCTATTAATATGCCATATTCCATAAGGCTTCCAATCATTACACATGCTTAAAATCATTGATAATCTACTAAATGCTTATTGAAATCCAATTAGTAATTTAAATAATGCTTTACCAGTTTGCAGAGATTAATTTTCTCATCCATTATGACATTAAGATGTGTCTTACATTGTAATTAACATTGATAAAGTAAGGAGTGAGCCTTTTCATCTATTATGAGGAAAATGACATGAATTTTAATATCAGTGAAATGCAAATGTTAATATCTTAAGTCTGTTCATGATGTTTATTAAATGTACCCAGCACTACAGTTATTGTATATATTCAATTTTGTTGGTAATTCCCTGCCAGATTTTAGATATAGTACATTATTTAAAACATGGTCATCTGTACTTAGAAGATACATGTATTCATTTATTGTCCATTAATTCAACACCTATTTAGTATACTTCTTTGTACTGTATCTCTTCTTGGTGCTGAGTTTACAGTGATAAATCAAACAGAACAAGATCATGCCCTTTTGGTGCTAAATGAATAAATAAGTAGGTAAGTATCTTTTGGTAAGTGCCATGAAGAAAAACAAAGAAGTGCATGGGAGTTTGGGTACTATTCAATATCTTTAACAATTCATTGACAAATCAGATTAGACAAATGAACAACAGACTTTGTTTTGGAGCAGCATCTTCGAGGTGACCTGCTGGGCAGTTTCTTGATCATGGAAAGGTTTAAGGGGTCCCAGGAGTGAAGTTCAGAAGTCTGGGCAGCCAAGGTCCACTCAGGGGGCTTAGAATAGAGGCCCTTTAGTAATCTTAATGGGATTTCCTTAAAACTGCACTATAACATGCTATGATGTATCCAAAATTTTAATCACATAAAATGTGGGGTCACTGTATTGTGAGTTTAAGAAAAGAGTATGTTTTTCAAACAGCCTGAGGTGTGAAAAGCAGAAAAGCAAAGAGAGTGAAGCTTATACTTTACATAACTGACTGTACACTGAAGTCAGAAACTCCCAAAGAATCCAGTAGTTATCACTTCCTAATCCTCTCACTCCCTCCCATTCCCAATACAAGAACTTTTCCGAGTTACATTTAAGAACAGGTTGTGGACACGTTCTGCATGGAGCACTGGGTGTTGTGCACGAACAATGAATCATGGAACACTTCATCTAGAACTAATGATGTAATGTATGGGGATTAACATAAGAATAAAAAAAAAAAAAAAGAACAGGTTGTGGACAAAAGACAGAGATCAGGGACAGCAGTCACCAATCATGCTATATCCAGTGCACATGATCATTGAGTTTTACCCTATTTCAATATTTTACCATCTGAAATACACTTTAACATATGACATACACTCATGTTGAACCAAAGATTACCTTCTTATGACTTCTCTTTTTTTATAACATTGTTATTGGGAGCAACACATTGTAAAGACAGTTATAATGTATTTTCTTAGTCTTCCTTTGTCCAGATTAACTGCTGTCTGTTCTTTCAACAAATTTCCTACCTGGTTTTCTCCTATGTCAGCTCTCTGCTCTTTCTTATATATTCTCCTTAGTATTAATAATGTCAAGTATTTATATAAAGCTGTCAATCCAGATATTGTTCTAAAAAGTTTATATTATTTAATCTCACATAATCCTATAAATAAATTAAGTTATATTGTTATCCCCACTTTTTATTGTTATCCCCACTGAGCAGGGAGCCCGAGAGGCATAGAGAGGTTAAGTAAATTGCTCAAGGCAACACAATTAGTAGTCAGAACTAGGAAACAAACCCACATAGACCAGCTTCATAGTCTGTGCTTTGAAAAAATGTCCAGAATCACTTTACAAAATATAAAGTCTTTATTATTGTTAAGTTATATTGTCATGGCAGCCTAACCAGAGAACGATCTGGTATGTAAGCAATGTGCTAGCACAAGTCTGCTCTTGTTTTTGTTTAGCTGCTCTTGAGAAATGGGTCTCAAAGATGTGTGGCTGTCAGAAACGAACAGAAAATTTAATC
Organism: Leptonychotes weddellii; assembly: GCF_054177405.1. Lineage (NCBI taxonomy): Eukaryota > Metazoa > Chordata > Mammalia > Carnivora > Phocidae > Leptonychotes > Leptonychotes weddellii. The sequence goes on along the minus strand of NC_138385.1, from coordinate 80,276,933 downwards.
ATTATTACCAACCAGCCTAGCTCAGTGGTTCTCAAATTTAAGTATACATCAGAATCCCCTGAAGAGCTCGTAACACAGAGATTCCTGGTCTCCATTCCTGAGAGTTTCTCCTTCAATAGGTCTGGAGTAGGGCCAAAAAAAATCGCATTTCTAAAAAGTTGCCAGGTGCTGATGTTGCTGTCTGGGAGCCACACTTTGAGAATAACTGCCCTAGAAGATTTGGGATTACAGTCCTTATATGTGTGCTTCAAATAACTGCAGGCCTGCACATGCCTAGACAATATGAGTGTGCAGTTCTGATGTACTTCACTGATGAAGAACTGCACATTATAAAATAATTGTGGAAGAACAGAAAACTGTTCTATAACTTGTATGGTTCATAGGATCTTGCAGGGGGTGAAATACCTGACACTGGATGACGTATAGTCAAAGGGCAGTGACCGTAATGTGCGTCATGGCAAGCAGGACTTGGGAGAGAAAGTGGATTTACTTCTCTGGACTATACTATGAAGAAGGCACACACTGCCGTGGTAGTCATATTAATATTACATATTAAAGTTGTTTTTAGTTCAAGTGTGTCCATGAATCTAGCTTTTCGTGGTTGGCCTGGGTCATAGTGACCTTAGTTAGTGAACACACACACACAAAGTATCCATGAGTGAGACAGATCTGGGCATGAGGAGACCAAATAAATGCATTACATCAATGCAACACACTATGCATTAAACATTAATTGGCCTTATTTATAAAATGTCCTTCACCCTATCACTACCACAGAATTTTGATTGGTTACCTCACTCCACCTAGTCCTTAGCTTCCTACTATTTTCTGAGAAGACATACACACACACATGCACATATTTGCCTTACTAGCAAGTAAAGCAGTAAATCTATTTTGTTTTCATGGGTGATGCTAACATCAGGGCCCTTATCATAATGTTTTCCTAAAATAGGATAATTGATTTTAAGAGAAATCTGGGGTAGGCTATTCAGAGTATAATTTTTTCACTGACACACATTATAGTCATGCTGCAAATACATACCATATTGCTCCCCTTCCTAAATTATTTGAGAAATATCCAATTTTGATTCCACCAATTTGACTTCTTTGTATAGTTCAAAATAATTCCATGATTCACATTTCCTGAATGGTCTCTCTTTTCCCCGTTTTCTCAACCTCTTTTCTTTTTGAATAGCTTTTCTTTGTGTTCTTCTATTGAGTGTTTTTGAGAAAAGCCCCCATTACTACATTCTTTTATATATTTTTCCAAGAAAAGAAGGTTATAACAGTAATCACCAAGTTGTCATCATCAGAATGTCTGCATCTTTCTAAGGAGGCAGGGAATTTGTTGACTGATTGCTCTCAAGTTCAATGCTAGAAAAGAAATTTGAGCTTGACTGGGGCAGAAACAATCTTCTCATTTCTCCATTACTGCTAGCAGATCTACTTCTGTTATTAGCAAGTAATATTTAAATGTATGTCAGCAGTATAGCTTTGAAGATTTTGCCAAAAAAAGATCATGTGGCCTCTAACTAATATTTAAAGAAATATTTTGTAAGATAAATACAACAAACATAAAGAAAATAGAAAACATAAATGACTGAACCAAGTATAACATGACCAGTTTCCCAGAAGCTCCCTTATCAATCTCATACTTCATTGTTTTTTTTTTAGTTTGATCATATATTCCTAGAAAATATACTTCTCTTTTTTACCTACTTTTGAAGTTCATATAAGCAAAAAACATGTAACTCATATTCTTTTATATTTGGTTTCTTTCTCTTAATATAAATTTTGTTGAATGCAGCTGTAAATTGTTTGATTTTATTGTTGATGATGTTCTCTCATATGAGTAGCCTACAATTTATCCATTTTATTTTTGGTGTACATTTGCATTACTTTCAGTTTCAGACTATTATACAAACACTGAAATAAATATTGTACAGAGGTCCTGGTGCTTATGTGCACATTTTTCTAAAGTGTTTGTTTGGCATGTAATTGCAAAACCATCAGGTACATGCATCTTCAAAATTACTAGATGATGACAAACTATGTTCTAAAATGGTTTAACAATTTAAATTCCACACAGCAGTTTATGAGAGTTTTCATTGTTTTATATCATTCCCATCACTTGGGTATGTCATAGTTTTGTTTCGACAAACTGTGCAATATGGAAATATGTTGTAAGTTTACCATTTCTCTAGCAACTCTTTCATTAACTCCTGTTCAGTGTTTTTCCCATCTTTTCTTCTATCAAGATGTCTGTCTGTCTTTTTCTAATTAATTTTTAAGAGTTCTTTAAGTCACTTGCCAGTTGTATATATGATAAGTCTATTTTCCTATTCTGTAGGGTATCTTTTTGCTCTGTTTGTCTTTTAATAAACAAAAGTTCTTAATTTTGGGCGCCTGGGTGGCTCAGTTGGTTAAGCGCGTGCCTTTGGCTCAGGTCATGATCCTGGAGTCCCGGGATCGAGTCCCGCATCGGGCTCCCTGCTTGACAGGGAGTCTCCTTCTCCCTCTGACCCTCCTCCCTCTCATGCTCTCTCTCTCTCATTCTCTCTCTCTCTCTCAAATAAATAAAATCTTTTTGAAAAAGTTCTTAATTTTAACATTTTCAAATTTACCAGTCCTATTTCTGAATCATTGGTGCAACTGTGTCTTATTTAAGATATATGTCCTTCCCAGAATTCTGAAAAATATCCTACTGTATTATCTTTTGAAAGCTTTATTGTTTTACACTTCACATTTTAGAGCACTAATCTATATGGAATTGATTTTTGTGTATTACGTGAAGTAGAAATCCAATTTGCTTTTATTTAATAAAGGATAACCAAGTTTCCCAAAACCATTTATTTAAATGACCATTTTTTGCCATTTTTATGCAAGAACTATGTCTGTCATGAGTTAAGTGGCCATTTGACATACAAGAGTCATTTTGGGTCTTTCTAGTCTGTTCCCTTGGTCTGTTAATATATCATTGTGTCCAAAAGATTTAATTAACTTTATTTCCAAAATCACTTATCTGTATATGTCCCTTTTTATTCCAGGTACATTACAGAAACAGCTTATGAAATTCCATAAAAATTCTTTACGGATTTTGACTGGAATTACATTGAGTCTATAAATAAATTTGGGGACAATTGCTATCTTTATATTACTGAACTTTCCAATCCGTAAAGATGGTGTACCTCTCCATTTATGTCTGTTCCCTTAATGAGTTTTGAAACTATGTGGTTTTACATGTAGACATATTAGATACCTTTTGCTTAGATATATTCCTAGGTGATTGTAATTTTATATTTAAATGAAGTTTTATTTAATTTTTTCAAATTTTTGGCATAAAGTTATTCAAATATTCTCTTTTATTATTTATCTTCAAATATTATTAAAAAATAATTACAGGCTTTGTTGAGATACATCCTTTTTCATTTCTGTGATTAATTATTTGTGTTGTCTCACATATGGAATTTATTAGTCTTCACTAAATTTTTTCAAATTGTGTTATTTCAAAGTGTCAACTTTTGGCTTGTTCATGATCTCTGATATATATTTATTTTATATTTATTCATATATGATTTTATCATTACTATTTACTGTCTTCTGAATCATTTAGGCTTATTTTGCTAATTTTTGCCCCACAATATTGATGTGGTTATTTAGTTTATTAGTTTTTAACCTTTGTTTTTTGATACATGCTTTTAGGTTTCTAAATTTCCATCTAACTACAGCTTTAACAACATTCTAAAAGTTTTGATATGCAGTAGATTTTTTCAGCACTTTGATGATATTATTATATTCTTTTCCAACTTTAATTACTGTTGAAAAATCAGCTGTAAGTGCAACTGCTATTCATTTGAAGACAAACTTTCATTCTACTTTTTTTTTTTTTTTTTACTATATTTGCCTTTGTAATTCTGAAGTTTCACTATGATGTTACTATGCATGGGGTTTTTAAAATTTTATCGTGTTTGAGATTCATTGGATTTATTGAATTTATGGATTATGATCTTTCATGAATTCTGCACAATTCTTAGACATACTCCCATGAAATAATGCTTTGGTCACCTTATTTCTCCTAAACTTTTGGGACTCCAAATAAAGATATATTAGACTCTCTAATTGTATCTTCTATGATTTTTACTCTTTTTTCCATCTTCTTTTTTGCTTTTCCATGCTAAATTCTTGATATAATCTGCTGGACTAAGTTTCAGTTCACTCATTCCTCAATTGCTTCTAATATAGTATTTCATTGTCAGTGAGATTTAATCTCATTTAATCTTTCTAATAATGTTTGATGTTGTTTCTAGGATTATCTCTACTATATATATGCGGAAACCATGGTTTTCAATGGTTATGGGATTTGCCCACATTCACATAGCTAGTAAATAGTCAAACCAGCATTTTCATTGGCTGGTAAGATTCCAGAAACGCACTTGGAAAGAAACAAGTAAAGTACTGATGGTTGCCAGAGGGGAGGGGCTGGCATTTGGGCGAAACGGACGAAGGAGATTCAGGCTTTCACTTATGGAATGAATAAGTCATGAGAATAAAAAGCACAACATAAGGAATATATTCAATGATATTGTAATAGTGATGTAATGGGACAGATGGGAGCTACACTTGTGAACATAGCATAATGTGTAAACTTGTCAAATCACTAAGTTGTACATCTGAAACTAAGGTAACATTTTGTGTCAACTGTACTCAAATTTTTAAATAAAGAAAACAAAACTTCGGACCATTGTCCCTCATGGGAAAAAAAGGAGACTAAATGCCAGTGGAAGTATAAAGAAAAGCTTAGGTCATGACTTTGCTAATTCTTTCTTCCTTGATGAAAATATTGCCAATGATATAACCAAATAATACTATAATATATGACACTAACATAAAATATCAGTGTTTGATATGGGGAAGTTGCCAAAGTTTATGCTAAAATTATATTGGCTTTATTTTAGCTAAAATTTCATCTACCATTAATCCAAAAGGGAAAGAAAACCCACTAAAATCCAGAACTTGATATACATGTACTTTTGAAGAGAAGAAGAGGAGGAGGAGGAGGAGAGAGGGAGGAAGGGAAAGAAACAAACTAGAAAACTATGTAAAAACAAAACAAAAAGTTTGTGTGAATTTCCTCTTTTTCCACCTTGTAGATAGACCAGTAATTTAATATTCTTCATGATATAATGGATGAGAAAAGAGATGCAGGCACATCTAAAATCAGAAGAGGGAAAGAATTTATAAGTCCTTACATATCTATAGCTCACTGAATTAGCAAATATTGACACTTCAGCTGAAACATGCTAAATAATGGATAAGCAAAGCACTTCTGAGAATATAACACATCCCCATATTTGCTTTTCTGAAGCTCACTGTAGATGTGTATTTTCAGAACTCTCTCATAAGCATTTTTTTCAGCAGAGTAAAATCTTGCTATAAAGCACTTTATTAAAGTATCAATTTTACCTTTTCAGAAAGCCTATGTCCTACATTCTTAGCAATGTTTAGTGAGCTCTGACTATAATAGACAAAGCCTGTAAGTAGGAATATTTGTCCTTATTTTCCAATATCCAAATTAGGTCAGAGTTGTATAGAACAGTAATTGTTTAGTGAGTGCTGCTATCTCTTAGTAGGTAATTTTACCCTTGCTCCCACCAAAACCATAAAGGAAATGTCATTTTGAAGAGAACATTACTGCACATTTATAATAACTGATTATAAAATCCTATATTAAGCAGTGTTGTTTGGTTCCTGTTTAAAAATCAACATTTATTGCTTACAAGTGAATATGATCTTAATAAGAATCAATTATGAATAGATTGCACGTACAAAAGAACTTATATTAATAGAAAATTTTAGAATTACAAATGTTTATTAAAATTTTGAATAAACAGGGGCACCTGGGTGGCTCAGTCGGTTAAGCGACTGCCTTCGGCTCAGGTCATGATTCCGGAGTCCCGGGATCGAGTCCCGCATCGGGCTCCCTGCTCGGCGGGGAGTCTGCTTCTCCCTCTGACCCTCCTCCCTCTCGTGCTCTGTGTCTCTCATTCTCTCTCGCAAATAAATAAATAAAATCTTAAAAAAAAAAAAAAAATTTTGAATAAACAAAAGTTTGCAATATTGGAAAATTGTATAGTTCTCCTAATCAAAGGGTGGATGTACCTTCAAAAAGAAGGGAAGAAAGAAAAACATAAAGTGGGGCATTAATAAAATATTAAAAATCAATATCAATAAGTATGTTTTCAACATTATTAATAAAAAATAGTAAATGAATGAGAATAACATTCTTGTGAATAGTTGGAAAAAGTCCTGCATTGTGACTTTATAAAATGAAAATTGATCAAGTTCATATCCATAGTTTATGCCAGTATTTTTTAACTGATTTTAATATGACATGTATTTATCTTGGTAGTCTCCTCCTTCCCTCCTTTCATGCTACCAATGAATTTGAAAACAAAATTTTCGATATAAATGAGCATATATTTCAAATTTGATATTGGTCATCTTTTCAGATTAAACTCTAATATTAATAAAAATGTGAGATCAACTTATGAAAATATAGTTAAAAATGTAGAAACAAACTGAGGGTTCTAGAGGGGAGGGGGGTGGAGGGATGGGTTAGCCTGGTGATGGGTATTAAAAAGGGCACATATTGAATGGAGCACTGGGTGTTATATGCCAACAATGAATCATGGAACACTACATCAAAAGCTAATGATGTAATGTATGGTGATTAACATAACATAATAAAATTTTTAAAAATCTCAAAAAATGTAGAAAAATTCAAGTGACTCTGTGCACAAGTCCAAATAAAGCATGTGATTTTAGTTTTCTAAGTATAAAAGTTTGGGACCTATAGTTTATTTGCAGTAAAAGTGAAAATGATCCCTACATCATCCACTCAAAGGACATCATATAAAAATGGACATATACATTACTGTAGTTGGAATGGGAGGTAGATTTTTCATTTCCCATCACGATTGTGTATGGACAGAGAGACTGGAGAAAAAAAGTGTTATTTTAAGGGAACATAGTTATGCCACATGTCATGAAAACATCCAACTGCCTGAATGTCTACGATTTCCTGACATTTTCCATTTGTGAACACTGCATATGTATACTCCATAGTCACGCTTTACCTGTTGTAACTTGTTGGGGCTTCACACTTAGATATGGCATAAAGGAAAGCTTAGTTTTAAACTCTTTGGAGATAACTAATGAATTTAAACATAAAAATTTTGAGGAACAAAAAAAAGAGCTGTACAAACCTTTTAAAAGAGAGATGAAGAGAGAGGGTGAGAAACATAGATTCGTTTATGAAGCAGCATCTGGATAAAAGTCATGAGAAATTCCGTAGGTTTTTAAAAATTCATTTAAAAACTACCCACTCAGAAAGCTAGGGAATCCTCTCTGTTTTCTCTGAATTATTAGCAATGCCTAGGCCAGTATACACAGGTCACTTTGAACCAATAGTAGAATATAGTCAATCAATCACTTACATATTGTTTTAAAACTATTGGTTAGAGAGATTTATCTCATGCTTGATTTTCCAAGAGTTGTATATGAGTAGGACAGCTAACAAATAACTTAAAAGTGTTTCATTCTGATGTCAGAATTTATTTTGATTGCATTGTTTGATTTTAATAGCCTGCAGCTGTGTGAGTATAAGGGCAGCCTTCTCCTTTCCCCCAAAAAACAAACTCTACATGGCAGAAAATAATTTCCTCTAGTCTCACTTGGAACCACCAAGTAAGAATATAAAATCATAGCATTTAGCCCCAACTTCCCTCCACTCTCTCAGTTCCATAGCAACAATAAATTTACCAGAGAAATAGTATAAAAAAAAATCATGTAAATCTCTAAGGTGGATTACTGAGGTTACCGTGGCAACTGTTTCTTTAAAAAGCATTGCAATACAATTTAACCTGAAAGAAAATACTTGAGATGCTAGAGCCCATTGATTGCTTTGGGGCTATTATACTTTAGCTACCTCTTTTGGGCCATTTCTTATGAATGTGAAGTCACACCTAAGAGTGGCAACCTTAGATATACATTTAGGCTAAGCATCCAGCAGTTTAAATAGTATATGTGCTGTGTAGGAAAAAGATTGGAAAATGAAATCTAAGTCTTAAAAAACTGGTTTAAACTTTGATATAAACTTACGTTAACTGTGCTTTTTGGCTCATTCTCCCCAGCTTCTGTTTTGACTGTTGAAAAAATTTTTCTTGATACTAAACATCTTCCTTTTTTCTGCTTTGCCTTCCTTGTCATGTTGTGGAAATCGTTTCTATAAGAATTAACTCCCAAGATTATAAAGTAATTAGTAGGTTAGCCAAAAATGACTTTGAGCAAGATTCATTTTTTTTCTTTCTGCATGGCTAACTATATTACCTTAGGTAAATGATTTAATCTCTGTATTCTTTATTTCCCAACTTACTAATGGTAGTAGTTCAGAAAGCAAGTGTGAAAATAAAACATACTTTAGGACTACTGGTTAAACATGTAATAAAGTAGGAGAATTTTTGCTACATATCCTCTCTCAAATCTCTCCAAAAGGAAAATATAAAGAACAAATTGGAGAATAAACAATACAACAAATAATTTCCTCAACCCCATATGACCAAGAGTGAGAAGTCAGAACTGAAACAATGATGAAGGTTACCAGTGCCACAATAGACCTATTAAAAGTTAAGGACTAATATCCTCAAAGGTATTGCCAATGTGCCTTTGGTTAGAACACATTGAGATGTCACAGGAAAGGTTGAAGAGGTCCCTGCAGAGTATGATAATACAGAACCACAGGGGAAGGGAGCTTAAGGAAAACATGTGTGCCTACAGGCCATAAGCCATTTTTCTTAGAAGGGGAACAGAATTTGCCACTATAAAATATGTCTCTCTGGCATAAGGACTATCTTGAACTGGTTATTTTTTTTAAGAAACAGCAGACACTGAAGAAACTCTGAAAACCAAGTGGAAATTATCCTTTTGTAAGGGACATTTACATTTTTAAGAGAGATCCTTATTTGTAAGGGTGTCTCCCTTTCTGTACCAGGAAGAGAAGAATGACTCTAAGTCTCTAGAAACTTTGGTAATGGAGAGGGCATGGACTTAATTCTGCATAATATCCTTACCCTTCATTATTGTGCTTTGCCTGATAATCTCTCATAACTAGCTGCCTCCCCCCAAACATCTTGTTTTGTGTTTAGCTGGAGATGGAATTTAAGGTAGTAGCTTGGGCCATTTTGGGGAGTTACTCAGTTTTCCTGGGTCTCTCTCATGTTTAATATGTTATTAAACTTCTGTTTGTTTGTTTTTTTTCCTTTTAATCTATCTTTTATTATAAGGGATCTCAACCAAAAACCTAGAAAGGGAAAGGGAAAATTGTTTTTCTCCCCCACATAGTATATAAGATCAAACTATGAAAATAAATTGTACTTCTATATATTAGCAATGATTGCTCCAAATATGAAATGAAGAAGCAATTTAATTCACAATAGTATCAAACAGGATAAAAAACTTAGAAGTAAATTTACCAAAAGCAGTATAAGATTTGTATATTGAAAACTATAAAATATTTCTGAGATAAATTAAAGAACAAATTAATGGAGACAGTCATAAATCAGAAGACTCAATATTGTCAAGATGGTAATTCTCCCCAAATTGATCTATTAATTTCTGGCAATTCTTCTTGTGAAACTGAATAAAGAAAACCTTATTTAAAATGGAGTTGAGAGGCCAGAATGGGGAGCTCTTACCCCCTACCACTCATCATCAATTGCAGACACCAACAGAAAGAAGCCTACTTTACTCCTCCAGGGGGAGGAAGGAAGAGTTTCTCCTTGCCCAGCAATAAGCTCAGCCGATAAGAAAATACCACAAGTCAGCCAATGAGAAAACATCACCACCTTGAACTCTTGCTTTCCTCCAATGGACTTTCTTTCAAAGCAACACCTCCCAACTTTTCCTTTTCTCTATAATGTTCCTCTCCTTTGATCTCTGGACCTGCCAGAGGTTTTCAATAGCTTACATGTCCCAAATTGTAATTCCTCTGCTATTCCGAAATAATTCCATTATGCTGATAAAATAGCTGGCTCTTTTACTTTTTAGATTAATATTCTCAAAATTCTAGCAGGCTTTAATGTAGGAACTGGCAAGCTGATTCTAAAATTTATGTGGAAAAGCAAAAGATCTAGAATAGCCAAAACAATTGAAAAAGAATAAAACACTATTCAATTACAAAACTTATGTAAAGCCATAGTAATCAAGGCAGTGTGGTATTACTTCATGGATAAGCATATAGTTCAATGAAAAAGAATTAACAGTCTAGAAATAAAGCTTTACATTTATGGTCAATTGATTTTCAACAAAGGTGACAATGAAAGCAATGAGGAAAGGTTAGTCTTTTTAGGAAATGATACTGACCTGAAACTAATATAATGTTATATGTCAATTATACTTTTTTTTGATATTTGAGTATACTTGACACACATAGTTACGTTATTTTTAGTTATACAACATAGTGATTCAACAACTGTATATGTTATGCTCTGCTCACACACGTACCTACCATCTGTTACCATACAACACTATTATAATAATATTGACCATATTCCCTGTGCTGTACCTTTTATTCCCATGACTTCTTCATTCTGTGACTGGAAGCCTGTATCTCCCACTCCCTTTTACCCGTTTTACCCATACCCCTCTCCTGTGGCAACCATCAGTTTTTTCTCTATAGGTCTAACTCTGATTTTTGTTTGTTTGTTTATTCATTTGTTTTGTTTTTTAGATTTCACATATAAGTGAAAGCATATGGCATTTGTCTTTGTCTAACTAACTTATATCACTTAGCATAATATCCTCTAGGTTCGTCCATGTGGCCACAAATGGCATGATCTCATCCTGTTTTATGGCTGAGTAATATTCCATTGTGTGTGTGTGTGTGTGTGTGTGTATACCACATCTCTTTATCCATTCATCTGGCCATGGACATTTGGGCTACTCTGATATTTTGGCTATTGTAAATAATTCTGCAAAAGATATAGGAGTGCATATATCTTTTTGAATTGGCAACTTTGCTTTTGGGTGGTAAATACACAGTACTGGAATTATACTTTAATTTTTAAAAAGAGGAAAAAAAAAAAAGAAAGAAATGATGTTGGGATGATGGGATATCCACAAGTGAAAAAAGAAAAAAAGAAGTTAGGCTCTTATCTCACACCATACACAAAAATTAACTCAAAGTGGATCATAGATTTAAGTGTACGTGATAAAACTAAAATTTTTAGTGTTTTTTTTTTAAGATTTTATTTATTTATTTGAGAGAGAATGAGATAGAGAGAGAGAGCATGAGAGGGGGGAGGGTCAGAGGGAGAAGCAGACTCCCTGCTGAGCAAGGAGCCCGATGTGGGACTTGATCCCGGGACTCCAGGATCATGACCTGAGCCGAAGGCAGTCGCTTAACCAACTGAGCCACCCAGGTGCCCTAGTGTTTATTTTTTATTGTGGTGAAAAAAAGACTGTATAACATGAGATCTATCCTCTTAACAAATTCTTAACTGTACAGTAAACTATAAGTGCAATGTTGTACAATAGATCTCTAGAACTTTTTCATGTTGTATAACTGAAATTTTATACCCATTGAACAGCAACCCTCATTTCCTCTCCCCTTAGTTCCTGGCAACCACCATTCTACTTTCTGCTTCTTTAAGTTTGGCTACTTTAGATACCTCATATGAGTGGAATTGTGTAGCATTTGTCCATCTATAACTGATTTATTACACTTACTATATGTTTTAATACTGATGCAAACTTCCTAAAAAGACATAATCTTTTCTCTCCCTCCAATTCTCTCTATAGATTTTTTTTTAAGTAGGTTCCATGCCCAGTGTGGAGCCGGACTCAAACTCACAACCCTGAGACCAAGACCTGAGCTGAGATGAAGACTCCGATGCTTAACTGACTGAGCCACCCACAGGAACCCCTCTATAGAAATCTTTTAGACGTATCATCTCCTTATAGTGAAAAACACATCATCTTAAATTTAACAATTATTCCAACCTACTTTTTAGTCCCTCCTCCTCCATTAAATTCAAGTAAATTAAATTTAAGGTTGTATTAATTAGAAATGTTTTCCTGATTAAGAAAGGTTCTTTGTGGGGCACCTGGGTGGCTCAGTCATTAAGCATCTGCCTTCGGCTCAGGTCATGATCCCAGGGTCCTGGGATCGAGCCCCTCATCGGGCTCCCTGCTCAGCGGGGAGCCTGCTTCCTCCTCTCCCTCTCCCTCTGCCACTCCCCCTGCTTGTGCTCTTTCTCTCTCGTTCTGTCAAATAAAATAAATAAAAAATCTTTTAAAAAAATCTTTAAAAAAAAAACGTTCTTTGTTTTCTTACCCAGAAGTCTGGCTATAAGGAGTTAGTTATAGGAGTTGTTAGCCAACCAACCACATTACCACAGAAAATGGCTTTTTCATCCTTCCAGTCTAACACCTTCACCATATGCAGATTTGCCACTTTACAGTCACATATGGCTGTTGCAACTCTAGGCATCATAGTTTTATAACAGCATCCCAAGCATAAAGTAATGCAGAAGTGTAAAAAGCCTTCTCTGAGAAAACAAAAATTTTACCCAGCAGAAAAAAATCTTTTTCAGAGGCTCATAGAAATATTGTCTTGGATTTCATTATCCAAAAGATTATTCTAGTAAAGGGACAGTAGAAAATTAGTATCTAGCATTCTTTGAGTCTAGTTGCAAAAAACACCAGGTTTTTTAAAAAAAAATTTAAATTCAATTTAATTAACATATACTATATTATTAGTTTCAGAGGTAGAATTCATTTATTCATCAGTTGCATACAACACCCAGTGCGCATTACTTCAAGTGCCCTCCTTAACACCCATCACCCAGTTACCTCCTCCCCCCACCAAACCTCCCCTCCAGCAACCCTCAGTTTGTTCCCTGTAGTTAAGAGTCTTTTACAGTTTGCCTCCCTCTCTGTTTTCCTCTTATTTTATTTTTCCTTCCCTTCCCCTATGTTCATCTGTTTTGTTTCTTAAATTGCACATGTGAGTGAAATCATATGGTACTTGTCTTTTTCTGACTGACTTATTTCACTTAGCATAATGCCCTCTACTTCCATCCACATCGTGGCAAATGGCAAGATTTCATTCTTTTTGATGACTGAGAAATATTCCATAGTGTGTGTGTGTGTGTGTGTGTGTGTGTGTGTGTGTGTGTGTGTGTCTATACCACATCTTTATCCATTCATCTGTCAATGGACATCTGGGCTCTTTCCATAGTTTGGCTATTGTGGACATTGCTGCTATAAACATTGGGGTGCAGGTGCCCCTTCAAATCAATATGTTTGTATCCTTTGATAAATACCTAGTAGTGTAATTGTGGGTCATAGGGTAGCTCTATTTTTAACTTTTTGAGGAACCTCTATACTCTTTTCCAGAGTGGCTACACCAGTTTGCATTCCCACCAACAGTGTAAGGCGGTTCCCCCTTCTCCACATTCTCATTGACATCTGTTGTTTCCCAAGTTGTTAATTTTAGCCATTCTGATGGGTGTGAAATGGTAGCTCAATGTGGTTTTGATTTGTATTTCCCTGATGCTGAGTGATGTTGAGCATTTTTCATGTGTCTTTTGGCCTTTGTATATCTTCTTTGGAGAAATGTTTGTTCATGTCTTCTTCCCATTTCTTGACCAGATTTTTTTGTTTTTGGGTGTTGAGTTTAAGTTCTTTATAGATTTTGGATACTAGCCCTTTATCTGATATGACATTTGCAACTATCTTCTCCCATTCTGTAGGTTGCCTTTTAGATTTGTCGACTGTTTCCTTTGCTATGCAGAAGCTTTTTATCTTGATGAAGTCCCAATAGTTCATTTTTGCTTTTGTTTCCATTCCCTCTGGAAATGTTTCTAGGAAGAAGTTGCTGCAGCCAAGATCAAAGAGGTTGCCTGCCTACTTTCTCCAATAGGAGTTTGATGGATTCCTGTCTCATATTTAGGTCTTTCATCCATTTTGAATTTGCTTTTGTATATGGTGTAAGAAAGTGGTCCAGTTTCATTCTTCTGCATGTGGCTGTCCAATTTTCCCAACACCATTTGTTGAAGAGATTGTCTTTTTTCCATTGGCTGTTCTTTCCCTTTTTGAAGATTAGTTGACCATATCGTTGAGGGTCCATTTCTAGGTTCTCTATTCTGTTCCATTGATCTATGTGTCTGGTTTTATGCCAGTACCATACTGTCTTGATGATTACAGCTTTGCAATATACCTTGGAGTCCAGAATTGTGATGCCTCCAGCTTTGCTTTGCTTTTTCAAGGTTGCTTTGGCTATTCAGGGTCTTTTGTGGTTCCATACAAATTTTATTGTTTGTTCCAGCTCTGTGAAAAATGTTGATGGTATTTTGATAGGGATTGCATTGAATGTGTAGATTGCTTTGGGTAGTATATACATTTTAACAATATTTGTTCTTCCAATCCATGAGCATGAAATGATTTTCCATTTCTTTTTGTCTTCCTCAATTTCTTTCATAAGTGTTCTATAGTTTTCAGAGTACAGATCCTTTCCCTCTTTGGCTAGGGTTATTCCTAGATACCTTATAGTTTTGGTACAATTGTAAATGGGATCAATTCTTTGATATCTCTTTCTTCTGCCTCATTGCTAGTGTATAGAAATGCAACTGACTTCTGTGGATTGATTTTATATCCTGTGACTTTGCTGAATTCCTGTATCAGCTCTAGCAATTTTTTTGTGGAGTCTTTTGGGTTTTCTACATTGAGTATCATGTCATCTGTAAAGAGTAAAAGTTTGACTTCTTCTTTGCTGATTTGAAAGTCTTTTATTTCTTTTTGTTGTCTGATTGCTGGGGCTAGGACTTCCAGTACTATGTTGAACAACAGTGGTGAAAGTGGACATCCCTGTCGTGTTCCTGACCTTAGGGGAAAAGCCCTGCTTTTCCCTGTTGCAGATGAAATTAGCTGTGGGTTTTTTGTATGTGGCTTTTATGAAATTGAGCTATGTTCCTTCTGTCACTACTTTCTTGAGGTTTTTTTATCGAGAAAGGATGCTGTATTTTGTCAAATGCTTTTTTGGCATCTATTGAGAGGATCATATGGTTCTTGTCCTTTCTTTTATTAATATGGTGGATCACGTGGATGGATTTGCAGATGTTGAATCACCCTTGCAGCCCAGGAATAAATCCCACTTGGTCATGGTAAATAATCCTTTCAATGTACTGTTGGAACCTATTAGCTAGTATCTTGGTGAAAATTTTTGCATCCATGTTCATCAGGGATATTGGTCTCTAATTCTCCTTTTTGGTGGGGTCTTCGTCTGGTTTTGGTATCAAGAAGGAATAAAAGGTAAAAAGATGTTAGGCAGTTAAAAATGTCTTACAGAAATGCTTTTAACTAAAAACAGCAATTTTAAAAAGATTTTTTAATTTTATTATTTATTTGTCAGAGAGAGAGAGCACAAGCAGGAGGAGTGGCAGGCAGAGAGAGAAGCAGGCTCCCTGCTGAGTAAGAAGCTTGATGCAGGACTTGATCCCAGGACCCTGGGATCATGACCTGAGCTGAAGGCAGACACTTAACCGACTGAACCTCCCAGACATCCTTAAAAACAGCATTTTTAAATTATCCAATATTTCTAAAGTTATGTCTATCTAAATTTTTACCAAAATTCACATAGAAATACAAGCTATGATATTTACCAAATGCTGGTAATGTTTATTTCTGAATGGTTGAATTTGGGTTTATATTTCTTTTTTCATCTTCATCTGATATTTGAATCATTATTGAGCATGTGTCAATTTTATAATATTAGTAAACCAATTGTTCTTTAAAAAGCATTTACACTAATTCCTGTGAATCAAGATGTTTTCAATGACAGTCTTGTTACTAGGGATTCTACTGAATCAGAAACTTGTGTTTGTAATTTTCCGAAAGCCTTTTCTTATAATTTTTCCTTTCTCCTCATACATTTTCTTGCCAGTGGTTCTGGAGAGTGTTACTTGTGCTCATGATAGTACTTAGCACTAAGGCTCTATTTTTACCTCTTTGGTTATGATGTATACCAGTTTACCATTTCACACATCCAGAAAAGAAGAAATCAAGAGATTTCCTCAAAATAATAATGTTTATTTACATTGGAGTCCAGACCTCTAAATATCCAAGGTCTATCTTGCCCTCTAAAAGTACATGATTCTGGAGATGACACTTTGTTTCCACATCTTAATCACTGCTCTCCTTTCTCCTAAAAAGGGGATTGTGGATGCAAGGAGAGAGGAAATTAAAAATGAAAGAAAAATCGATGGTTCTCACAAATGAGAATACCTATTGTTACATACATAGAATTTTCATTTCTGTTTTGTTTTTTAAGTATTGAAAAAAGCTATTTGAACTATTTGGAAACTATTTGAATTTGAAAAAGATATTTGAAATTCTTTCAACTTGAGCTTCAAGGTCACTGGATTAAGCTGTATTCTTCATTGTTTCTACTAAAGCAAATATGAGTGTGCTATCTTTGCAGCCATATATGTTTATCAGCTCATTAGTATCACTCATTTTTTTGCTTTCTCTTTATTCTTTCATATAAATTTTTTTTTCTCTCAAGCTACTTTCTTAAAGTGTGAAAGACAAATCTTGGCATCTAAGTGGAACACCAGTTTATAAAATTCCATTCTCTGTACTTACGTGACACATAAGTCATTCCCTATTTTCCTGGAGACATATACTGTTTCCAGTTAAATTAACAGTTTCTCTGGAAGATTCTTATCTTTACTAAAACTATGTTAGTTTTTCCCTTCTTAAACTATTCATATTTAAATTCTCATTTCTAGGGCTTCAATTTATTGAAAAACTTGATTTGGATTAAAAAGTGATGCCAAATATATTTCAAAATTAAGGTTTTGAAATCTGTAAGTTTTGAAAGAAAAAAAGCACTAAATGAAATATCTTGTTCTTGTTAACAAACAAAATTCTCAAGTTATTTTTATGCTTTAAAAGAATCTAGCTACAATAGTTACCTATTATTATATAATAAATTACTCTAGCTAATTTAGTACCTATATTTAGCAGCTAAAAACAACAAAATTTATAATCTCAGAGTTTCTGTGGGGCAGGAATACAGAAAAAATTTCACCAGTTGCCTCTGGCTTTAGTTTTCTTAAGAGGCTACAGTTAAGCTTTTGGTTCGAGCTGCTTATCTGCATTGTTAAATGGTGTGAGGGCTGGGATGTATATCCAAATCCCTTCATGTAGATATTGGTAAGCCTTAGTTCCTTTCCAGGTAGGTCTCCCCATGGGACTTCCTCACAACATGGTAGCTGGCTTCCTCAAGGGTAAGCAAGTGAGATAGAGAGAAAGTGAGATATAGCACCAAGAGAGAAAGTGAGATAGAGCACCAAGACAAAAGCTGCCATCTTTTTATAACCTAATACCAGAAGTCACATTTTATCACTTCTTCCACACTCTGTTTATTAGAAGTGTGTCAATAAGTCCAGCAAGTCTCAAGGAGAGAGGATTACACAAGAGAGTAAATATCAGGAGGCAGGAATTTTGGGGAACCAATTTATTTTTTTTTTAAAGATTTTATTTATTTGACAGAGAGACACAGCGAGAGAGGGAATACAAGCAGGGGGAGAGGGAGAGGGAGAAGCAGGCTCGATGCGGGGCTGGATCCCAGGACCCTGGGATCATGACCTGAGCCGAAGACAGACGTTTAACAACTGAGCCACCCAGGCACCCCATTGGGGAACAAATTTAGAGGCTACTCACCACACTAACATACTAACACTTTCCAGATTCACAAAATTTGCTAATAAACTAGGAATAATATATTTTTCTTCATAAACTCTGAATTTGCATTGTTGGGAAATTATGTACATAATTTGATATCACTGAGCTGTAACTAAGAAAAAGGTGCTACCAAATTCCATCTACATTTTTAAAGTATGAAGACTGGAATTTTAGGAAGAGATATTTAGGAAGAAATTTTAGAGATAGAGACAATAAAGGCAGAGATACAGAAAGACAGAGATAGACATGTAGTATGTATATAGTTATGAACACATATATAGATATCAAGTTAGATAATATATTACTCTATCATTAAGGTACAGCAGGAAACAGATTGTATACTCAAAAGCATTTAACTGGAAAATAGATTTTAGAAGAGTCTATTTATGGAGATGTGGACAAAATTAAGGGATCTAACAAGGACTAGTGACAACAGAAAGCCATTATGGCTCCTGGGCCAGAAGAGGCAAGAGAAGGAAAAGTGCTATCTTGGTGAAATCTGGAGCCTTGGAAGAGGGGGTGCCCTTTATAAGCATATAAAACACCTAGAGATTCTATTTAAATGCAGATTCTGATTCAGTAAGCTTGGAGTGAGCCAGAAATTCTTCGTTTTCTAACAAGTTCCCAGGTGATGCTGATGCTGATGGTCTACTGGAAATAACAAGGGCCTCGCTACTCAATCACCACAGAACCTCAAGGAGGCAGGGGAGAAATGGAAAGAATGAACACACCAGTCTCTCTCTCTCCTCTGCCCACCTTCTAGAAGTTACTCCTATTGTTTAAATACAACCAAAGCCAAGGGCAAAGAAGACTAGGTAATATAGTATGTGAGGAGAATCTCTCTAGGGCCCAGATCAGAGCAAAGAGAGCAACATAATATATAGGGCCTTGTATAGTTTCTTCACACATGTGCACATCAGTCTTCAGCTAAATAGTTGAGAAGACCGCTCTCTGAATCTCCAGGCTTCTCTCTGTTCAACTCTCCTCTCGGGTAATCTGTCCTATGAACTCTAGCTGCTTTGGTTTCCCCAGATTCTTATCTTTGTCTCTTCATCTCAGGGAGTCTTCTGGGCTCTACCTAGGTTCCCCTCTCTACACTATGTTTTCATTATTTTCAGGTTTTTAAAATTATTTCCAAGATTTTCCATTTTTAGATGCTTCCAATAAATTGGATATTTCTAATATAATTGCCTGTTTTATCATTTTTTTCAGACAGGATGGTGAGTCTAATCTTTGTTACTCCATCTTGGTTGGAAGTAAAAGTCTTTCACATGAATTATTGTTAATGATTTATTGCTTAATAAATGGGTTAGCCCAGTGATGGGTATTAAGGAGGGCACGTACTGCATGGAGCACTGGGTGGTATACGCAAACAATGAATCATGGAACACTACATCAAAAACTAATGATGTAATGTATGGTGACTAACATAACATAATAAAATAAAAAAAATTAAACGATTCATGAATTGGGCAGCAACCCATCTAACAAATAGAAAGGAGCTCAGTTGAATTGCAGGAAAGGAAAGATTTTTAAAGTCAGAGGGGGGAATAGAGAAAAGGAAATTATTAGCAAGAGTGCATTATTTTAGGGAAGCTCATTTTCCTTAGGGGAATGGAATGGGTCTATCAGTAAATTTCCTAGTGCTGACCAGGAAATTCCTGATTGACAGGCTAAAGGTTACATGCTTAGGGGAGTTGAAACTATAATTAGGTTAGGTATTAAGTCTTGATTTACTGACATGGGGCTCTTAACATAAGTGACTCCATTTTTGACCTGTGGTTTTCTTTTGAACAAGTGTACCAATAATTAACTCCCAAGTTCTTACATTTTCATTCCAGTCTCACTTCCTGAGTAGTTTTGCAAATTACTTAACACTTGTGTAAGGATATCTGATGACCCATCTTGGTCCAAGTTAAGAATTCAAGATGTCTTTTAGGTATAAATAAAGTAAGTCAAGAAAATGTAATTTACAGGTAGGTAAAGAAAAACAAAGGCAAAACAAAAACAAGAATAATTCATGTAGTATGACATGTCTTATAAAAATGTAGCATTATATAGCAGTTACCGTATGTGAAGTACTTTTGGGAAAGGAGGCAATATTCTGGGGTGCTGAAAAGATTCTTTTGAACTAGGTGGTGAATTCATGTGCATAAAAACTCACACAACAACAACAACAACAAAAAACTCACACAACATAAAAATTCCTCCACCTAGGGGCGCCTGGGTGGCTCAGATGGTTAAGCCTCTGCCTTCGGCTCAGGTCATGATCTCAGGGTCCTGGGATTGAGCCCTGCATCGTGCTCCCTGCTCAGCGGGGAGCCTGCTTCTCCCTCACCCTCTACTGTTCCCCCTGCTTATTCTCTTGCTCTCTCTGTCAAATAAATAAATAAAATCTTTTAAAAAAAATTCCTCCATCTATACACTTAAGATTTATGGCCTTTATTGTATGGAAGTTATATCTCAATAAAAGAGTAATTAAAAATCATTGACTCCTGTGTATTTGCCACAGATCAAACTGAAATCTACCTCTGAGCTTCCCAACACAAAAAAAGAACATCTATATAATTTCACAAATCACAGTATAGAAAAGATAAAAAGAAACATACCATAATTAGCTATAACCTACTTCTTCAGAATATTTAGCAGTCTATAAAGAATTGCATAGAAATACCTGCTTTTAGTAACAGTTCAGGGCGATGGAGGGAGAAGGATGGAGGTATTGGGTGTAGGTTGAGTTACATAAATAATTTATAAAGTTAATTAACCAAACTTGCTTAATAGTATTTCTTACACCTTTCTTAGGCACATTCTAAAACTATGTCTTATTATGTTACAGGAAATAAAGGTCATAGTTGTCCCGGGAGCAAACAGGAAATGATTCATCCAGCTATTGTGGAATGTACTGAACATTCCACAAAAATTCCTTTCCCCTCTCTGAGACAAATACCTTGGATCATGAGTCTCATGAACAGCTGTGTAAGGCTTCCTGCAATTTCCTGTGATATTGTATACTGTGTTACACATTCATGAAAATTTCCTTATCATTTATAACCTAATAAGGTAGAGAAAGTATTGTTAAATAATCAGAAATGTGTTGGCCTCTGTCAACAGTGGCCACCTATCCACTCACAAAGGCAGGAGGAATGGCTCGAAAATCGAAAAGCATAATTAAAATAGGCTGGCCTGGAGGATTTATAGAGCTATAAAAAACTATGATCTCTTGGAATAAATGTGAAAATCTGTATGTGTTTGTCAACATTAAAAACACAATTCTCAAAGAAATATTAATCCGGCACCAAGGAAAAATGATGTCAAAACTGTTTCTTACTCACTCATTTTCTCCTCAGAGTTGAGATGATAAAATAAGTTTTAAACTAAGCCATTTAACTAGTTTTAGACGTTCAGAGCAACAAGGGGTTGGTTTCCCATTAGCAAATATTGTGGGATGGGGTAGCAAGAAGCAGGTGAAAACCAAAAGGAAATTAAATTTCTTCTAGCACTTTCCTTTTCCCTAAGATAATTTTGCTGTTCCATAACCTCTGGAACTGAAGTTTCATTAATTTGTAATAAACTCATAAAGCAGGAGACCTTTCTACTGTGTTCCTAAAATAATAAACAATACTAATTATTTTAAAAGAAGAAAGTAATTTTTTACAAAAATGAAACTGTTATAATTTTCATAATAATTAAAAGCAAAGGGATTCAGCTTTCCATTTTGCAGTTAGCAAAAAGCCACTGCTTTTAATATAATAACATTTACTGTCAGTGTGATTTTTTTCCTTTTCCTTCCAAAGAGTATTTTAACAAAACTACTCAAAATAATTGCGATCATTGGGATGTTTTACCTTAGAGCAAAATTTATGACATGCAGAGATGCAACCATATAATAATTAAAGGCATTGCAGTACATTATTTTAGGCTAAATTGCTAAATTCTTCCTGTGGAATTACAAACTCTATCTCAAGAAGTGAATCATCCTTTTGTTCCATTGGCATTTAGTATCATACTGTAACAAGGCTGAAATAGTCTGTGGTTTGCCATGTAGCATAACCTCAATCTCTGCAAAAATTACAATTTAGGTAATATCCTTAGATTCATGGGCCCAATTTTAACATAAATTAGAAGAGTAGTTGGGATCATTTGTTCCTAAGTTTTTCCTGTTTAATGAAATATATTTTATACCATCAATTATAGCCAAAAGATACCTTTTTTAGAATTGAATGGATCTTAACAAGCCCTTTTATTTGACCTCCCATTATATTTCTTTTTTGCTCTGAGAGAGGTTAAATGCCTCTTTTCTTTTGAAGAGAGTCTAATATATTTGTAAGTTATATTATGTAAGGTTGGCTTTTTTTTCCTTTAAAAGAGGATGATAAATGGTCATGAATGTATGCAGGTTTATTCATTCTTTGGGAATAATTTTTCCTGTGTTTTTCATATATAATCCCATTTAGCTCTAATTGGAGTTTTGCACATGTATCAGATAGGGAGTTTTCCCTTCTAAAGGTAGGAACAAGAGTGTTTTAAACAGCTAGGTAGATGGTCACTGCTTACCATGCTTTTGTAAAATAAGTGCTGCTGACCAGAAGTGCATAAACAGAAACTTCATTTCTAATAAATGATGTGGTTGCTCTGATATTCCCACTTCTTTTTTTTTTTTAAGAGAACTATCTGGATAATCCTGGGCAATTTATAGGATATAATAGTTTGGGAATATATAGACAAGTGATTCAATTGGAAGAAGCAAATGAAAGATACCTGCCTGAGTACAACAGATCAGCTATTGTCTCTGTGTCACAGGTCAGAAAATATCTTAGGGACACAATCTTGATTGGAAAATATGTTTGCCTCATCACTTGCCTTTAAGTTTTTATTGGAAGTGTTTGCTAGTTACATCATCACTAGCCTACTATCCGATTTTCCTTCCTCCAATTTCTACTATTATATACACCTCTTTAATTATCTCAAAAATATCACTTTTATATTTTTACTAAGTTGCTTAAAAGCCTTCTTGCTCTCTTACCACTCATTGTTAGAAGTTTAAGTCCTTTCAAATGACAAAATAAACAACTTAGTAACAAGTTTGATGCCCCTTATTTAAGGGGAAAAACCCATGGTTTGATGAAGTACAGTGTCTCACAAGCAGTGAAGCACTGTTTCTGAGGGATTTAGGGCAAGACCGAGTTTTATAGAGCATTAGAAGAGATAGCACAGAAAAAGGGCACAACTGGCCAGGAGGTCAGGGATTTCCTTCTAAGGCTAACAGGTCCTATTTTCTAGGAGACGGTAAGCTAACTAAAGCTGAGCTGGAAGATTGTGATTTGTATAGATTTGGGTTCCTCGACAGGTGTTTCTTGTAAATGCAGGCTGATTTAGGTTTAGATTTGTGATATAGGCCAGGCCAATGGGGGCACCGCCATCTTGTGGGTCCTGATATACAAATTAATTTTATCAGTCTAAAGTCCTAAAACTGTATTTCAAGTCCTCTGGCAACCTAATTTCCAGCCTTTTTCTCTCACTACATACCTGCAATGGCAACCCTTAGCTGCATCTATCCCAATGTTCTCCTCATACCTTTTCTATTCCTTTGTAAGAGTCATTAGCTTTAAAACATCTGACATTTGAATTCTCTTTCTTTTTTTGGTCTCTCCACCCTTTAGTGTTTTTGTAACACTTCTAAGAACATATATGCTGAATATTTATTTAGTATCTAATTTCACACCATTTGTAATAGATTAATATTATACTGCAGTGCCAATCGTGTATCAGATTTCTTACTTTTATGTTACCATGATCTGTTAAATTCTTTTTTATTATCATTTCATTTCCTCATTTTTTTCCACATAGAGAATAAATCATTAGATTCCTTGAGAGTAAGCAATAGAACTTGTGTGGTATTCAAACCATTTAACCAAAATGCAATGAACAAGAAACATACAATTCATGTTCTATGAATTTTATATTCCAGTGGGAGAATGGTTAAAAGTATACAATTATCTCCACAATTATTATTTAATTGCAATTGTAATGGATGCTCTGGAGCATAAAAGTGCAATATGAGTATTCTTTCAATCAACATGTTTTTATTGTAAGGGAGGAAAAACGATTTTCCCTTTACTGCTCTAGGTTCTTGGCCGAGACCCCTGGTTATAAAAGACATATTAACAGAAAAAACAAACAAATTTAATAACATGTATACCTCCCATATAGATGGGGGAGACCCAGGAAAACTGAGTAACTCTCCAAAATGACCCAAGCCACCACCTTAAATACCATCTCCAGCTAAAGACAAAAGATGTTGAGGGATGGGGGAGACAATTATGGGAGGCTACAGGAAAAGCACAGTAAACAAGAGTATGGTTGTTTTGCAGATTTAGGTTCTGTCTTCTCCATTGGTAAGAATTTCTAGAGATTTAGAGTCATTCTTCTCTTCTTGGTCAAGAAAAGGAGACACCCATCACATGGAGATTCCCCTATAAATGTAAATATCCCCTACAAAAGAGTAACTTCTACTTGGTTTTCAGAGCTTCTCCCATGTCTGCTGTTTCTTTAAAAAATAACCAGTTCAAGATAATCTATATGTCAAAGAGACATATTTTGGGGTGGCAAATTCTGCTCCCCTTTATTATTAAATTACAATTATGTACCAGTCACTATTCTAAATGCTGGAGGCATAACCTCAAAAAATTTACCTTCCTGCAGCCAGCATTCTATTAAGGAAGGCTTACAATAATTAATTAACAAATAAATATTTGTTAAATAACCCTTTTATGATGTGACAGATGGTATGAAGAAATTTTAACAAAGATTAGGAGTGGGAAGGGAGAAAAAGTGGGATCTTTCTGGTAAGGAATTAAACAAAGGCCTTTCTAAGAAGAGGACATTTGAGCAGAGACCCAAGTGATGAGAAGGAAGAATAAGGACTCAGATTGGGAAAGAGCATTCCAGGATGAGCAAACAGCAATAGTCTATACAGCAACAAGTGGATTTTTATGCATGTTAGGCAGGCAGTAAGTAAGTAATTATTATGCAGATGTATACTTCTTTAAGAGGATGAATCTATACAATATTCTCAGGCAATAAGTGAAAAAATTCATGAGCTCCTTAGAAACAGAGTTCTGCAACTAACTGAAGGATTCTTGAAGAAAGCCCTGAAATACTTAATTCCCAGTGAATCTAAAATGTTAGATCAACTTCAACAGCATGGATGTATACCCTAAGTTTTATTTCATTCATTTATCTAACTCTGGAAACAGCAAATGAAGGAAACTTAGCCAAGGAAAAAAACTTCTTGGCCTTGCTCTACATCTTACTAATGGTATGACTTTAAACCAGTCATTTCCCCTTTTGGATTCTTAGTTTCCTATTATGTGAGAAAATGAATATTAATTCCTACTCAGTTTACCAGGTGGCTATGAAGATTAAATGCAATAATAAATGTGCAATTTATTTATTCAACAAAAGGCAATATCAAAAAAAAACTTTATTTGAAACAAAATGGCATCTCATAAAATTTGTAAGTAATTGTTACTGATCTATCATAGCTCCTAACTCTGGAAACGAATAGGTGAGCCCTGGCACACTGCCACAGCCAATTGCTCCATTCCAGAGAATCCTGAGGGGGCTGGACAAATCAAAAGCATAGCTCATGGCTCGGTTTGCCAATACTGTTGCCAAACAAACTCAGATAAACTCATGTCAGGAGAAGCCAATAACTCGAGTTTGGAAAAGAGAAAGGGAGAAATTTATTTTAGGTGCCAGCAGCTAGAGGAGCTGGCAGGCTCAAGCTTTACTAACTGACCTCTCTGCCAGCAAGATGGACAACCTAGAATTTTAAAGGGAGAGTTTCAGGGGGGTACAGGCAAGGGAGCAGGCAGAGAGTGTATGATCATAGGTAAGGATCGGTATGTGTTCAGCACAGGCATGTTCATCATGGGCAGGGAAGGGGATGTGTGGAGTGTGGTCTTCTAGGCATTCTCTTGCTATCAGGGCTTTTCTGGCCTGGTGGTTGGAATGTTCTGGTCATTGCAAAACATCTTCATCAGTGCCTCAAGAAAGTACAATAAGAAATAAGCACAATGGTTTTCAGTTAGAGCATGAGTTAAGCAGTCTTATCTGTTTCTGGTTTCAACTGTTGGGGTCTATAGTTGAGCAAAAGGCTTATTGACATAATTAGATGAACAGAAATAATATTTATTGAGCAACTACTAAGCAACAGGACTGTTCTTTGTACCGTACATACAACAACACATGAAAAGGGCAAAATTCTTGCCCTTATGGGGCTTACCTTCTAGTGGTAAAGTCAAACAAGAAAAAGTAAACAAGATGATAATAAGAGAGTGATAAGTACTACAGAGAAAAAGTAGAGTAAAAGGATAAAATATACTCAGCCAGGAGTGAGTTTTTCAATTTTAGATAGATTGGCCTGGGAAGAGTACACAGAAGGAAGATGAGGGAGGGAACTTTGTGGATAGCTGGAGGATGAATAGGCCAGGCAGAGGAGACATTGAAAGGCCAAAACCTTGAGGTAAGAATTTGCCTGGCATACTTAAAAAACATTGCTGAGATCAGTGGGACTATATTGGAATGAATTCTGAGGAGAGTAGTAGGAGATGAGATCAAAAGTAATTACTGGCCAGAAATTAGAGGATGTTATTAGCCCCTATAAAAATTTGGGTTTTACTGATTAAAATGGAAGCCCATTGAAGGGTTTGAGAAGATGAGTTGAAATAATCTGACTTGATTTTTTAATTAATTAATTTATTTATTTTCTTAAGATTTTATTTAAATTCAAGGTAGTTAAAATATAGTGTATTATTAGTTTCAGAGTTAAAATTTAGTGATTCATCACTTGCATATAACACCCAGTGGTCATTACATCAAGTGCCCTCCTTAATGCCCATCACCCAATTACCCCATCCTCCCACCTACCTCCCTGACTTAATTTTAAAGGAATCATTCAATTTATATATTATTATTATTATTTTATTCTATATATTATTGCTACCATTCTAAATCCTTTGTGAAATAAATCAGAATACATAAAAATAGAATATACTAATAGTTAACATAAGTAGAGTATTTACTAGGGTCCTAGGGATGTAGTACATGTATACATTTTTTAAAAAAATTTACTTAGAAACTCATGGAGTAGATTTTAGATGTTATCCCCATTTTATAGATGGAGAAACTGAGATCCATAATTGGCCCCAAATCATACATCTGTTAAACTGCAGAGCCAGGATTTAAACCAAGATCATCTGACTGCATAGCCAATCCTTAGACCACTAAAAAAAATTATAGTCCATATGAAAAAACAGATACAATGTACAAATGATCTTTCTGTATTTTTAATAATGTTTATTGAAAGTCTATACATACTTCCAGTTTTCCAAGGTACATATTTTCATTAATATTTATACTGCTCACTAAAGAGGGAAGGGAAAACAATTTTCCCTCTACTCTTCTAGGTTCTTGCTGAGATTCCCTCCCACAGTCCCATAAAAGACAAATTAACAGAAGAAAACAGAAGTTTAATAACATGTATACCTCATGTAAATATGGGAGAGACCCAGGAAAACTGAGTAACTCCCTGCAATGGCCCTAGTCACCACCTTAAATACTATCTCCAGCTAAAGACAAAAGAAGATGTTGGGGGGTGGGGTGCCAGTTATGGGAGGTTACCATGAAAAGCCTCTTTAACAAGGGTAGGGTTATGGAGATTTATGTTTTGCCTTTTTTATTGATCAGAATTTCAAGAGATTTAGTTATTCTCCTGTTCCTGCAGCAGAGAGGAAGACACCCTTACAAACAGATTTCCCTTGTAAATATAAGTGTCTCTTACAAAAGGGTAGCTTCTACTCTGTTTTCAGAGCTTCTCCTTTGTCTGCCATTTCTTAAAAATAACCAGCTCAAGGGGTGCCTGGGTAGCACTGTCAATTAAGCATCCGACTCTCGGTTTTGGCTCAGGTCATGATCTCAGGGTTGTGAGATCGAGCCCCCTGTTGGCCTCTGTGCTCAGCACAGTCTGCTTGGGACTCTCTCTCCCTCTCCCTCTGTGCCTCCCCCTCCCAAATAAATAAATAAATCTTTTACAAAAATAACCAGCTCAAGGTAATCCTTATGCCAAAAAGGCATATTTTAGGGTGGCAAATTCTGCTCTCCTTCACTAACAATCTAATATTTTCTCTAAAGATGAAAAAGATATTTTTAGATGAAAACCTAAGGAGTACAGTGATAGTCTCTTATTTTATTCTTAAATCCTAGTCATTCTTCTAATCCAGTTGTGAGCCTCAATTCCCCCTGGAGTCTTTTCCATAAATGTCAAACTTTAATGATCTTCCTCTTTTATAAACTATTAAACTTAGAGTGGTACCATACAGATTTTTGCTTAACAGTTCTCTAATACAATTATTTCCATTTAGTGTATCTTCCCAAATAAGAACCAAGTTTCCTAAAAGTCAAAACTATATCTTCTGTTTATTTTGCACTGTATACAACACTTAAAGAAATTTGGGGTCCGATAAATATCTGTTGCTAAGTATTCTTGGTAGTGTAAGAAATTATTCAGATGACTTGTAAAAATTAATGGTTCTTGAGGACACAATTCAATAAAGTACCTAAGCATTGCAGTACAATTTCACATAACACTTTTCCAAGCATTCCAAGAATAATCTTGGTGATATTTTAACTTTGTTAAAAATACTGTTTAAATTACAAAGCTTTCTCAATGTGTAAAGAATATTTTAGGGCTTTTCGATATAAATTAGAAATTCATGAACTTCTGATGTTCATGATTTAGGTTTTGCCATTCTACTTGCAAAGGGAAGTAATTTTCAAAATAGCAGGGAAGGCTATCTTTGCTGGAACCAAATGAAAAAATATTGATTTGAAGACCCTTAAAGAAAATTTTCAAAGCAGTGTGTGAACAGTATTGGAAACTTGTCAGAGCCATTTGTCAAGTTTATACTAAAAAACAAACACCATTTCCTACACCACAGTGAGGAGCTGAATAAAAGTTTTATGTGTTGTACATCATTTTTATTTTGGAATAAGCTAAGTGCATAAAAGTACTGTAAAATATCAAACCTGGTTTTTAATTATATTCTTTCAACTTTAAATACAAAGGAATGAGTTGAGACAAAAACTCCCATGTTTAATAACCATTCTTTTGATGCCTTTATTATGTCTGAAGTATAGGTGTCAAGGAGCATATATTTTACAGGTGAGTCTTTATGCAGGTTTTACTTAACCAAGCAATGAGAAATGACAGGCCTGACTGGACTTGATATTCAAATTATCTTTTTAAAATTCCCAGTGTCTTCTGCCAGCTATTATGTGCAGAAAATTATATTGAATTGGTTGGCAAGTGACTGACATATCAGTTATCCCAAATAAAATAAAACAAATGCTTAGTTCATGTATTTAATACTAAAGTCTTAGATAAATAATGATTATGAGGTCCTAATTTTAATTTGTCAAATTAGACATTTTAATCTGAAAATAACTGAAACATATTAAGTGGGGAGTTGTATTTCTAAAAAAATTACCAGTGGGAAAACCATAACTGATTACTCATTTCAAATAAGTTGAGCAATGATTTTTAGCATCACAGAACAAAATTTGATGTCCAAAATGTGTACATTCTAACTTTGAAATCAAAAACTTCTAATCTTTCCTAATTGGCTTACAATGGCTGGTGCACATCTAAGTATCTATCAACTGTTTAACTGAACATCTTTAAAGTTGCAGTTTTTTAC
The DNA here is from genome assembly GCF_054177405.1 of Leptonychotes weddellii. Taxonomy (NCBI): domain Eukaryota; kingdom Metazoa; phylum Chordata; class Mammalia; order Carnivora; family Phocidae; genus Leptonychotes; species Leptonychotes weddellii. The sequence goes on along the minus strand of NC_138385.1, from coordinate 80,247,366 downwards.
TGTGGAAAAAGCATTTGGTTTTCCTTCTTTGCTGGGGGAGAAGTTTCCGCACCCAGTAGTGCCTTTGGTGACACTGAAAATCTACGTAGTCATTCACTAAATGGAAGCCAACCCATTACACATGGATTTGTCTTGCCAAGATGAAGAGTTAATCATTTAGTTTTTGAGATGAATGAGGAAACTAAGCATTCTCTAGCTGATTGGTGTGTCAAGGTTTCTGTAAATGTATGCTGTAATCATCCTTTCTTCTTAATCTTTCAGAAGAAGGGAACACAAAAGTTTGACTACATCAAAAAAGTCACAGAACCTATGCAAATCTGGTGTATGACAGAATAACAGAAACAACAACAGCAGCCATAACACCAACACTAGTGACAGTTAACACTTACTGAGCACTTACTATATGCCAGGCACTGGGATTTGAATTTTCTGTGCATTAACTCATAGACTCTTCACAGCACCCTACAGGGTGGGCACTCTGTTTTTTTTCATGAAGGTAAGCAACTTGCTTGAAGTCACATAAATAAGCAGCTGAGTGTGTATTAAAACCTAAATTCTAAATCCTAAGTTCCTAATGACTATGATTAATAATCAGAACACTGCTGAGTGCCTGAAACACAGTAGGGACTTTAGAATATTAAGTGAGAATGATTAAATGCTACTTTTATGAATTAGTACATTAAAAAAGAAAGAACATCTTAGTCTCTTGGGTAGCTTCCTGTTATATGCAGGTAGGCCGGGTAATTTAAATCACTCCTGTCCTTTTTTTTTAATGGGTCAAGGATTCTCTTGTTATTATTGTTAAATTTGAGACAGATGGGAGAAAATGGAGAAAGGCCGGCATGCATTTTGGAAATGGGTTCACTTGTTAAAAAAAAAATATTTTAAACACTGTCTTAAGTACTATATTAGATGTTAGTGATGTAACCTGTGTAATTCAGGAAGGGTCCTTCCCTTCTCAGAGTTGACAGTGGAGCTCTTCTCCCACAAGAAAATAGTCTACCAAATCCCTTCCAGTAGAGTCTGTCTCCTTTGCTTAAAATGCCCTTCATTTCTTTTTATTCTAGTGGATACCTACTCATTCATTCACCCTTCAAGAATTTGCTTAAGTGTTAATTTCTCTAGCGAGACTTGCTAATGATAACCACTCCCTTCTTAGTAGTATCATTTTATAATATATGTTGGCTGTGTTATAGCATAAAATATTGTGATCATTCAATTACATCTTTGAAGGCAAGAGTTACTGTTATTGCTTCACATCATGACTTAGACTTAGCAGGTGCTTTTCTTATATTTAGAAAAAGACTCTGAGACAAGGAATCCTGTGTAAATGATTTATTAAGGTAGTGTGTCTGACTCAGAGGAAACTGCTAGGGGAGTGGGGCAAGCAGGACAGGCAAAGGGAGGAAGTCAAGCAAGGATGTGATTTCAGGGAAATTCCTGTGGAAAGGAAAACTTCACCTGATCCCGTAGGGTAACTCAAGTGAGAGTTAAGTCTCATGCTTATCTTGATCCAAGAGAAGGAATTGCCCTGCCAGTCAAACAGATTGTAAATCCCCAGGTATTTCCAGCTCTGTGTGTGAACTAAAGCAAAGAGACACCAGTGGCCCAAGGGCAATCCTGTGGAAAGGACCCAAAGTTGCTGGCTGTTGGAAGCAAAAGCACATCAAAGTGTGCAAAGGTACATATGTATCTGGTAAAACGGAATCAGAGGGATTTGGACACAGCAATGATATTATCAGCTATGGTATCCAATATTTGTTTCATGAATTAAAGGATGAATGATCCATTCTTGACTCGGGCCAAGGCGGTGCAGTTGGAATAGGTTGAATGAAGAACCAATGGGCTAGAAGTCAGGGTTTAGATATGGATGAGAAACAAGCAATGCCAATTAGACTATGGACATTGATCTCTCTCAATCTGCTGCTTCCTTATTCAATTTCCATTACATAATCAGCAGTTCTCTCTGCTGTCCACTATTGACTAGGCTAGAACAGGTGTTGCAAAGGAGCAGGTACAGAAGAAGGAATAGTACTTGGCACGAGCATTTCCTCATCTAGAGAGCTGAGAGTCACAATCTGGGTCCAGGGCCAAGTATTCTCAGATTCTTTTTATCCAAAAGAAGTGAAAAGAGCTGAATGTAACATGAATTAGAGTCATTTATTTCTTCTCTGTTTTCTATTTTGTTGTACAGTCTTCCAGATTTATGTTAGCCATAGAACTCCCCATTCAAGAAGATATATACCCAAATTGTGACTCTGCCAACAGGTTTTATTCTCTAGGGGCTATGCATAACAATGGGAACAGTATGCATAAAATGTTATACTCACAAAGCCTCTTATACCTCTCAATTCCTTCCTACCATAAAGCAAACTCCAAATATTATACCTCTTTCCCCATACTGAGTAAACCTGCATAACAGTAATTTATCAACTAAGATTTTAACTGTGGGTAAATAGCGATAGTTTAGAATATGACAGGTCTGGGCCTGAATTTTTCCTCTGCCGTGCATTGCAAGGAACATTCACAGAAGTCATTTCACCTAAGCTTTAGTTTCTTCATGTATAAAATAAAAATAGTCATAATATCTAACTGGCAACGTTGTATGAGCATTAAATGAGACAATCTGTATAAACTCCTACCTGCAGTGCTTAACAAACAGAAAATAGCCCATAGATGGCAGCACGTTACCAGCACTCAAGCCTCTTTTTTTCTCTTTTTTTTAAACAGGAGGAACTTTATCCTTCAAGCCATAGTAATCTAGGCATAAAGGTCTACATATTTTGGTATAAAACAGGGTACTGATCAGATTTCCCAGTTCATCTAGTGTGAAAATTCAGAACCTCCTGGAAGTAGGTGCGAAGATGGAGTAAGAAGTATAAGAGATTTATTGGGATGTGACAAAGACTCTTCTTGACCAAACTTTAGATAGGCTCCTCTGAATCCACTTTTCATCTAGACCTCATCCTTGGGCCTTGACTTTGGCCTGCCCATCCCAGTTTTAGTAAGAATCCTGCTAAGACAGTTTAGTGAGAACCCCCACCTCCCCACCTTGATATCTGATCACCCTGGCCTGCCTTCAGCAAGAATCCCATTAAGTCAATTTAGCAAGAAACCTCCTAGCCTTGATGTCTCGTCTTAGTAATTTGCATCCACTGACTTCCCTCGTTCTGTTCATTGGCTCTAATTGACAGCTGTCTTTGCTGTATTAAAAGTTGAGCCTGAGCTCTCTCCCCTATTAGGATAGTGTTGACATCTATCACAAAGGTCCTAAATAAAGTCTTCCTTACCATTGTAACAAGTGTCAGACTAATTTTTGTTACACAGTGAAACCTATATAAGATAAGGGCTAAGAAAGCAGGAATAGGCAGGGAAAGCCTTCAGACCATGATACAGGCCTGACACCTGTGAAGGGAGAGGGGAAGCTAGGGGGAGGAGATTGGAAAAGCCTCAGACCACAGTGCAGCTCTGAGAAAACCTCAGCATTCCAACAGGGAGCCCCAGAATGAAGATTAGCCATAGAGGAGACGTTGCATTGGGCGGAAATGGCCAGACCCAAATACCCTTATCATGCTCAGTCATTGGCAGGTGGTGGGGGGTGGGGTGCTTCTTGGGGAGAGTATATCCTAGGCTTAAATGCCTTCAGCAAATCCAGAATCCTGAAAGCACTGCACCTGGACGCTGTTTATTGTAGTCCCCATAGCTGCCACACCTAGCCAGGTACTCCGGCGACAGTGTAATATAATTGAAAGCAATGCATTATAAGCCTGTCCCTTACTAGCTGTGTGACCACAAGAGAGCAACTGAAAGCCTCTGAGCTTAGAGAAAATATATGACAGTGGCTGTTCGGGATAGTCATGAGAGCTCTGATCGCTACAGTCCCAGGCCGTGGATTCTCAAAATGGGGTTATCACCAAGGATTTCTTTCCTCCTTTCTCCATTTCCAAGGCCTGACTTTTTCAGCTGCTTATAAAACCTTGATATACCCTTTATGAAAGCAATTGCTTTTTTTGTTATTCTTCTTTTCCTGTGTACTCATATTTAGTTTTTGTTAATACTAATGGCTAATAACTTGTATCAGTCAGGATGGTTTAGATTATGTTGCAGTGACAAACACTGACTATTTCAGTGGCTCAGTTATTCCACATGCCCATCCAGGGTTAGATGCAGCTCTGCTCTACACTGAGGGAGCAGCCTTAGCCTGGAATAGTGTTGGTCATTGTGGCAGAGGGAAGGACACATGGTGAACCACATATTCAGTCTTAAACTTTGTGCTAAAAAATGACACACTGCATTTGGCCAAAGCTTATGACTAACCTTATGTCGACAGAGCAGAATACATAATCCTCTTATAGGATTATTCAGTAATAAAATCTACTATATAGCCCCAGTTTCACACCTTTAACCTCGAATCTGAATGTCATTTTTTCCTTACAACGTGTATTCTGGTATTAGTACTTTGGTTTATACAGTCAACAGAAACTAAGAAATTAACTGCATGTGTCTTTGTTAAGAACTCCTTCTGAAGCTCCTTACTTGAGCTCTATCATTTGTTTGCCTTCTTATCACTGCAGCCCCTTAGCAAATATATCCTAAGGATATTGTGGGTTTTGTATGAAATGCATTAATCATTCATGCCATTTTGATTGGCTTCTCTTCTTTTTGCAGTATATAGCCGCCAAACAAGGTCACTACTGTAAGATTTATTACAGAGTATCTTACTGACAATTGATTTTTCTCCTTCTAAAATCTTACTGTGATACATTAGCCTATGAGTTTTTACTGCTCTTTTTTTTAGGAGGAAAAAAAATAGCACTCTATCCGTCCTAATTCTGTGACAATCAGCCATTGTAAAAGGAAATCCAGAGGGGATGAATTTTTTATGTTCTAATATCTCCCTAGGCATAAATGTGAGTTAAGTTGATAAGGTCAATGGATTCAGAACATTGACCGGTCCCAGCAATTATTGCCACAGGTACTGGTACTGTTTTAGTTAGAAGTGTACTAAAATTTCAAATCTATATTAATACGAGGTTGTATCTATCTCTTCTTGGATGGGCCTCTCTGTATTTTTCATGACAATGAGTTTGTAATTCCATGGTAATATTGAATATAGAATGCTAACCTTATTGAAGTGGTTTTTAAAATTCCAAAGATTAATTTATACCTTATAATGTACTTTTTTCCTTTAATGTGTTTTGGGGGAAAAGGTATGTAAATAAAAAATTTGTTATACAAATCAAATATTTAACTTTTTAAGAAACTATTGAAAGACTTATATGGTAACTTCCTGTTTTTAATACTACCTGTCACCTCCTCACATTTTTAATTTGGAAACCTGGCTTTCCAATTCTGACTTTTACTTTGTCATCTTTTAAAACTGTCACTGCAGTTTGCAAACTGTGTACGAAGGTACCCTTGGACAGTAAGAGATGTTTTAAATTTTCAAAAAAAAGTCCAGCAACATTTATCAGACATGGTATGCACTACTAGGGCAAAGTAGTTCACAGTTCCACCATTGGATCATATGAAATTCCCTTTGATTAGATTGTATCTTTGTGAGGCTAGATTTTGGCAGTTACCATGATAAAAAGCAAGCACTGTACGCAAATCAATATAGAACAAGAAGTGAGGGTGATGGTATCCAAACTGATTCCAAGGTTTGAGACGTGCTGTGCCCAACAGGCAAATACATATTGTGGTTATTTAAGAATGAAATAAAAGTTACATTTTTTCTTTCAATTTATATGTATTATTTTTTTCCAAATGGTTACTAAATCATTAGTATAGAAATACCTGTTAAGTTGTTTGGATCTAACAATTCAATAAACAGAACTCTTACATATTTATTTTGGCCTAGGCTCCCACAGGAAAATAATACTAAAACACTAAGAGCATCTTTTTTTTTTTTTTAATTTTATTTATTTATTTGACAGAGAGAGACAGCGAGAGAGGGAACACAAGCAGGGGGAGTGGGAGAGGGAGAAGCAGGCTCCTGGCTGAGCAGGGAGCCCGATGCGGGACTCGATCCCAGGACCCTGGGATCATGACCTGAGCCGAAGGCAGACGCTTAACCGACTGAGCCACCCAGGCGCCCAAGGTTTTTTTTTTTTTTTTTTTTTTAAGATTTTATACTAAGAGCATCTTGATGCGAGAAAGTTCATATATATGTATGAACTATATATATTATTTCCAGTGTAATATTTGAATAAGACAAGGGATGTTATAGTGCAAAATTTTTTTCAATTTACTCAAAATTATAGATAATGTGGATTTATAAATGTATATAAGATAGTATTGTGCTGGATACCTTACATTCTTCATGAATCGAAAAGGAAAAATTTTGTTGCATCTCAATCCCATCTAATATTATAACCATACATGTTGGTTAACAAAAATATTTATATACATTCATGAATTCTGACTTATTAATGCTTATTTGATCAATTGTTTAATTATGTTATTTTGAGCAGTGTAGTAGACATTGATGATTACTTTCTCTGGAATCTACCTGCTTACCATCACACACACACACACACACACACACACACACACACATACACACACAGGAGGCAACCTTGTCATTTGAGCGAGGCTGGCCATCCCCACCCCACCCTACCTATCCCCCTAGTTCCAGTTCTGGGCCTACCCGAACCAATCAACACAACCCCATCCCTTGTGGACCAATTATTGGTTAAGGATGAGCATGTGGTGTGACCTGGTTGGTCTAAGTAAAGTGTTAACCAGGACTCTGTTTTATGATTGGAAGAAGAGAATTTTATACACGCTCACTGACTAGGACCTAGGAAGCCTGTGGCACAGCTTGTGTTGGAAACCATCTTGAATGAGCTAGGGGAGCTAGCCCCAGGAACAGGCCAACCCCATGAAAGACAGAGTAGAGAGAGATTTGCTTTTGGTGACACTTTTATTTTGCTGAATTAATTCTAACTTGAAGCCATCCACACCAACCTACAGTATAAACACCTTTGGAATTTTCAGAAAATTGAGCCAATAAATGTCATCTTTGTCAAAGATTTTTTGTTACTTGCAACCAAAAATATTCTGATACAGATGTCTTACTCTTTATAACTGCAAATAAGAAAATCTTTTAGAAAAGACTGCTAAAACTCAAATCAGGATTTTTTCTTTGTGGGAAAACAATTGGTTGTCATTCAAATAATAATAGAAAGTGAGGGGTGCCTGGGTGGCTCTCTCTGTGGAGCAGCAGACTCTTGGTTTTGGCTCAGGTCATGATCTCATGGGTCGTGAGATTGAGCCCCTCATGGGGCTCCACGCTTAGCAGGGGTGGAGGGGTGGTCTGCTTGAGATTCTCTCCCTCTGCCCCTCCTCCCACTCATGCATACATGCGTGCTCTCTTTCTCTGTCCAAAATAAATAAATATTTTTTAAAAATAGAAAGTAAGATTGATTCCATATTTCCATGAAAATATTGTCACACTTATTTAGCGTCCTATAACTACCATGTATGTTTGTTTGTGTATGTGAACATATTTATAAATACATAGATTCATTGGAAAAACAAAAAAGAAACTAACATTTATTGAGTTTATATCGTATATTTATATACCAAACAAGATGATCATATTTTAAATATGTTTTAGCATAGTATTGCTCTACTAAATACCCTCAGACTGTGCAAAGGCTCTTTAAGTAGAGAAAAATAGGATTTTTTTTAAAGATTTATTTATTTATTTTAGAGAGTGAGAGAGTACAGGGGTGGGGGGGAAGGGACAGAGGGAGAGGGGAGAGAGTCCCAAGCAGACTCTGTTTAGCACAGAGGAGGACCTGAGCTGAAACCAGGAGTTGGATGCTTAACTGACTGCACTCCCCAGGTGCCCCAAGAAAAATAGTTTTAAACAGTTAAATATTATCAATTTGAAATTTGCCTATCACAAGTATATGCTAGAAAAAAGTTATGATCATTTAAATCAGTGATTCTCAACCATGGCTGCACATGCCCATGACCACCTCTGGATATATGGATTTATTTTTCTGTATCAAGGTCCAGACATTACTAACAATGTTAGTGATTCTAAATGTGGAGTTCGGATTGAGTAACTCTATTTTATGTGCTGTAACTCAGAGAGTCTAACTTTGTTCCTACTACCTATGTTTTCTTTAACCTTCTCTGCCAGCTTTCTGACCTAGGAATAGTAAGCTAGATGCTGTTACTCTTTTTTGACTCATTGTATAGAAAGTCAGCCTGCAGCTATATGTTGGACTTTGTTGAGAACTGATGCTAGGGGTGACCGGCTGACTTAGTCGGTAGAACTGGGGGTTGTGAGTTCAAGCCCCACGTTGGGCATAGAGTTAGTTAAAAAAAGAAACTGATGCTAAAATATTAACCCTATTTTTTCTTTCTACATCTTCTTTCAATAATTCACCAGCTGTCAAGCAACTCTTGTGGATTTTCTGGCTCTTTATAGTCAGTGCTTAACAAAAACCGGGTTACTTCCTTAGCTGGGTTGAAGGGCCTCACTAAGAAATCTGTTGGGAGGTGTGAGAACAGACTTGGGCATAGACCTTAATTTAAGTAATTTTCCTGGCTATGTCCATGAAGTAACAGTGATTGGAGGATTGCTTTTTCCCGTGTTTCCTCCCAAGCTCTTAAAATGCTAAGCATTACTAATGAAAAGCAGGTAAATTAGTTTCAGTGAAACTGCGCTGTTTATTCTCAAACACATTACCCCAGAAGGTCTGTTGCAAATGTAACATCTGCGTTTCACTAAAAGAGAAGGTAGGAGAACCATGACTGTTTATAGCTCAAATCATTGCCATGTTGTTTTGTTTTTGTCTTAATAATGCTTTCTTACTAGCTTTCCCAAATTGCAGGGATCTCTAGAAATGAAATAAATTTCAGTCATAAGTATTATATCTCATCACAATAAGGAGAAACAAAAAGCCCTCAAAATAATTTGATTCCCAGTTTTGTGAGATTCAATAGAGATTTTTCTGGATAAGGAGGAAACAGGATATACTCTCATTTTCTTGTGATCTAAGCATATACAATAGTACCAGCTGCTTCCGTTTTCTTACACTGAACAATGTCTTCACACATTGTCAATAGAGAACAGCACTCTCGGGCATGTTAAACTCATTTGTAAATTGTTGGAGGTAAAGATCACAGTTGAATGTACATTTCCCAGAATGTATTGTCATTAGGAGTTGGACTTATTAAGTCACTTCCTGTTACATCAATGAGATTCCTGGGTCTTGTATATGAATATTGTGAAAACATAACATAACAAAATACTGAACCATATTCTTCCTGGCTCCTTCAATAATTGGCAGAACAAGCCCTTTAGCCAGAACTGTAAAATGTAAATATAGTGTAGAATTTTATAGAACCAATATCTAGAATATTGGCTAAATTTATTTAGTTCTTGATGAAATCATAAAAATCCAGCTAAAACTCTACTTTATGTGACATAAAGTGCTGCTAGATCCAATTTAGAACTCTTCCCTATTATTTTGTGGCATTAATGCAGCCATCTGAAATAAGCAGAGATGGGGGGGGAAAAAAAGCTTTCTCTCATCATTTTCTACCTTCTGAAAGGGGTTATCTGATTTGATGAGAAAAGCGTGTCTTAGAGAGAGAGCTATAGACAAATAGAAGAATCTATACTTGAAAGACAAAAGTTAAAATGGCATCTGCAGCCAGCAAACTTGTTCTTCCCATCTGACAATCAGAATTCAACTCTTTTCATCAGCATTCAGTTTTAATGCATTTGCAGCAATGCAAACAACAATAAACAAATGGAAAAGCTAAGGAAACATATCACTTAGAACCAGACGTCTGATTCAATTATCATGTAATCAGAGGAATCAAAAGCCAATTTCACTCAATAAAGAAAAAGTGGATATGTAACTTTTATAGCCTATGATTCTTTCACTGGAGAAGGAAAAAGGTGGTTAATGTGATTATACATATGAAGGTTTACTACTCTCTCTAATACAGGCTTGCAATATTTTCAGTGCTGAGAGAAAATACTAAAGAAAAAGACTCATTTTCTTCTTTAATAAAAAAAATCAGTAGCACCTTCATATAGCAATAAACTGAGGATGACTATAAGTTATACTTTCTGTCAAGGATTTAGAAGGCCCTCTAAAATTGGCCTCTGGGTATTTCTGTTGTAATAAGTTACAGGACAAACATGTAACACATGCAAAGTTCAAAGGATTTTGAATATGCAAATGAATTGCCGATACTATTGAGATTCCAATTAAGAGGATTCACATATTATGTTCTTAAATTGGTACCAAAGGTATCATGAAAATTTTGAGCTAAGGTAGATCAGCTTCCTTCATTTTATAAAGAAACCCAACTGAGAGAGGTCAAATGACCTTCCTAATACATCCAGCAGTCAGCAGAAGAATCAAAATGAGAACTCAGGTCTCTCAGTTGAGTGATAGGTTTGCACTACAGCACACCTCACAGAGAAGAAACTGAAATGCCACACGCTATTGTCATATACAAAACAAAATACGGTGCCTTGAAACAAACACAACCTCATCTTAAATATTGAGGATTCTCTCATTAGACAAATATATTAAATGCAGGAAAGCATAAAAGTGAAAATAGAAACCACCCTGTCACCAGTGTGATTATTTTGTTGTATTTCCTTGCATATTTTTTCCCTTGAGTACAACTTCCCTTTACCTTTTTTAAATAAGCTTTATTGAGGTATAATTTAGACACAATAGACTACATTAATTTTATGTAAACAGTGCGATATATTTGTCCAATATATACATGCACGTAACCACCAGCCACTCCAGATAGAGAGCATTTCCATCACATCCGCCTCGTTTCTTTATGTACATTTACAATTTCCACAGCTACTCCTGCCTCAGGCAATGCTCATCTACTTTTTATCTCCATAAACTATCTCCTCTTCTCAAATTTCATATAAATGGACTTATACAGTGTGTACTCTTTTATGTCTGACTTCTTTTACTCAGCAAAATACTTTTTAGATTCATCCACATTGTTGAATATATCAGCAGTTTGTTCTTTTCTTTATCACTGAGTAGTATTCCTTTTGTATGGCTATACCACACTCTTTATGCATTCACTGTTGAACATTTCAGTTATATCCAGTTAAGGGCTGTTATGAATAAGATGTTATGAAGTTCATGTCCATGCATCTTTTTATATGAATTCTTCCTTACCTGGGGTTCGTCTGATATTCCTCATGATTAGGTTCCAAATTGCAGCCTTCACAGGATATCATATCTTATCCATCTGCCCTACATTGGGAATGTTAATTTTGATCACTCTGTAAAAGGTTTATCAATTTTTTCAGTGTGTAATTACTATTTTTCTTACCTTAAAACTCACAAGCAATCTGTGAGTAGGCACTTGAAGGCCGTGAAGATATCCTGTACCTCATTAAAACTTCACCCTGGATTTAGCATCTATTAATGATTCTTAAATGACCCAATTTTTATCATTATGGTTGCAAAATAATGATTTTCCAACTCCAGTAATTCCCTTCACATTTACCAGTCAATCCTCAGAATTCTACTATAAGGGACACCTGGGTGGCTCAGTTGGTTTAGCGTCTGCCTTCGGCTCAAGTCATGATCCCAGGGTCCTGGGATCAAGCCCTATGTCTGGCTCCTTGCTCAATGGGGAGCCTGCTTCTCCCTCTGCCTGCCGCTCCCCCTGCTTGTGCTCTCTCTCTGTCTCTCCCTGTGGCAAATAAATCAACAAAATCTTAAAAAAAAGAATTCTACTCTAAGCAAGGCCTCTCCTGCCCCACCTCATACCCATTCATTTATTTATCTATTTATTATGACTGTGGACCCTTGAATTTCTATTTTATCAGTGGTTCATTATGGGTCTTAATTATTTTGATGCTCAAATTGTCCTCGATTTGGCCAGTAGGAGCCCTGTCAAGTTAGTTCCTATGCCCTTATGAACTGACCTATCATTTTTTTCTTTACTCTTTCTTACTTTCAGACAGAACAAGATGCTCCAGGCTTATTTTATATCTACCCTGCCTCATTCCTGGAATCAACCATTTCTCCAAGGAGTCCTGACTCTTCCATGAGAAATGGTATGGGAGACGTAGATCTGGGTGTCATATGTGCTCATTGCTCCTGGGGTAACTTTTCTCTGTGGCCCTCTTACAGGATAGAGCTAGGAAAATATGCCTATGTATACACATGTATCTAAATATACAACCAAACATGCATATACACATACATATGCACATGCACATAAATTAGCACACACACATATATGATTTTTAGAAATCATGAATTCTCAGTGACACTTCCAAATCTAATCTATTTCCACAGAGTTTTCTGTTCCTTTTCCACATTTTATGCTTTTTTTCCTCACATTCTATACTTTTATGTACCTTCTTCCACAGTGAGAACACTTGGTTCCCAACATCATCAGTTTTGCTCATACGCTCAATTCTTTTTTTTTTTTTTGCATACAAGGGGGGGTAGGGCAGAGGGAGAGGGAGAGGGAGAAGCATTTGTGTGTATAGAAAGATGGAGAGATAAGAAAGCATGCATATGTCTGCTTATCTTTGCAAAAAGAAACACAGAAAACAATGAATCATTACACATATGGAGGAATAGGTTGGGAAAAATACAGAAGGGAATGAATGACACTTCTTTGAATGTATCTTTTTTAATATTTTTGACTTTTGAACATATGCTAATGTTTTACATATTCAAAAAATGAAATTGAATCAATAAGAATGAGGAAGGAAAAAATCTAAAATTGAAAGCAAATGGAAATAAATGAAATTAATTTTATTTCAAATGATTATCATATCCACATTGAAGAGAAAGGAAGAAAGGACCAATTCAATTGATTTAGGAATGAGGCATTTGATTATATATTCTCAGTCTTGGGCAGGGTTGTGGGGAGGAGAGGAGATTTGTAAAAATACATATGCACATGCTCGCTGTCTTGCGTGCACTGTCTCTCTCTCTCAAATAAATAAATAAAATCTTTTAAAAAATATTATGCCACCATCAAAAGGAATGAGATCTTGCCATTTGCAACGATGTGGATGGAACGGGAGGGTATTATGCTGAGCAAAATAAGTCAATCAGAGAAAGACATGTATCATATGACCTCACTGATATGAGGAATTCTTAATCTCAG
>NC_138385.1:80174831-80234114 GCF_054177405.1 Leptonychotes weddellii | reverse complement strand
TGAGGGTTCTAGAGGGGAGGGGGATGGGGGGATGGGTTAGCCTGGTGATGGGTATTAAGGAGGGAACGTTCTGCATGGAGCACTGGGTATTATACGCAAACAGTGAATCATGGAACACTACATCAAAAACTAATGATGTAATGTATGGTGACTAACGTAACAATAAAAAAAGTAAAAAAAAATTAACATGATGCTGTTAACATAATATTCTTTCCTAATTTAAAAAAAATCACACTGTATCACAGGTACTTTCACATGCCACTAGAGCCCTTTGTGAATGTGATTCTATACAGTTGCATGATAATGCATTGAACAACTATACCATAACTAATTTGGTTTTGGATATTTAGATTTTTTCTAAATACTAATATTTTCTATTAAGTGACAATGGACATTTTTAGTGTATAATCATTTGTCCATGTGTAGGATTATGTCACTAGAACAGATTTCTGATTTTTCTCTCAGTATCCTCATTTTACATATGAAGGGCACTGAAGCTTGGAGAGATAGCAAAAACTTTGCCCACATGTTTGAGAAGTTCATGCATTCTATGAGACTACTTTAGCAGAAATATTTTGCTAAGACCAAATCATTTACACCAATCTGTGGGCAATAACGTATTCGTCAAGTATAGTCATTAATGCAGTGGAGAAGAGAGGAAAACTTTAAAAGTATCAACTGAAGCAACAATCCCTGTGCCCTCCACGAATAATTCAAAATGACTTTTTTTTTTCATCTTCAGTGAGGGGTTTAGTGAGCTTTAGGGTTTTAATAAAGAGCTTCAGAATGATTGCCAAGTACTTCAAGTGCTCTCGGAGTGCACTTGGTGTTTGCAAGGATTTTCATTTCATAGATTACTTTGTGCAGTAATTTGAGAAACTAAGTGCTTTCCTTTAAGCATCCAAAGTTATGATAAAATCTACATTGAAAATGTGTGGCCATGTATGGCATTCCTCTCTTAGCATTGGTCACTCTTCTGAGAAGCAAGTTGAATTTTTAATAGAATTTGCCTTTTCTTTAGGAACAGTGCTGGCAGGCCTGCTTCCATTAAAACTGCAACACAACTGCTGGGATTAGAGGTTTTCCCGTGGACACAATCATCTTATAAGCTACAAAATACTGGTATTTACACTGACAATGTTATATCAGTCCTGTTCAATGACAGGACTGTCCTTCCCTTTGCTGACTGACACATGAGGCCTCCAGCTTCCCTTTGTGTCACACTCACTAAGGCACGCCTCACTTCAAACCTGCTGGTGTTTCTGCCTCAAACCTTGCCTTGCTGCCTGGCTACCACCTTTGCCTTGGATTTTGCAGGTCTTGAGCTCAGGTTTGTTTGACAAAGCACCTGCCATCTTCAGCTTTGGCTGCTTCAAGAATCTTACCCCAAATTGCATATTTCTTGGTATAGGGCACATCCACGTCATGTCTCTGACCTGTTTGTATTGGGCCATGTCTGAGTCTAGATCAGGCAATTTCCATCAATCACTCACTGCCATGAGATGGAGGTGCTCACATGTCAAAGTGCAGACTGCGTCCTGCTGGCAACAACATTTATAACCTCCGGCTCCAGAACTTCAGAGCCACTGTCCCAATCAATATTATAGGTTCAACTGTTGACCTGAAGAGGTTTTGTCAAGGTTTTATGCCCAGCCCACAGTTTTTCCTAAATTAAATGAGTTGGGTTCTCCTAAAAGGCAAGTTAGTATGTCACCAAGACAGAGAACGTGTTCCTACCTCCCCAAACCCCCAACACTCTCCCTTTCTTTTTCCTCTCTCTCACACAAGAACACATAATTGCACTATAATTTAATTATATTCACATAATTTGTTAATGCATCCTTCTCTCATCCTAAGCTGTGTACTCCTAATGGGTTAAAAATGAGTCTTATGCATGTTTGTGCTCTGCCCCCTTGGGTCTAGCACATGACCTAGAATAAAGTGGTTTTTCCTGATTATTCTGAGTGACTAAAGCCATAAATACAAGTGTTAATTCCTTTGAAATATTCGTTACCAGGGTCAAACAGGTGTTCAAGAATTATTTCCAAGCTCAAACTGTTTTTCAAAGACTAAAGCAGGAGGAAGACAAATATCAACAAATTCTGGAGATCCTTTTAGCAGGATTTCAACCTAATAGCAAATAAGTACATTCTTTCCATTGATACTTATGAATTGGAGAATGATCCCAATTGGCCAGTTTTATGCAGGTCTGAATATACACATTTGGGTTGAATTTGAGCAAGAGAAGATAGCTGAGAAGGTATTCAATCATACTACCTGTGAGTGGATCTATAGTAAGGACCTTTAATTGTTCCAGCATTAGAGAGATAAACTTAAGAATTATTACTGTGAGAAATGGGTGAGGGTTTCAATTGGGGATAATAGAAGGTAATACTGAGCAACAATGAGGTTTGAAATCATGCATTTATTATGGAGTTATCAGCCTACGACTCTGGAAATCTTGATATATTTGAGTTTTAACAACAATTTGTAAAAACTTGTATTTTCTGTCCTGTTTTCTCCTTCAGTATAAGCCTTCAATAGGGAATGAATAAGTCACAGGAATGAAAGGTACGTCATAGGGAATATAGTCAATGGTATTGTAATAACATTGTATGGTGACAGAAGGTAGCTGCACTTGTGGTGAGCACAGCATAATGTGTAGAGTTGTTGAATCACTATGTTGTACACCTGAAACTAATATAACATGGTGTGTCAAGCTACTTCAATTAAAAAAAGAAAATGAAATAAGCTAATTTTAAAATATATATGTATATATGTATATATATATTACCCTACAAAATTATAAGCTAGTTAAGGGTTGGGACCATGTATTTGCCTCTTTAATAATAAGCACACTCTCATAGTAGGAATCTAAAAATATATTGTTGATTGCTTCATACATGGATGGGAGAAATAAGACTAACAATACTAAACATGCTAGAATTCTCCATGTAACCATTATACAGTAACTGGTATCAGACTTACCCTCTTATCATGAAGTACTATAACATTTCACAAATTATTTGAGGTAACTGTGTTGGATATTTAGCATAGATAGCTCAAAACTTTGATACTTAAGAGAAGAGAAACACATGAGGTGAGTCGCTTTTCAATCTGGCTTTTTGTCTCGGGCCCCTTTCAGGAGGTAGAACAGGGAGTTGGAACCTAAGTAGACTAACAGGGAAGAAACAATACAAATGGTGATTGACCTCTCACCAAAAGCAATGTATGCCGTAACATTATGGAACAACATCTTTAAAATGCTGGAAGAGGGGTACCTGGCTGGCTCAGTTGGTAGAGAATGTGACTCTTAATCTCAGGGTCATGAGTTTGAGCCCCAAGTCAGAGTAGAGTTTACTCAAAAAATAAGTAAATAAAATATGAAATAAAATGCTGGAAGAAAAAGAGAAGAAAGAAACCCTGTAAATTCAGAATTCTATATCCATTGACAATATCCTTCAAAAAAGAGGGGGATAGAAGAAAACATAAGAAAAATATTTGTGACTCTGAATAGGCAAAGATTTCTCAGATATAACACCAAAGGCATGGTACAAAACAGAGAAAACTGTTAAGTTGAACTTTATCAAAATTACGAATGGCTGCTTTTTTTTTTTTTTTTTTTTTTTTAGAATGAGAACAATAGTTTATTACTATCACATGCACTCACAGGCAAGGGGAGGAGGATTTTATATGCTATACAGAGTCACAAAGAGGTTGCATTTGCAAATAGAGTGAGAAACCAGAAGCTGTGGGAGACAGGCTTTGTATTATCAAAAGGATGGACAGCCCCTTGGTTGCCATTGACTTGTTTGAATAATTCTGCCATTTGGCAGGGAACTGAACCTTATTACTGAAATAAATGGGAACTGCACTTGATCCATCTGATAGGGGGTGCTATTTCCATGGGAGCAGAGTGGGAAAGAGAACTCAACAGTCAGGCCATTTGAGGCTCTCCAACTTTTACCTTATGTCAGGGTAGTGCATAATATTGGAATGAGTTCATGTAAGTATCCACTTCAAAATTTTTTTAACTGCACACACTTTCTCTATCTCTCTTTATACCTCTCTTTTTTATATATGATAATTTAAATATTTATAAGAAGTGGTGCTGAAGGAAGAGCATTGAATTTGTTTCGATTAGCAATTTAAGTGAAACTTTAGATTAGGTATCTTCAGAAACAAAGATGGTGTGTGTGTGTGTGTGTGTGTGTGTGTGTGTGTGTGGTGTTGTTATTGGAATGTCTGCTCTTCAGAAGACACTGTTGAGGCAATGAAATGGCAAACCAAAGACTGGGAAAAATATATGCAAGTCACATATTCGAGAAAGAACTTATGTCCAGAATATATTAACTGAAATCAATAGTATGGAAAAACATTTTAAACAGACACTTCACCAAAGAAAATATACAGATGGCAAATCAGTACATGAAAAGATGCTCAATATTATTAATCATTAGGGAAATCTATATTAAAATCATGATGAGATATCACTACTCCTCTATTAGAATGGCAAAGAAAGAATCCTGATAAGTACTGGCAATGATGTGAAACAGCTGGAAATACATCACTAGTGTGAATGCTAAATGTTACAGCCACTTTGGAAAACAGTTTAGTGGTTTCTTATACAGTTAAATGTACAAGCCAGGTATTTACACAAACGAAATGAAAATATATGTTCACACAAAAATCTGTTCACATGTTTATAGTGGCTTTCTGCATGCATAATCACCAAAATTTGAAATAACACAAATGTTCCTCAAATGCAGAATGGATAAACAAATTGTGGTATGTCCACATGATGAAATACTACTCAGCATAAAAAGAATGAATTATTGATATAGGCAATGACTTGGATATATCACAAATGTATTATGCTATGTGAAAGAAGCTAGCCTCAAATAGCTACATAGAGCATGATTTCATTTATATGATCTTCTGGAAAAGGCATAACTATAGGGACAGAAAGTAGTCCCTACTTCAGTGGTTGCTTGTGACTGGTAGTAGGTGGATGGGTTGACTTTAAAGGGTCACATGGGAATATGTCTTGGGTAATGACAATGTTCTATATCTTGATTAAGGAGATATTTGATTATATGAGTTTGTCAAAGCTAGCAGAACTGTATGTGAAAAAAAGATTTGGGGCGCCTGGGTGGCTAGTTGCTTGGGCATCCAACTCTCGGTTTCAGCTCAGGTAGTGATCTCAGGGTTGTGGGATTAGGCTCTGTGCTCAGCATGGAGTCTGCTTGGGATTCTCCCTCTCCCTCTGCCCTCCCCCCCCACTCTCTCTCTCTCTCTCAAAATAAATCTTTAAAAAAAAAGATTAATTTTACCGCATATAATTTGTACCTTTAAAAGTGAAAAATAATAGGGTATAATGGCCATTTTCAGATAAACAAAAGCTGAGGAAATTTGTTGCCAGCAGACCTGACCTCTGAAAGATGATAAAGAAAGTTCTTCAGGCTAAAGAGAAATGGTACTAGAAGAAAACTCAAATCTACAACAACAAAAAAAAATGAAAAGTAATGGAAATGGTAAATATGTGGCTGAATATAAAGGCTCCTTTTCTTTTAGCTTCTATATTTCTTTAAGAAAAAACTTATATTTAAAGCATAAATAATATATTTTGGTATTTTTAACATATGTAGAAGTTAAATATATAACAAAATAGCACAAAGTTTAGGAGGGAAAATAAAATCATACTCTTTTATTTTATTTATTTATTTTTTAATTTATTTTTTTTTAAAGATTTTATTTATTTGAGAGAGAGAGAGAGAGCACAAGAGGGGGTGCGGGAGAGGGAGAAGCAGACTCCCTGCCGAGCAGGGAGCCCAATGCGGGACTCAATCCAGGGACTCCAGGATCATGACCTGAGCCAAAGGCAGTCGCTTAACCAACTGAGCCACCCAGGCGCCCTATTTTATTTTATTTTTTTTAAGGGAGGAATGGGGGAGGGGCAGAGGGAGAGGGAGAGAGAGAATCTTAAGCAGGCTCCATGCCCCCAGCAGGGAGCCCAACACAGGGCTCAGTCTCACAACCCTGAGATCATGACATGAGCCGAAATCAAGAGTTAGACACTTAACCAACTGAGCCACCCAGGCACCCTGTGAATCATACTCTTTTAAATGTTTCGAGTTTTACATGAAGTGGTATAATATTAATTCTAAGTAAACTGATAAATTAGGTATACACACTATAATCCCAAGAAGAAGTAGTAAAAGTAGGACAAATATAGCAATCAAAATCCAATAGAGGACATAAAAAAAAGATTACAAATATTCAAATAACACAAAAGAAGCAGTAAATGAGGACTGAAAAAAAAAAAAACAATGTATGGGACAAATAGAAAAGAAATAGCTTAGAAGGTAGATTTAAATTAAACCATATAAAAACCTGTCAATTCACTAGGAAGACATCACAATCCTAAAAGTGAATGGACCAAATAACAGAACCATAAAATAGATGAAGTAAAAACTGACAGAACTAAAATAAGAAACACGAAAG
Organism: Leptonychotes weddellii; assembly: GCF_054177405.1. NCBI lineage: Eukaryota > Metazoa > Chordata > Mammalia > Carnivora > Phocidae > Leptonychotes > Leptonychotes weddellii. The sequence continues at coordinate 80,227,610 of NC_138385.1, read as the reverse complement.
GCCACATAGTAGGCAATTTCATTACCCCTCTCTCAGTAATTGATAAAACAAGTGGACAAAAGATCATAGGGCTGTAGACTATTTGAACAACACTATCAGCCAACTCAACCTTATTGACATTTATAGATCACCTCAACAATTACTGAACATACTTTTCATGTGCACATAAAATTTCTATCAAGATAGATCATATATTGGGCAGTAAATATGTACCAATAAATTTGAAAAGACTAAACACTCACAGAGTATGTTCTTTGAACTCAACAGAAATATATTAGAAATCAGTAATAGTAAGATATTTAGAAGATGCCCCAAACTTTGGAAATTAATCAACACTTTGAAATAATACATGGGTAAAAGAATACATCACAAAGGAAATTAGAAAATATATCAAACTAAGTTCAAATGAAAACAGCATGCCAAAGTTTGTGGGGTGCTACTAAAGTGATACAGAGAGGGAAATTAATACCTTAACATGCTTATTTTAGAAATAAGATTTAAAATCAATGACTAAATTTCTATTTTAAAGGCCTTAGACTACCTAATTTCAGGGCTCTCTATAATGTCACAATTTTGAGATATTGTGGTATTATAAATAGATGTACAAATACCTCAGAGGAACAGAATACATCAACCAGAAGAAGACTAACACTTACACACTCAAATGATTTTCAAGAAAGAGCTCAATGCAATTCAAAGGAGAAAGGAAAATATCTTCAACAAGTTGGGTTTAATAACCATATGGGGAAAAAATTAACTTTGACTCCTTCCTTACATGGCACACAAAAATTAATTTGAGGCAGATTAAGATCTAAATGTAAAAGTTAAAACCATAAAAGCCTTAAAAAAAGATTGCAGAATATCTTTGCAAGTATGGAGTCAGCAAAGATTTCTTAGAGCAGCCACACAAAAAACATTGAACTTAAAAAGATAAATTGGACTTTGAAATAAAAAAGAATTCTGTTTTTCAATAGTTGTCTTTATGAAAACAAAAATGCAGGCAACAAAGAGGTTGAAAATATTAGCAACACACATATCTAAGGACTCGTGTCCAGAATATATAAAAATCTCTCAAAAATGCCTGATAAAAAATGGACAAAATACTTAAATACTACAGGAAAGAAGATATGTGAATAGCCAATAAGTACATGTAAAGATTCTCAATGTCATTAGGCATCATGAAAATAAAAATTAAAACCACAGTGGTACAACCACTTGGAAAACTGGTTGGCAATTTCTTAAACAATTAAATATATACCACCCTTATAATCCAGTGATTCCACTCCTTGGTATTTTTTTTCCCACTCCTTGGTATTTAGTTAAAGGCAATTAAGAATTTTGGCCACACAAAGGCTTATATGAGAATGTTTATAGTAGTCTTATTCATAATAACTAAAAACTGGAAATAACCCCAAAGTCTATTAACAAGATAGTAAAGTGATATGTTCATATAATGAAATAATATTTAGCAATAAAAAATAAGGCACATATACAATCAAATGTCATTGAAACATATACAATGCATTTGCATTAATGCTTATTTTATTATATATAAATTTAATTCAGCAATTTAAAAAATTTATAAGTTAATTCTTTGAGAAAAGATATTTAGGCTGAATAATACAAGGGGACATTGGCTCATCATGTAATTGTTTTTCTTTTCTGATCCAGTTTGTTTGACCTACAAATATTTTATGATATTTTCCCTTGGAACCTCAGTCAAAACAATCTTTTGTTCTGTGGCTCTATTCTTAAAAGTTATTCAAGGTCACCAAAGCACATTTATTGACTCCACAGTCAACATTAGTTGTTTTTTTTTTTTTTAAGGTAGGCTCCATGCCCAGCGTGGAGCCCGACACAGGGCTTGAACTCCCAACTCTGAGATCAAGACCTGAGCTAATATCAAGAGTCAGATGCTTAACTGCCTGAGCCACCCAGGCACCCTGTCAACATTAGCTTTTAACTCAAATCTACATAAACCATATAACTACTGTTATTTCTGTGAATTTAAGTTATCAGCTTTGGCAGGGGGTCAGGGGAGATTAATTTATTTTACTCAGGGATATTGGAGAATACATCAGGCAGATTATTGAATAAATGCTCCCTAAAATACCTTGTAATCTGAAGTGTTGGATAAAAATTAGAGAAAAATCCCAAGCTACATTAGTGGTCTGGATAAAATGAATTCAAACTTACTTTTAAATTCCTTGGAGTAGAATTATCCCACTTTCCTGCTTATCACATCTCCCTTAAGAGTTGTGTTAATTTGCAAATGGGGCTGTTTCTGGAGGAAATATCAACTATTTGCAACTATTTGCAGCACTTAGATGCAGCAGACCAGAGGACTCTTGACCCAAATAATATGATTAGGCATGACATCAGTAATTCACCATGGCAAGTTGCTGAAAATTTAAGGGGATACCCTTTTTTGTCCTGATTAGAATGCCATCATTCATCTGTTCTAGCTAATCTCAACAAGAAAAAGTATGAGGACATTTATATGTCTGCAGCTTTCAGAAATTGGTTCATCTGTTGCCAGGCTAAGTGAATTATTTATCAATGACTCAGCACATCTGGTGTTTGAAGACATATTGCACAAATTTAAAAGAAGTTTTTATTTATTTCTGCAGCCAGAAAACACACCCAATTAAAATAAACAATTTGGAAAGATTTTTGTTTCTGAAAGTTATGAATAATTTCTTCAATATAAAAATTCGGTGTCTGCATTTTGTGAGCCACTTTGTACTTAGACTCCAGTGCAATTTCAGTACCCACCTTTTCACACGTTAAATGGCATGAATGGCTGTTAAATGCCTTTGTGTTATAAATAAAATCTCAGGAGATATTAGAATAGAAAATAAAGCAGAATGGAAAATAGCTGAAGCCACCCTTAACTCCTTCCTAACAGAAACTCAGTTTTGTTTAGGTATGTACTCCATTTCCTGCTCCAGAGGAAGTTCCAATTTGCCAAAGGAGTAAGAGCATAGAATTTCTTCTGGTTATTCTTGCTCCACAAAGGTCATGTGACCTAAGTTACACTAATTAGAATAAATTTTATTCCATGTTTTGAAGAGAAGTTATTCTATTTGTTTTACTAAACAAGAAAGTAAGTACCCCCAGTTTCTGTTGGCATTTTCTTGAAAAGAAGTTGTTAAGCAAAGAGATGGGTATTTTATTTTTTTTTTTTAAGATTTTATTTATTTGACAGAGAGAGATACAGCGAGAGGAGGAACACAAGCAGGGGGAGCGGGAGAGGGAGAGCAGGCTTCCCGCAGAGCAAGGAGCCCAATGCGGGGCTCCATCCCAGGACCCTGGGACCATGACCTGAGCCGAAGGCAGACGCTTAACGACTGAGCCACCCAGGCGCCCTGAGATGGGTATTTTAGTGAATTGTTGAATCACTGATGTTTCTATACTTGACTCTGCACTACCTCTAGTCTTCCTGGTATGCAAGAAAATATACTTCCTTATTGTTTAGGAGAGTTTAATTTAGTATTTCTTATCGAAAACTATTCTAAACAACATAGAAGTATGTCATTATCTCTACTCTGGCTTTGATACATAGTAAAATATTTTGTTGTTGGACTGTTAGGCTAAAATGGTTCTTGTCTACATTGTAAGCAACAGAAAATAAGTGAATACATTTTGGTTCATATAGTGTAATCCAATTTAGAAGGGGTTTACCAAACCATCTCTTGGAATATCAGAATATAGCATTGTTGGTAGCTGAGAGACTGACTCCAAAATCCTCTAAATTATGGAACACCTCAGAACTGAAAAGAAAAAAGCCTCAAGTATTAAATTATCACACACACACACACACAACACAGAGGCAAACAATTATGAACCAAAGGGAATTGGACAGAAGTATATTAATTTTAGAATATTGAGATTCAAGGAGAAGTAATTTCTATTATATCTACTCTATGACTATTGAATGATCGTAGATGGCAATGGCTTTGCTGAAGTTATCTGCACTGTTAGGGGATTGTGATTCAATTTCATTGCAGAGCATGAGATCCTGATGAAAAACAGAATGGAGATTATTTCTCTTAAGTGTGAGAAATAGGAAAAATATGACCTATGCTTAAACTATCATCAATACAAAGATAATTTTACAATGTGAACTTAACTTTCACAAGTTAGGAAAACGATAATCATTGGTAAATCATTGAAGAGTCAGACTACTGTGAGATGATCAGAAGAAAGGAAGATGGAAAAGAAACAGAATCCTAAAAAAAAAAAAAAAAAAAAAAAAAGCACAATCTTTGTCATCCATGTAGCAAAATACCAAGATTACTCTTGAAGCCATAAGAAGGATTCCAGTATGAGATGGTGACATAGGAGGCTCCTGAATTCACCTCCTCTAATGAATACACAGAATCTACAGCTACACACAGAGCAATTCTCTCTAAAAGAAATCTGGAAACTGGCTGAGCAACTCCTACACACTAGGTGAACAAGAAAATACCCACATCACAGAATCAGCTCTTTTCTTCCCTTCTTTTGTCACATCTATGTCCCTCTCACACCCAGATTCTTGAAATACCTACCTACGGGGTCCTTTGCTGTATTCTGCCTTCCAGTTCTTCTCTTTCCACTATTTTACATTGTTTTATTTGAACACTCTCCTAGCACAATAATCATCTATTCTTTCATCCTTTCTACATTTAAGTTGTTTTGTTTTTTTTTTTTTTGTTTTTTTTTTTTTTTGCCTTCACCCGTTATCTTCTCTCCAATCCAGAAATAACCTACTATTTCCCTGCAGGCCAGGCCTATCTTGAGACTTGGTCCACATAATGCTTTAAGATGAATAGAACATAATACTACTAAGCAACTCAAAGCAACAAACCACCGATAAATATAACAACATGGATGAATCTCAAAAACATTATATTGAGCAAAAAGAGCCAAACTTAATTTGGCTGTGTCATTCCATTTATATTAAGTACTTGAAAAGGCCTATCTAAGTTATGGTGATAGAAATCAAAACTGTTCTTACCTGTAGGGTGGGCAATTGACTGGAACTGAGAATAAGGGAATCTTTTTTGGGTAATGGAAACATTCTATAACTTGTTTGGGGTGAAGGTTACATGAGTATATGCATTTATCAAAATTTATCATAGTACATATTTAAAATCTCTGTAATTAATTTTATGTAAATTATATCTAAAAATTTGGAGGAATGATGACTCTAAGTTAAAAAACTAACAAAATTTGGGGTGTCTGGCTGTCTCAGTTGGGAGTGTGCGACTCTTGATCTCAGGGTCGTGAGGTCAAGACCCACGATGGGTGTGGATCCTACTTTAAAAAAAAAAAAGAGTCTGGGCGCCTGGGTGGCTCAGTTGGTTAAGCGACTGCCTTCGGCTCAGGTCATGATCCTGGAGTCCCGGGATCGAGTCCCACATCGGGCTCCCTGCTCGGCGGGGAGCCTGCTTCTCCCTCTGACCCTCCCCCATCTCGTGCTCTCTCTCTCTGTCTCATTCTCTCTCTCAAATAAATAAATAAAATCTTTAAAAAAAAAAAGAATAAAAAAAAAGGGGGTCTTAAGAGCTCTATCAAACAAGTGCAGATTGTGGACCTTATTTGGATTCTGAATCAAACTACCAAAATGAAAAGAATAAAATTTGAAGAAAAAAAAAACCAAACAAAAGTTATTATAAATTAATGTTTAATTTTTTTTAAGATTTTATTTATTTGACAGAGAGAGAGACACAGTGAGAGAGGGAACACAAGCAGGGGGAGTGGGAGAGGGAGAAGCAGGCCTCCTGCGGAGCAGGGAGCGCGATGTGGGGCTCGATCCCAGGACCCTGGGATCATGACCTGAGCTGAAGTCAGAGGCTTAATCACCTGAGCCACCCAGGTACCCCTGTTTAAGTAATTTTTTAAAATGGCTGCCAACATTTTCAACTTAGAAGTCTGTGTTTCTGGGGCGCCTGGGTGGCTCAATCGGTTAAGCATCTGCCTTTGGCTCAAGTCATGATCCCAGGCTCTTGGGACCAAGTCCCGCATCAGGCTCCCTGCTCAGCGAGGAGCCTGCTTCTCCCTCTCCCTCTCCCGCTCTCCCTGCTTTTGCTCTCTCTCTCAAATAAATAAATAAAATCTTTAAAAAAAAAAAAAGGAATCTGTTTTTGACTTTTTATAGAAAATGGGAAGACCTGGAAACATTGAACCCACATTTTCAAATAAGCCTAGCAGTTGGGCTTAGGACCAAATAAATTCTGACAGTCTCAGTGGCACAGAGACCCTGCCACTTTCCAATGTGTCTTTCATACAACCAGTCTCATTCATTTATGTTATTTTGGCAGGCACATAAGTACTTGAGTTCATGACTCTGGTCATATCCCTTTCATCCATTTACGACTTTTTGTTTGGTTGGTCCTTTGGTCCAAATTCTAGTTCTTACACCTGATATGACCAATTTCATTGTATTTGGGCAAACTGGAGTATCTTAAGATTACACATGTTTTTCTTTTTTTTTTTTAGAAGATTTTATTTATTTATTTGACAGAGAGAGACACAGTGAGAGAGGGAACACAAGCAGGGGGAGTGGGAGAGGGAGAAGTGGGCTCTCTGCCGAGCCGGGAGCCCGATGCGGGGCTCGATCCCAGGACCCTGGGACCATGACCTGAGCCAAAGGCAGACGCTGCACCAACTGAGCAACCCAGGCACCCAAGATTACACATACATTTCAACAGCATACTCGCAGCCTCACTGAGATGACAGGCCCAAAAGTTTACCCAATACAATAGGCAGTGAACCTAAGCAGAGACAGGTCATTACCATTGACCCAGAAACCCTAGAACTAAACACCTTTTATAAGCGTACAAAGATGTAATAAAATAATAAAAAATATAGAATGCCTACACAGAATGAAGACACTATTTTATGACTGATTAACCTTTCCCATATTTTTCCTGAGGTTCAATTTATTAAGATATCAAATCCTAAAATTTCTGTCATTGAAATCTCTGAGTATAGCTCATTCCACAGTGATATTTTTTCCAAAGAGCTTGTAATTAAACACAGAACACGTAAGTGATTTTATTAATGAGATTTCCTGCTAGTTTAAAGTTGTTCCATCTTTAAGACTGCCTGAACATTTTCCAGGTCACAAAAATATTTTTAAAGATTTTTTAATGGAAAAGTGACTGAAATAGGTTGGATCAAAATAAGCTTCTCCTTCCATCAGAGACTAGGCATGAAATATTTCCATTCAGATGGAGGATTTTTTTGGCTTATATTCACCTGATGAGTGAGATATGAAAATCAGATTTCTAGCTTAGCGAGGGAATTTTATGTAGGAGACCATATTCCTCTCATTTCTATTCAGTGGCACGTACAGTGAAAACAGAAACACTGCAATTAAGTAATCATCCAGTTTCCTCATAAAAACACATTATGTTTCAGATGATATCAAGAGGACATGATACGCAGTCCATAGGTCTTAGAAATATAACATACCAGCAAAATGTTTTGAAACCCATTGTCAACAATATGTACTAGGCATGGGAAAAGAGGGTGGGTGATAAGAAACACCATAATGGCTGGAAAGGTCTGTTAGCAAACACCTGTAGATTGCAATTGGAAATTAAATTTTCTTGTCATTAAAGAGAAATGAATTTTAAGTAAGCATGTCATTTGCTTCCCTGTAAACATCTCCACTGATTCACTCATCTGGGTTGCTAGCCAACAGGGTCTCAGTTGCATTGTGCATTGTATCATCTACAAGGCAGAATATAATAATTTGCATTACTAAATTAGGGAGAAAATACAAATTAAGTTGAATTTCTGCATCTCACACTAGGAGTAAACAGAGAGAGGTCTGGTTTGAAATATGACATTTGGGTTTGGCCAAGTATTCTAAGCCCAAAGGGAGGTAAGTGACTAACAATGATACACTTTTCTTAAACACACTTGGAAGGTTCAGATAAATTTAACCTTTGAGTCATGTTGGGGAAATGAAGTAGGTTAAGGAGGGAAAAGAGAGAACAGGGTGACACTGCAATCAGTCGTGCAATGGTGTTTACAAATGTTGGCCTGGATTTAGAGCTTTCGGGAACAGAGCTAAATTATACCAGGCCAGTGTCCTGAATGGCTTTGTGCAGTGAGGCACTTGTCAAGTTCCAGAATGATGCTTCCAAAGCATTCATGCTCTTTCCCACCAAACTAGGTCAGTGGTGTTTAGATATTAAGTTGGTGTCTTCATGGATATTAAACCTAATAAAATAATATTTGATTTCTCTCTATATGACATAGTCAAGGGAGTAATATATTTGAGATCTGAATTGTCTAGATTATTGTCTGACCCTTCGGAATTTAATAGAATACAGTCAGATACATTTTTAAAACTTTATCTCTAATGCAATTAAAGGTAGTGATTTGAAACCCCCAAATAATGAGCATCTACTATACTTTGTGCTTTATATTAATTATCTGATATAATCCTCATTATGTCTCTATGAGATAAGGTTTATTTCTATTATAATTCTTATTCTACAAAATGAGGAATCTGAGAGTTTAATTTGTTCACAGTCACCATGTGAGTAAGTGGATGATTTGGGATTTAAATTCTGGTCTGTCCTACTTCCAAGTATTTTAAAACATATGTTGTGACACATTCCTGCTGGGATACTGACCAACCATTTTTTAAAAATTTTTAAAAAATTACAGTAGAAACAAGGCAGAGTAGAAAATATTAGACAGCAACACAGGTAGCAAGAGTTCATGAAACTTTTCTTTCAGATGTGTATGTATGTGTGCAGAATGTGCATAATGATCTAAAATAAAAATGCATTTCTTGCTGTATCACAGTAAAAAAGAAGTTTAAAAAACACTGCAGTCTACATTCTCAAATCAAAATAATCTGTGGTAATTATAATATGCAAAAAAAGAATCCCCCTAAAATAAAGTACCATAACGGGAAGATTTGATGGGTAACTTCCTCAGTTTTAGAGGCTGTGTGGGCTGTTTTTCATCTTCTCCTTTACTAGATGTATCAGCATATACCTCTCAGATGACTCTCTGGATTCTGCAACTCAGAGCTTGACCAACTACTGCGTGGCACTTAAGTGTGCACAAGATCTCATTTGATGCCAAGTAACACTGTGAGTTAGAGCTTATACAAATATTAGAGAGGGAATATAGAACTTAAATGTCTTTCCCATAGTCACTCAACCCGTACAAGACAGAAATAGGAATCAACTAAAGACCCTGTGATGTCATGTCCCCTTCTCACACTTCCTTTAGATGGCATCTGGCACACCCACACGTTTTTAGGGCCCCAGGCAGAAAACAGGATGCTTCAGAAGTGAGAGTCTTTAGTGCACCACTAGTCCTGATAAGATGCTGTGGCTGTTCACACTGGTAATAAATATATGTCCTTCTTGATCTGACAACACCAACAAAATAAATCCGTTGCAATCATTTAATTTAAAAAGCATTAAGTAACAGAATTCTGGAGTCTCGAAATTACCAGTTTTTCAGAGAATGAAGAATCCTTCCATGATCCTGACCCTAGTGGGAGTAGAAAGGGGGGAATGAAATTAGATTTATTGTAAATAAGATACTAACTGACAGATAAGGAAACTTAATTCAGCAGCAATATATGGTAATGAGGAACTTTAATAGCTTATTGCGCTTTACAAATATTCTCTCCTTCTGAGCTATATGAAACATGATTTGTAAATGTAAGAATAATTTGATTTGGATGTTCATTTAATTGACTCATCCAAATCCACACATAGGGATATCAATTGTATTGTAACTATATGTCTGTTTACTAATCTAAGGCAATTTGTTGAGTAGAGGCCATGTGAAAGACAGTACACAGAACATCTCTAGAAACATTGTGATGCATAGTTTTGTTTGTTTTAAGATTTTATTTATTTACTTGACAGAGAGAGAGAGAGAGCACAAGTAGGGGGAGCAGCAGAGGGAGAGGGAGAAGCAGACTCCCCGCTGAGCTGGGAGCCTGACATGGGGCTCGATCCCAGGACCTGGAGATCATGACCTGAGCCAAAGGCAGATGCTTAACCAACAGCCACCCAGGAGCACCTGTGATGCATAGTTTAATGCTAAATATGTATTAGGCACATATGTAAAAATAATCCAAATATATATTTATACAGAATGTATCTGTTTAACTGGCTTAAATATAATTAGATATACAAACAAGAAATAAATGTGAAAAAAATACCATAGCCAGCATGTTTAGGAAAATACAAGTGAAATAAGCATGAAATAATGTGTTTAGCTATAACTCAGAAATTCTCAACTGCTTTTGAGGTGGCTTTTCTGAGAGTACCAATATAGCATTTAGCTACTATCAACTTCATTTCTATTTCTAGGAGCTAGTAACCAGGAGATGGAATGCTACAGGGTTAGTGTTGGCAAAAGAGCAGGTGTTTCAGATGTCTGTACTCACTGGCAGGGCATAAGTTTTATGAGGATAAAGAGCTGGGAAATTAGCTTCTTCGCTGAGAAAACACCAAATGGCGAATGACACCGGTGCTTCAGGGGCCCTGGAATGGGAGGCCGCCAGGGCTTCAGTGGAGGATTAGGCAGCGGCATCCCAGAGCTGGTCTTGGCCGTGGTCGGGGGCCAGGGTGGGGGGGTGCCTCTCGGAGGCAAGGCCAAGACCAAGGAGTGGATCACCAAGCTGGGCCGCCTGGTCAAGGGCATGACGATCAAGTCCCCGAGGAGAGATCTATCTCTTCTCCCTGCCCATCAAGGACTCTGAGATCATTGACTTTTTCCTGGGCGCCATCCCTCCAGGATGAGGTTTCGAAGGTTATGCCTGTGCAAAAGCAAACCCGTACTGGCCAGCGGACCAGGTTCAAGGCATTTGTTGCCATGGGAGATTATAATCGACACACTGGTCTGGGTGTTAAGTAGTCCAAAGGAGGTAGCCACTGCCACCCGTGGGGCCATCCTCCTGGCCAAGCTTTCCGTCGTCCCTGTGGGGCAAAGCTACTGGGGGAACAAGATCAGCAAGCCCCGTACCATCCCATACAAGGTGACTAGCCACTGTGGCTCTGTGCTGGTGCGCCTCATCCCTGCCCCCAGACTTCACCAAGGCCACTTTTGATGCCATTTCCAAGACCTATGGCTATCTCACCTAAGACCTCTGGAAAGAGACTGTGTTCACCAAGTCTCCCTATCAGGAATTCACTGACCATCTTGCAAAGACCCACACCAGAGTCTCTGTGCAGAGAACCCAGGCTCCAGATGCGGCCACCACATAGTTTTATACAAGAAAAATAAAGTGAATTAAAGCCTGTTAAAAAATAAAAAAGAATTGGAAAATTATGACTCTTTGTTATATATAAAGTCATGTCATACTTACAATCATTTATCTATCACCAAGCATCTCATAATGCTACTGTAATATAAGAGAAGACAACTGGATTTAGAGTCAGAAGACTACATTGAAATAAAAGGCTAAAATTTATGAGCTGAGTAACCTTGAAAATTACTTAGGCTTCAGTCTCTTCCACTGAAAATTGTAGATGGTAATTCTTTTTTATAGGAAGTTGTAATGGTAATTTGAGGTTGAATCATACAAAATTGCTGATATTCGATCATTTTTATCTACAAAAATGATCATTTCATTTGGATCAACCTAATAGTAAGAGCTACACATTTATTGAATCTTCTGTCTTATAGGCACTTTGCTATGTTCCACATGTTGTAGTAGATTACAATGATAGCTTCAAAGTTTTTACCCCTCCCTGTATCTGTGTCCTTTGCAATAATATATTTTCAGTACTCACATCACTAGTGGGCTGACCTACCCTGTCCTTCCATTCTGAGCTCAACAACTTGACTTATTTTTGTCAGTGGAACATTAGCATGGGTGAGAGAGTGCAGAGGTTTGAAGTGAACTTTGGCAATGGGACTTGCCCTCTTTTGCCATGGGAATTTGTCCAGGATAGACTGCTAGAGAATAAGACACAACTAGACGGAGTTAAGGACATCCAGTCATTCCAGCCTAGGCCATCCTAGATCAACTGGCATCCAGCCAACTCCTAGACCTGTTCAGGAGACCGGGTGTGATTAGTATAGCCAACCTCCAGCTATAAACTTTTAGTGGTATACCCTAGAAGATTTATATCAGTACACATATTATTGTGGCAATAACTAACAGATATAAATGATTCTCTCATTTCATGCACACAACAAATCTATAGGCACTATTATCATCCTCACTGGACAAAAGAAGACACTGTGACCCAGAGAAAAGTTCAGTGAACTGCCCTGGGTCATATTAATAGATAAAAAATGAAAGAGGAGAGGTTTGAAATTAGGAAGCCTGGCTTCAGAGGCCATCTTCTAAACAATATACTGAATGGCTTTGTTCTTGTGAAGAAGAAATGAGATTATTTTTTTGAAAGTGCTTTGTCAATGTTAAAGCACTCTAAAAATATAAGTCATTATTATGAAGCTGCAACTCCTTTTCAAAGATGCTGTAAAATTCCAACTAAGTTTTTTCTTTGTCTCATAAAAAAAGAAACCCCGGGCAAGCACTAGATGATTTAAAATGCACTGTTCTTTGATATGCCAGTTACATAGGGAAAACTGATAAATGGTGAAATTTAACATGTCACCTTCCTTCCGAATCAGTGATAGACCGCTGCTATTTGCTCGGCAACTACCAAGTAAACAGAAAAATAAAGCCATGGTTTTCTTGGCAAGTGTCATTAAAAATAGATTAAGTTTACAGTAAGTGTAATCTGTAGCATAGATCATACAGATAAAAAACCTGAAGGGGAAATGAAGGCATTAATAAGATATTTCTTAATTTTATGAAGCGTTACACACATCAGACCACTGAACCAAAATAACCTAGGGAAATAGCAATGAAACAGGCGTTTATTCCTCAGCTTCGAGGAGGCATGCAAATACAAATGGTGCAAAACAAGAAGCTGATTATGCCTGGAAATTGGAATAAACATAAAAAAGAAAAGTCTGGAGATGCTAATAGGCATTAAGTTTATGAGGTGTGACTTTATTTACATAGAATATTCTCTATGGGCATGAATTTTTTAAATTCCATTTGATTTTTCATTTTTATATATATCGAACATCCCCCCCAAATTTATTATTTTCTTCAAAAAAATAAAAAATAAAACTAGGATGCTACACTGGGTGAAATGAATAATGGGGAGAACTGAAGAGAAACAGGACTCTCTATAGAAGGGTGCACCTAAGCTAAGCAAGGCATGACCAGAAGAGGGACTTCTTGATTTGGGAGGCTTTTGTCTGCAGGAGTCCTTTTTTTATAAAACACAGAACTGACACTTTTAGAGAGAAAGAAAGAAAAAAAAGTGAACTTTGAAGAAAAGGGAAGAAAAAACAAAAAGGAACCTAAGATGAAACAGAACAGGAAAAGGGAGTTCTCCAGAAAGCATAACTAAGACAAAACCTATTGTTTCATCAATGTCTCCAAAAGATCCTAGCCTTGATTTCACTGTTTCCTATTTTAATCATTTGTTTATCCTCTGGTAATTGTCACCTAATTGTCTCTGTCCTCTGAAATAGGACAGAGGGAGAATGCTCAGAAGAGCTTTGCTCTGGAGTGCCTTTCTCTAGTATTCAGCTTTGAACACAAACTATTCAGTCATCCCTTCATTCAACTTATTCATTAACTAGCAAACATCTACTGAGAGAAATGATAACTTCTCATTAGGGCTGGGCATATACAAGCTCTGCTTTGAGAAAACTGACCCTGCTTAGTGCAGATTTGGATAGCACTTTTATCCTGACCATGACACCTTCATAACCTCCCACCATCTTTTCATGTGAAATTCTGTGACCCTTAGTCTCCTCATACTGTACTTGATCAGAGGAGGTAGCTTTGTATCCTTCTTGCTGAATTTTACCTTATTGTCATTGCTTCATTGTCTGAGCCTGTCAATAGTTTTCAATCTTGACAGTTTAATCCTACAATGCTATATGCAAATTTTTATGTATTCTTAAAAGTCATTGAAAAAATTTTTCACAGGCCAAATGACTAAGAACAAACAAACAAGCAAACAAAAAAACCTGAAAAAATTGGCACTCAATTGCATGGCTGCTGGGCATACAAATTGATACTACTGCTTTGGAAAACTGCTTGGAAATACTTATTAAGTTGAACATGTGAATTTCCCCCAAGAACCCGTCAATTATATTCCAAATTATAAATACACAACAGAACTGTGTGTATCACAGCTTATCAGGGGATTTGTACAAGAATAATCATACCATCAATATTTGTAATAGTCCAAACTGAGAGCAGACTATACGTCCAGCCACAGTAGAATGGATAAATAAATTGTGGCATCTTCATATAATGGAATACTATAGAGCAGTGAGATGGACAAACTACAGCTTACATGCATCAATACGGATAAATCTCAAGGACATAATGTTGAACAAGCTAAGACAGAAACAAAACTACTGCATGAGTCCACTTTCCTGGGTTCAGAAACCAGACTAAATAAAACTGTAATGTATAGGATGAATAGTTATATGGTGAGGCTATTTTTAAAAAAAAAAAAAGGAAGCAAGGAAATTATTATCTCTAGAGTGGGGGAAATGGGAGGACAGTGATGAGAGAAGCATGACAATTTCGGTTTTTTGATCTTGGTTATGTTATATGGATGTTCACTCCATGATAAATTACTGGGCTCTATATATGCATTTGTACACTTTCATGTGTGTTTTATTTCACAATAAAAATTTAAAAACAAACAATATTAATTAGAACATCATGTATGGAAGCACCTCTACATGATTATCTTCTGGTTTATCTAAATTCCGTTAGCCTAAGCTGCCATTAATCATCATGCTTTTTTTAAATGGTTGCTTTTATAGAGAGCAAATCTTTCAAATAAACTACTTAAAGTCTTGGGGCGCCTGGGTGGCTCAGTCGTTAAGCGTCTGCCTTCGGCTCAGGTCATGATCCCAGGGTCCTGGGATCGAGCCCCGCATCGGGCTCCCTGCTCAGCGGGAAGCCTGCTTCTCCCTCTCCCACCTCCCCTGCTTATGTTCCCTCTCTCGCTGTGTCTCTCTCTGTCAAATAAATAAATAAAATCTTTAAAAAAAAAAAAACTACTTAAAGTCTTATCCAATATTTTCACCATTATTATTTTGTGAATAAGTGACATGTTATTAGCCTGGGATTGCTAGGCTGGAAACATAGAAGATAAATAGGTAAGTCTCCCAATATTAAAGACACTGAAAAATAATAACTAAGATATATGACAACTCTTCTTAAATCTCAGATGTTTTAATAATAACTAAGAGCTAATTCTGAGGTGAAAGTCTTTTAATCACTTACAAATAAGTAATAACCATATTTCATTAATCCTAAGACATATTTTCTCACACCTGTGAAATCAGAGTGCATCTTATAATCAACTGCACCCTCAATCTTTGTCAGCCTAGATCATAGTTAAGGTCTTCCAGAGAGAATTTTCATTTGCTTTTGCCAGCCAACTTCAGGCACTACCCATCTGAGACCATTTTAAATTAAATTCTCCGCTTGAGGTTTCTTGGACCACACTGGAAGTGTGAATTCAGACCTCAAACCTGCATGAGTACTGACTAGTTGTTCAGATTTGCCACCCAGTGTCGAGGTTGAAATATTAAGGTTGCCTTGCCATTCCTTTCTCTGTGGCCACTCTATTGAGTTGCTTAGTTTTATACTGAAGCTATAGCCTTTGGTGATCCAATTTTAGTCAGAGGAGACCGTTCCTCCACCCAATCTTGGTTTTTCCTTTCTTATTGGTACATAAAGTCTTACAATCAGTGGTGTCTTAGATTATACAAGATACAGGTCACAGGTAGAAATTTGCTTTTTTTTTTTTTTTCCCCAAAAGAAAGTATTTACCCTACAGTTGAACAGGAAAACCCAGATTGATTCTTACATATATCATTTTGTTTAACCATGTATTAATTTTGTTCAAAATCTTGCTATATACCCTGTATCTTTAAAGTATCAGGTTGTAATAAAATTAGTGGACTTACCTTGGGAACTGCAAGTATTCCACAATATAGGGCAGAATTTTTGTTTCTGTGTGCAATGCTTTGTGTTCCCTCCTTGAATTAGGAGACCTGTGAAGTCTCAGATTATACCTTTAATGATGTCCCATGACCTTGTACAACATTGGGCCCATATTAAAGACACAGTAAAACTTAGTGAATATTTGGAGGACTGAGAAACAAACATGCAGTTTGCAACAAAGAAAACTTCTGTAAATAGGGTCATCCGTGAGTGTGGGCACCCAAATGCAAAGGAAAGGTCAACATCTGGGCACAGAAGCAAGGAGCGCTTCTTGGTTGGTCTTCGTTATGAAAATATTTTGGCCTTGGCAGGATTAGATATTATGGAAGAGTGCTTGGGAGGGGATTGGGAATCCTATCTACAATGCTTGCTCCAACAGATTCAATTCACAGCCTTAGCAGGTAATAAAAGAAGCCTCTGGACCATGTAAGGGATTGCCCAGGCATAGCTAGGTGTACTGGACATTTTATGTATTAATGCCAATCTCAAATAAATCACTTTTCTGGTCTGCTGTGGGAGGAAAGGATATTTCTGTCAGTAAGTGAATGGAGGATTACTGACTTGCTGACCTTTCCTGACTGTGATAAAAGATGACTTCTTTCCTTTCAGCAATACTTTAAAAATGGAAATTGCTCTTCTAAATGTAGGATGTGAGAATGAAGGAGGGAGCCCACTATTATTCCATAAATAGATGGTGGCAGAGGGCACCCCTTGGGAAAGGGAGAAATTCTCATTAGGGCTATTTTTCTGAGACTTGTCAGTATGCATGTGTTTGCATTTAAAGACTGGAGAAAGGAGGAAGCAAGTCCTGACCGGATGTATTTTTAAGACTCTATTCTTATTCCTGAAGCATTTAAATATAGTGTGTAAAATACAGCAGTCCTAAATGCCTTGTGCTGTGTTTGTTATGTGGATTCTTATGTCATTTTCCTGATGAAGGAGTCAGGAATGCAAAATTGTTTTGCCTTGGATTATTAGATCCAAATAAGAATGGAAAATACCAAGGCATGTATTTTCCCTTGACCCAGGAAATGGGATAGTTGCTGATATTTCAAAAAACAAATGGCTTTGCTGCTCAGGCCACAGGAAAAAGAATGTGCTAAAGGATTAAACTTTTTGTTAAATGTGTTCAAGGATCTTTTGAAGGCCTGAGAAATGTAAACGAATGAGAAAAATGATGATGTAGGGTATTTAGTGATATCAAATACTGAAACAGCTAAAATGGGCCAGAGAAAGTCCCACCATATCCCTGAAGTCTTCTATCACTTAAGTCTTAAGGAACCCTTTTCTCAATAGTACCAGCTGTCAGAACCACTCTGTCTCACGTTGTGCGTGCATGTGGCTTCTCTGGGCAATTTGAAGATATTGTTCACAGAAAGAAGGGATCGTGTATTATACCAGTGGTGATGAATCAGTTTGTCTTAAGGGCATGAGGCCATCCGCTGTCATCCAGAGTCACAGAAAAAATGTCCATCAAAGCTGAAATTCACATGAATCAATAGAACTTTATTTTGAAATTAAATAGGAAAAAAACCCAAAACACCTCTCAAAGTGGATGACTTAGCCCCTGGATGAAAGCTGTGGAGTTGACAGTTAATTTGACTGCCTGTAATACTTCGCACCAAGAAGTAAAAAATTCATCCTAGTATGTCATGTAAACACCTAAATATTTTTTGGTCTCATTGCAAGAAAGAACAGTCCTCCTCTTGAAGTTGTTAGTATCTATGTCGTAGTGCATCTGATATTGAAATACATATTTCATCAGTGGATTTTCATGAACAAGTAATGTTCTTTTCTTAAAACACACACACACACAGATTTGCGTTTAGGCAGACACAATAGCAAGAATGGGGAAGGTTTTGGGCGCCTGGGTGGCTCAGTTGGTTGAGCGACTGCCTTCGGCTCAGGTCATGATCCTGGAGTCCCGGGATCGAGTCCCGCATCGGGCTCCCTGCTCGGCGGGGAGCCTGCTTCTGCCTCTGACCCTCCCCCCTCTCATGTGCTCTCTCTCATTCTCTCTCTCTCAAATAAATAAATAAAATCTTTAAAAAAAAAAATTAAAAAAAAAAAAAAGAATGGGGGAGGTTTTACTTCCCATCCCTTGTTTAATCCTAGGATGATTTGGGAACACAAATGCAGGGGAGGTTAAGTCTTTGACCTTGGGTTTAGTTGTCTGTGCTTGTATATAACTACTTTGTCATGTGTTGGAGCCACTGTGTAGCCAAAAGAGGATCCAAGAATAACTGTAACCATTAGGTTGACTTGCTTAAGCAGCCATGCAGATCAGATCTCTGGAGAAGTTGGATGAGTAGACTCTTTTACTATATGCAGTTACTGGGTTTGCTCCAAAATGCTTGATTCTACTTGGGTTTGATTTACTTGAGCCCAAAGCAGCACTAGAGTGACGGTAATGGAAACTTTGGTTGATAATAATATTGTGTGTGTGAGGGGCTCCTGGGTTTCTCAGTCGGTTGAGTGTCTACCTTCGGCTCAGGTCATGATCTCCTAGTCCTGGGATCCAGCCCCTGCTCAGCAGGGAGTTTGCTTCTCTCTCTCTCCTTCTGCCCCTCTCCCCTGCTCATTTTCTCTCTCTCTCTCTCTCTCTCTCTCTCTCACTCTCAAGTAGATAAATAAAATCTTTAAAAAAGGGCGCCTGGGTGGCTCGGTTGGTTAAGCGACTGCCTTCGGCTCAGGTCATGATCCTGGAGTCCCGGGATCGAGTCCCACATTGGGCTCCCTGTTCGGCAGGGAGTCTGCTTCTCCCTCTGACCCTCCTCCCTCTCATGCTCTCTGTCTCTCATTCTCTCTGTCTCAAATAAATAAATAAAATCTTTAAAAAAAAATCTTTAAAAAAGATATGTGTGTGTGTGAGGTATTACTCTGAAATCCTCAAGATAAGCCATAAATTCAAAGATAGAGGCAAAGTCAGCAAGACTGGCATTCTTGGAGAACACATGTGAATGGTGCTCTCTGGGGTTGTGCAGAGCAACAGCTCTTAGGGGCTAATGTAGATTGCCAGTACGTTCTAGATGTAAGATGTAAGAGAAATTACCATGAGTGGCTTCCGAGATTCCAGGGCAGCTTTTATGCCATTTAATAATTATTGATCTTTCCCCCTTAGCATATGACTTTGATCCTGGAAAAACTATACACAGAGAAGGGAGAGTTTACATTAAAATCTTTTCACTGAGCTACATTGTACTGTGAATGAGGCATTGTAATGTGAATGAGACAAGTGGGAGTAAATTTTGATGGGGAAATGGAATGTTGGGCACCCTGGGTTGGGATGGGAAGTGTGCCAAGAAATCTTCCCAGTTCTTTTTTGGACTTTTAGCAGAACCTGAATATTGAACCCTCTAATGAAGGGTGCTTTGTCTAACAGAAGGTTCTGTTGGTTCCAACTAAAACTGGTTTAATCAAAACAGGAAATTATTGGAAGGACACGGGAGTACTTCATGGAACACAGGCAGCTTGACTTTACTAGGAATTGGTACTCTTTCCCACTCTCTGGGTGTTACATGGTCCTTCTTGACTGCTTCTCTCTGCATATCTATTTCATTCCTTTATTCTCTGCAGTTTTTCTTTGCATCCCTGCACACACCCCCAATACCCCATGGTTTATGCATTTTATTACTAGCTACATGCAGAGACCAATTCCAAATTAATGGGCAAGAGAAACAGAGGAGGCTAGCTTAAGGCAGGAACCATCTCTGCTGTAATTACCTCTGACCAGGGGTGCAGGGTCATGTGGTGCAAATATGGCTGCCTGCCAAGTCCTCTACTGTTCTCAGAAAAATCATTATGGGTGGAGCATAGACTCTAAAGCTAATCAATTACACCAACCTGGCAGGTTTCTGCTCTCATACCTTCACAGTCTTATACCACACAGTTCTGACTAAATGGTAAAACTTGGAAGATCCAGCTGTTTGATCTCCTTTTCCTGTAGATATTTTCCCCCAATCCTTACTCTGACTGTAACTTTGTATTTCCATTAAATTGTAAATCTAAAAATGCTCCAGTTCCAAAATAGATAATATGTAAACCCTTCTAAGCATATAAATGCATGAAATTTGTACATATTTATAATAATAAATCAAAACCAGCCTTAGTTTAGGAAAATAGCATATTACATGTGTTTTCCCTGTCCAAACAGCACAATAGTCAAAGAAACCTAACTGAAGTCAAACAGTGCTTTTGGTTTGAATGGGCATAAGAAGTCTTAGTGGTTGCCTCAACTTCTAGAACATTTCTAATTCAAAAATGCTATGCAGTCATTGACAGCAGGAGGTTGGATCCTGGTGTGTAGGATCATACCTGAACTTGCTAAAGCTCAAAGACCTGGCTAAATATGTACTAATATTTATTGACTTTTGATCCAGATAGGGAAAAAATAATTTTATACAGGCCTGAAGAAATGGGAGAAAGTAACTCGAAGTACTCCATGTCTTGAAAATTGGCTAGAAAGATGTGCTAAATATTGAGGCTTGCACAGAAATACCCTGAGAATAGATTTTTCCTAAATTCTGCTTCATTAAGCAGCATTTAAAAATATCAAGGTCGGGCGCCTGGGTGGCTCAGTTGGTTAAGCGACTGCCTTCGGCTCAGGTCATGATCCCAGGGTCCTGGGATCGAGTCCCGCATCGGGCTCCCTGCTCTGCGGGGAGCCTGCTTCTCCCTCTCCCACTCCCCCTGCTTGTGTTCCCTCTCTCGCTGTGTATCTCTCTGTCAAATAAATAAATAGAATCTTTAAAAAAAAAAAAAAAATATCAAGGTCTTCAGAAAATATAACTGGAAATTTTATGTGAAACCTTATACCTCCATAAGGATTTCTATATTATGTCAAATTTATGCCAAATTTGTTCCAACAGTGAACAGCATTCAGAGGGTGGAGTTGAAAGAGAAACAATTTTCATTATCATAAGTGTTAAATGTTTTATTATTTAGGGGAGCAAAATTTGCCTCCTCAAAATGTGTCTTTTGGCCTGTGGATTACTTTAGGCTGATTGTTTTTAAGAAACAGATGACTCAAGGAGTTTTTCTTTTTTGCTTCTTCCATAACTGCCTGAAAGGATTTAGATAGAGGATCTGCTCCAGGGGAGAGCTATCACCACAGATAACTATAGTATAATATGAACTGGGTGCAGTGGACAGGGAGGAAACTAGCAAGTCCTGTTTGATCCAAATCCTCTGTGTCCCATTGTTTCTGGAATGCTCAGCAAATATTGTTTACCAAACACTGATTTTTTCATATTCCTGGGAATTGCCTTCCTTCCCTTTGTAGGCCCAGACCCCTACCCACTTCTCCTTAGCTCAACTGCCTGACTGCCTGTGGGCCTCATAATCTTATAGAGTCCCCATATGTACATAATTAAATTTGATTTTTTCCTGTTTATCTGTCTCATATCAATTTAATTCTTAAGACTAGCCAAAAAACAAAAACTTGAATGGTAGAGGAAAATTTTTCCTTCCCAATGATTACAATTTCTCATTTTGCTTCTTTCAGACACATCACTATGCAAATAATTAACACAACCATAATAGCTAGATAATGCTTAAGAAGAATCACCTAAATGTTAAATATTGGAAAATTGTTCTTGACATCAGGAGTTGCCACATTCCCACTGAGCAGTGATATAGCCACAAAGGGGTACTTAGTCTCCAAAAACACTTCGATAGAGAAGTTTGTGTGTGGGAGAGTTTCCCAAGCATAAGAGCATTATGTTTTTTTAGTTAACACATGGTATCAAAGAGTTAACACAAGGTATCTCCTCCATTTATCCCTTAACAGAGTAATCCCTCATTCATAATAATTTCATCTGTTCAGACTTAAAACAATTTCTTGGAACCTTTCTTGTGAACGATATTTAAAAAAAAATAGGCTGTTTATTTCTTATTTTACCTTTATAATGATAAATTCAAAGCAGCCAAGGAGCAGTCTTCAGTACCACCATCACATGTATGTAATGTGTAATTATTATTATATATAATTAGTATATATGTTTATTAGTATATGTTTAGATACTATTTTCTTCATTAATTCTTGTCACATGCAGAAATTGAAGTATTCAAGGTTTTTGTTGGTTTGATGACATGATTTTCCAGTACTCATTCCAAGTTTCTTTTATAATTATTATTCCTATGAAGTCATTCAACTTGGAAATAATTGCTTGCCAAAACGGAGTTTCTCTGGTGAACCACTCAACACAGCTTTAGTTTTATAAAGAACACCATTCTTTGTGTGCTGTTAATCTTGGCTTCGAAACACCACATATTATTCTTCCCACTTGAACAGTTCAGCTCCTGTTCTCTTAGTTATACTTTGGAACCATTAGACTTACTGCTGGAATATAAATGTCTGAGTCACCCAGCTGGTGACTCTTTGAAAACAGATTTTCCAAGTATAGATATATGGACTCTCTGCTCATAGCAACACGTAGTTGTTAGAAATCTGAGGACTTCTCGAATAGTCTGAAGACCTGCCTCATACAAGAAAAATTGTTGGCATTTTATTAGATGGCATTTTGTTACTTAGTCTGAGCTTAACTTTAGCATTCAGTAGCTATGATACCACATTCCAATAGTTGACACAGAAGTTAAGTTATTCAAATAAATTAGTGCTTCCAGTGAAAATACTAAGCACATCATCCTAATTTTTATTTGCTCCTTTAATCCCATCTAAGGTTGCACTTCTGAAAAGCTATTAACAGGTTATAAGAATTTGATAAATCAGAAATTCAGGTATTCAGTGGATTATTCTACAGAACAGAAAATAATTTCACTACCAATTTATTTTCTAACCCAGACGACTTAAAAACCTTCAAAATGGGACACTGTGTTGACATAGGATGGACCCGACTTAATAAAAGAAACTAACAGGCTATATGGCCATTATGGCAGAGCAAATTGAAAACACTTTCCTGTTTCATGTTCACAATGAAATCTCTGAAGGCCAAGGATTTTCCCTTGTCAAATCAGAGTGAAGTTATGTCTCCATGTCTTCCAAATTCAGAGAAAGTGGGTCATGGATAATTATCAGGCAGGACATGTTTGTAAGTGTTTTGCTCATGAGAATTCTGTATACAAATGAAAGTACTTTATACTGAAAACGTAATACATCAAATGAATGATGCTACCCCATCAAATTAGAATATAGTAAGGCCGTTGGAAAGGAAAATCTCCAAAATGATAGAAAATGTTGAATTTATAGCTGTCAAATATGCATACTTCTGGAAGTTTGACATTAAATATAGCATAGGGTTGCAGATGATTTACAGTATTTTTTGGGCAGAAAAGAGTTCTGTGAACCTTTCAAGACTGAAGGGTTCGTATGAGACATGAAAGGATATCCTAACAAAAATATGTGCTTCATGTTCAAACTGATTTTAGCAACACAAGAAAGTTTATTCGATTACATGTGTTTCTATTTATATCTTCAAGAAAAATTTCTGGCAACCATACAAGTGCATTTTATTGCCTCATTTAAATTTCTTTCCAAGTACACTCACCATTTATATACACAAAGGTGATGCAAAATTTCGACTTTAATTTTATGGATTTGTTCACATGCGCATGCGCGTGTGCACGGAAAATGGAGCATGCCTCTGTAATTAAAAGTGAGAAATAATGCAGGAGGGGCTGTTTTAACTTACCTTGCAAACACCGAAAACTAAACAAAAGCCAAAACAGAGTATCGACCCTTTTGCTACTCCTGTTTCTAATTGTGTCATTAGAGTAGGAAGACCAGTAGCCTGCGCTGTATCTCCTTCCTGTGCATTTCAAAACAAAGTTTAAAGAGACATTTAACATTCTTTCTTTCTCTTAGTGTTTATATAACTCACCTGCAGGGGACAGAAAGAATCTTGGGAGAGAATATGAAACAAAACTAGTTTTAAAAGTTTTACATAAAATGAGCATGCCATGGCAGGTTCTGTTTTCTAGGTAATATTTATTATAAAGGAGAACATGAACTTGCAGATGTGTAATTTAGGAACCTGTTAATGGGTCTACACAGCAGAGAAGACACAAGTCAAACCACATCAGTGAAACCACTTTTATTTTTATTTTTTCCACATAGATAACTTCATGTCAGCTACAAAAATCAGGAAATGAAGAACCGATCGCGAAACTGCAAACTCAAAACCACTGGAGTGATAAACAGGTTTCCCCCAGAGGACTGTTAGAAAAAATAACCAGAATACCATGGATTCATATTTAAGTAGTAAACATGTCATATATTTAAAAATAATAAATATAGAACAGCAGTAGAGAAACTATAGCATAAACAGCATGAAGTATAATTTTATTTTTTAAGACAGATGAAATTTCTAGGCACAGTTTTAGGCATTAAAGAGGACACAGAGGCATAGGTTAGTGTGCGCTGCTCTGTACAAAAATACAGTCTGAATAAATTACATTGCTAGCCATACAATTAGACGTCACTTACCAGTCAGTTCATTGCATGTTTAATAATATACAGGTACATGCTAATCCATATATATCATTTATATTTCAAACACATAGGTCTCTCTATATTTGTCTTTAAAATTTACATGTTGAACTTACAAAAAGCTAAATAGTTGTGCAAGAAATCCAAGTAACTAGCCCTGATGAGTACTTTATGCTCTATGTGTGTATGCGTATATATCGCTCTAAGATAAACAATGGATTTATAGTCAACAGTTTTGCTTGTAAGAAAACATCAAACAAACCTAAAGCTGCAAAGACGTAATGCAGGTGAAAATTCACATGTGTTCATTCTGATAGACAAAAAGTATTTCGGATAAGCAACAATTTTCGTGTTGTACTGAGCTTGTTAGTCATGAAATACTTTCAAATACTAGTGATGGTAGAAATACAACATAGGGCTCTTCACTGGGAAGGGGAGAAAACTTATATAAGAAATCTACCTTTGAGTGTACTGCAAATATGTGTGCCTTAGCCTATAACATAGTCTGTCATTTTCCAGCCTGTCATATTGACAGAGAATGAAAACTTGGTACGACTCGAGATGTGATATCGGTCTAACAGCACACTGCATCCTCTGCTAGGACTAAGAAAAGTGCCTCACTGATGTCAGCCCCAAAGTACTGTTCTCCCATTATTCAGGAATAAAGAGACTCTCTCACAATAGAGAGTGTTTAGTAGCCAAAACCCCTATCCAACAAATACTGTATTTCTCATGCTGCTCTGACAATATGCAATTAACTGCAAGACAGTCTGGCCCAGATTTCACTATTTTTCAAGAAAATTGCTTCAGAAGATTCTATGATACTAATATCCTTCTGGAAAACTTCCACCCATAGTTTCTTATGAGTCTATAGAGAATCATATACTTTTATAAAGGTTTCTCTCTAGGATGCATTTAATTACTTTTGTCCGTCATTGCTAAAGTAAGATCAAGCCTGGTTCTTCATATTTACTTTGTGATTCTATAGAGAAGTCAAAAGATGGAAGGGTTTTTTTTTTCTTAAGCGTTTGAATAATAAAATAGATTTTTTTCCCCTGTTGTTCTGGCAACAGTTCTTAAGACAAGCTGAAAGCAGAACTCTGCTCTGGGAGGTAAAGCAAATTATTAAATACTATTGATGTGGTCCTGCTCTTAACGGATTTTGCAATACAATAGAACATAAGTAGGTTTTAAATGATTTTTCCAATGCTTCTTTCTGCAAAAGGGCCAAAACCAGGACATACTGTTTTAGTGTCTTTGTTAACAAAAATAACTATCTATAACTTTTATATTAGAACTGTATTATTTGATATAAAAATATGTTTATAATTAAACTATCCAAATTTGTGTATTAAACAGGATTAATGCAAGTTTGCAGTGTGAGATTAGTTGCAAACTTATTCCCTATCATTGATATTTCCTTCCTTCCATTTGAACAGCCAACAAATGATTCCCTTAACATAAATCCATCATAATTGTGTGCAGAAATCAGCCCATTAGTTAACTTCAGAGGACCAGGTGATAACCAGATGAATTCTACTCCTTTACTGAGACATTTAGACATTTCTATAAATCTATCACTATTCTTTTATTTTTTAATAAAGACATTTAAAGTACTTGAAAAA
Organism: Leptonychotes weddellii; assembly: GCF_054177405.1. NCBI lineage: Eukaryota > Metazoa > Chordata > Mammalia > Carnivora > Phocidae > Leptonychotes > Leptonychotes weddellii. The sequence continues at coordinate 80,201,488 of NC_138385.1, read as the reverse complement.
AAGCAGCCTTCTATTTTACTGAACTTTTAACAAAATGATCATTCTAATTGCTACTCTCTTTTGAACTACAGTGCTTGCAGAAGAATCATGAATTTTCAGATTAACACCATTTCAATTTTTCTTCTTATACAATTCTATTAAAACTTTCCAGTGAAACAGTAGAGAACACAGAGCAAAAGCTTTAAGGTATATGTACTTTTGTACAGTAAATAAGTGTGAATACCAATCTAAGCCTCTTAACGTGTACAAGGTTAGTGTTCAAATCACTTCACTAGAGCAAATATTACTTTTATATGTAACAGGCAAATGCATGTATTGGAGTAGGGAACAACTTATTACCATTTATACTAATGGTTCACCTTCTATAAAAATATTTAAGCTTGTTACATATGCACAATTATTTGCAGTAATGTTTGGTAAATGATTTAAATGGTACTTCGGACAAAAGCAACTCATGCATATTTCTTTCTAGTTGCCCCGGGGAAAGCAGAGACTCTCAATTTTCCTCATTCTAGATATGGCTGAGGCACAATTGCTAACCGCACAATGAAAAGCACATGTCTCCAAGTCTTGACTCCCTTCCTGGGGAGAAGCTGATTGCCAAAGCATTGCCTATATAGACCCTTCACTTGTCAAGAAAAATGACATGAACATATTGGAAGTTTGCAGCATTTGCCTATGTCTAATCAGCTCTCTTAATTTGTGCAGGTCCCTAAAATGGATGTGAACGCTGGTTATGATGTTGACAGCCAAAAGGCAAAAGATATTAAATCAACTGAGGAAACTGCTTGATGCTCCACATGTGTTTTAGAAAACAGTGAGTTAGAAAAGATAACAGACGTAATCCTTTTGTTGGATGGTTGGTTGTTTTTTAAAATGTGAGACTGTTGGTTCTAGTAGTAGTCTTCGTAGTTCTTAGGGTTCAGGCAATAAAGGATGGCACCCCCAAACGAAAATATAGTTGCACCCCAGGCCAGGCCATAACCCCAGTTGAACTCATGGTAAATTTTCAAGCTCACAGTTTCAATGAACTTGATTGGGTAAAGGACCAGGCTGCAAACCTGTAAAACAACTGAAAGAAAAGCAAATAGAAATTAGGAAAGTGTTCTTTGCAGGAAATAAAAGGATACAACATATAAATATATATATGTATGAGAATTGCTTTGTAATCAAACGTAAAAGCCAAAAAATTTGAAGCATTGCTTATTCCAGATGGTATACCTTAAAACATTAGCAATTTTGTCTTTAACACTGTTTCACAATATAGTAAGAATTACTCTACTAGCAATTAGTAACTCCCCATAATAGTACTTGATGAAATAATTAGTGCAATAATTTACAAGAGCATACAAAGTAATGATTCTCACTTTTTTAGACATACATATATAAGCATCACTATTATGCAAGTAGTACTATAAGCTCAACAAAACAAAACCTGTAAATAGTTCCCCGAGAACAGTGACCGCAAATACCCGAAACCCTTGCTATTTATTTATGCTCTTGAGGAACTGAGGAATTCAAATTCATTTGTACTGATGAAAGTGGTCAAGCTGTGATTTAAGACGTGCTTTTCTTGCTGCTGCTTCTCCATACCACGTAACTCAGCCAATGATTCTAGCAACTCCTACCATGATGCCTTTGCTTATATTCCTCTGATCAAAGACGATTTTCATTCCTTTCCTCTCATCCTTCAAAAGGGGCTCAAAAGTCATCTTTGTCAAGAAGCCACATCCAATTAAACCTTTGTGTTAGATATAACAGATGACATTTATATATTTATTCTTTACCTACTTTCAAAAAAGAATGAAATCAATGAAGGCATAGGAGCTAATGGTAGTGAAAACATCAGCTAATGCTAGCTACTACCATCGAGACAAAACTCAGCTCTTCGTTCTCAGCTAACTCTCGGTTCTTAAGTCAGTTGTCAGTCAGGGCTAAAGGGGGAACTGTGATGAGTCATACCTGATTTAAAAAAAAAAAAAAATTCATCAGGAAAGGGAAGGGTTGTTGTTTTTTCTTATATATCTAAAATTAAAGTGGTCCTTATCCTGTTGATATCTCTATATGGGAGACACTGGATTACACAAAAGATGATGTCTTCCATTCAAAATCATAACTGCATATTGCATCTATTGTATAATTTCTACTTTATTTCAGTCAACTTAACTAGAATTTATGGGATGCATCTGCCTCATTCTCTACTATAGGACAGCTTCTACCCTCAAGAAACAATCTTAAAAAATCTGGGTACTATGTACTATGGGGCAGGGGTTGGCAAACTACCAAATCTGGTCCGCTGTTTGTTTTTGAAAGTAAGTTTTCTTGGAACACAGCCAGGCTCGTTCATGTACTGTCCACGTTCCAACAGCAGAGCTTGGATAGTTGCAAGAGAAACCATGCAGCTCACGAAGCCAGAAGTGCTTACTATCTGGCCCTTTATAAAAAAAAGTTTGCCAACCCGATACATCAAGTAAATGTTTAGTCAAAATGATTATTATTTAACTCATCTTAAAAATACTGTAAATTCCAAATGTACAACAACAAACACATGAACAATTACGGAGACAAGAATAAAATTTTATATAGTAAAATAGATACAGTTTATTACCTTTTTTAGAAAGAGCAGTAGGATGGATAGCGTATTTAATTAAACTGAAGTTTTGTGCTTTAAAGTCTATGCTCATCTATTCTCAGTACCTATAAAAGATCCTTATTACCAATATGATTAATGTTCCCAGAAAGTCTACATTAATGGTCCTCTCTCTAGCGTAAAATTGATGAACTCCAGAAAATTCATGAGGGTGTGATTCCACAAAATCATTCCATTCTGTAAGGTTCTGACTAGGGGGTCAAGTAACCTTTCTGGAGCCAGATATAAGAATTTGAAACATTTTTGCCATGTAGCTCAACACTGCGCCTACCACACTTCCATACTATAGAGAGTGGATGGATGAATAGGTCCATAAAAAAGGAGAATCTCTTGGCATCCAGAATGAACATCACATCTTGTTTATAGTTTAAAGGTCTTAGAAAAGGTTTTAAGTCATTGTTAGGACAACTGACAGCTCATTATATAACCCATACTTCCTCTACTTCCAGCAAGTGCTAAATGTGTATTAATTAAAAAAATAAAGTCAGCTGGCTCTGTGACTTTGTGAGGGAAAGGATGGTTTCATGTATTAAATGTCTTAAAACTAACAAGAAGTCAATTACTATCAACCATGAACTACAGAAAAACATTGCAAAGTTAGTAAGTTTAAAAGATAAAAAGGCAATTTCTCCTCAGGCTCCTATACTCTGGTCACTAGTCAAAGCATGACTGATCTTGCCAGTAGGTGATTGAAATACAAATGTGAAGTAGGAATAGTCATTCATTTACTCATTCGACAAATTCATTCATTCAATAAAAGTTTGAACCAAATTGTACAGTTTAAGGCATGGGTAACAAAAGTCGCTACCCTCATGGGGAGGCCGTCCATTAAGAAACAGACACAGGGGGCGCCTGGGTGACTCAGTTGGTTAAGCGACTGCCTTCGGCTCAGGTCATGATCCTGGAGTCCCGGGATCGAGTCTCGCATCGGGCTCCCTGCTCAGCAGGGAGTCTGCTTCTCCCTCTGACCCTCCTCCCTCTCATGCTCTCTGTCTCTCTCTCACAAATAAAAAAAAAAAGAAAAGAAACAGACACAGAACATGGCAGGTATTGCCAAGAGACGTGAAAAATACAAGAACGCCAGAAAACCAGATAGAGGGATGCAGGCTGCTCTTTCAGATCAAAAGCTGGGGAAAGCCTCTTTAGGGGAGGAGGAGTCATTTGAGGACAGACCTGAATGAAGTGAGGGGGGCAGGTCAATCAAATAGGGAGTGAGCAATCTGGGTAGGGCAGGACGTGAGACGTGAGACGTGAGACGGAAGAGAGAAGCAGGGGCCCATCCGGGGATGGACCTGTGAACCACGGGCGGGGGTCTGGATTTTCTTCTTAGTGTGATGGACAGCTGATAAAGGAGTTTGAGCAGAGAAGTAATAACTGATCTGAATTCTATTCTAGAAGGATTATATGGGTTCTTTTGTGAAAGAGCCAGTCCCTAGGGTGAGTTGTTTACCTAGGCTGCTTTTAATATTCATTTCAATGTGTTTTATTTAGCAAATACTTGGCCTCCTTGGTATAATACAATGACATAATTTCCCTCTAGTGGAAAAGTGGAAATACAACTCCATTAGGCTCCACTGGCATATTCTCCTGAGCAGCTTTCTTAGAGATAAAGCTTTATTGTGTTGTAGCCAGATGAAAATTACCCTAAAACGCTTTATGCCTCTGCATTATTTTACTCTCTTTAGAATCACTGAGAGAAATGCATGTAATAGCAAAACTGAGAAAAAAACATATATAAGCCTGCATTTGTAAATAACTTTTTCCATTTAATAAAAATACACAGAGGCAGGTAAAAATGCCTCCTTGCCTTTTGTAGATGCTGTGAAGGGAAAAACAAATACACAAACTGAGTCCAGAACTCAAGAAAACATCATCACACTTACATTTCTACTTTACCACCAATCAGTGAAACATAATAGGCATCGGCTGTGGTATTCTCTATGCTCTACCTCAGGGGCAACATTAGTGAAGTTGTGTAGCATTTTAGAATTTAAAGGGAATTTGAAGTTCATTTTATACCTCTCTCCACTCTTTTGAAAAGAGGCAACGAAACTAGTAACCATGAAATTGTGTGGAGAGAGGCATGACAAAAACTTAGAGGTACTAATTTCTGTCTTATGTCTAGTTTTAAGGGGCTATTTTTCAGTGCTTTCAATGCTGAACCATTGAAAACATTCAATATTGAAATATCCAATACTTTCATTTAAGGGGATATTTCAACAAAAACTTATTGGATGTTGACCATGTGGCAGGTGAAAGGGATCAGACAGACAGGACATGGCCCTTAACCGGTCATATTTCATACTCTATGGTGAAAACAGACACATAGATAATTACAAATGAATGTGTTCAACAGTAAGAGCAGAGGCATGTTCACTGATCCATTCATTACACATTTTCTGAACTCTAACGATATCCCAAACACCATTTCTGCCTGGACAAAGAAGGGAGGGCTTCCGAGAGGAAGCACCATTTGAATTGGTTCTCAAAGGATGGACAGGACTTTGTCAGAAGACAAAAATGAAAAGACCTCTGGGAAAAAGCAGCAGCTTGTATAGAGCTTAGCATTATAAGAGGGTGTACCTATAGAAAAGTCAGGAGGTTGGAATAAAGGGTACATTCCCATGGAAAGGTTTGGTTCAGACTATAAAAGGCTTATGTGTCATAAAAATAAGAGACCAGTTTCTACAGGGAGACATCTCAGAGGTTATCTGAATTGTAGATGCTGTTGGTGCCCTACCCATATGCTCTCATCTTCATCACTCCAATACTTGTCAGCCTGACTTCCAACTGTCTGCAACACCTGCACTTCTTTGCCTGACTTCTCCTCTGGCCACGAAAGCTACTTTGCCTGATTGTGGGGCAGGCCTGGTGCTCTGGGAAATGAACGCTGCCGGCTCCCCTGCCATCACCTCAGCCCTTACCAATGACTCTCAGAATCTGGCTTCTAAATACCCCACTTCCCTAGTCCTTCCAATGAAATAACTCTGAGGTGTGTGTTGTAAACCGGTTTCCAGAATTTTTCCAGGAACTTTAAGCTCCAGCTGCCTTCAGCAACAACTGGTTTGATAATGTCCTCTTTCTTGCCTACCTACCCTTCTCTGTCTCACTTTTCCGTATCCGTGCTTTTGCCTCCCAGACTAAGTACTTGCACTTGTTTCCTTGTCTTACGTTCTGCCTCTGGGGAAACCAAAGGGACAAGTGGCGAGACCAAATGTGTATTTGAGAACAACACCTCATGGGTTTGTGTGCAAGACAGACTGTAAGCAGGAGGGACTAGAGACGGGAGGCTCCTAGGAAGGAGGCTAGTCAATGCATGGATACCTACCTGTATGCAGTGATGACTGAGATGCCACCAGCAGGAAAGAAAGAGGAGAGAAGGTGAAGAAAAGATAAAAGAAAAAGGCAGTAACTGGATTCTAGGAAAGGGAAAGGAAGGAGTCACGTAGATATTTTAAGTCGGATATTACCATCAAAAAATAAAGTAGGGGAAGTTCCAATCGGGGAACGGAGGTGTTCCACTATGCCCTCAACTAAGGCAGTAATGGTGGGTCATGAAAAGAAGGTACAGACTTAGAAGATAATTTAGAGACAGAATTGATAGGACTTACCAGCCAAGTCTCTAAATACAGAATGTTTACAAAAAGAAAATGGTAATCTGGAGAATTCTGAAAACATTTGCCCATGAAGGGTCAATATGAAGCGATCTTCTTTTCCTTTTTATTTTTTTTTTTAAAGATTTTACTTATTTATTTGGGAGAGAGCACGAGCAGGGGAAGGGGCAGAATGAGAGGGAGGGAGAGAGTAGCAGACTCCCCGCTGATCCCAGGACCCTGAGATCATGACCTGAGCTGAAGGCAGATGCTTCACCGACTGAGCCACCTAGGCGCCCCCTTCTTTTCCTTTTTAAATTTAATCTGTAACTACCAAGAGTTGTAGTACATATGAAATTAATTATTGGCATCGATACGATAAATTGTTCTAGCCAAAGGGTAGTTCGATACTGATAAAGATCTGTGAATAGAATTCCTTTTTAGTTTGAAATCTAAGGTGGACACTGGTTTTTCTGCCAAAATCTAGACTCAAAATACCTCCAGTATTGTAAAGAGGGCTGCAAAATTCAAGCCTCTAATCAGAGAGAGCTCAGAGGTGGAAAGCAGTTGCAGGACCCTGGGGGAAAAACAATCACCATTCTGTACAAACATTCATTTACAGAAGGCTTTTTGCAGATAGAACAGAAAGGAAGTATCATTAATAAAATTAGTGGGGATTCTGTTATTTAAAATCTGAATTAGAAGACTGAGAATCTTCTGCAATTTGTACTAACGGCCTTTAAAAAATGGAAAAAATCATCCTAAGTCCCAGTGGGGCATACAAAAGATCTGCAAAACCAGACAATACAAGAGGACCTAGAAAGAGGCAGCCCCTTTAATTTCACCAACTCTTTAGTGAGAGCTAGATGCCAGTTACAATCCCATCATATTTTACCTATCGTTGTCAGTTATGCAATAAGAAACATGCTATAGTCCTCTGTATTGGAAAAATGCACACTTTCATGATGCGCTATGATTCAGTCATGTTGCACTGATCAATGTGTGGTCTTTATGGCCTCTCAAGTTGCTTATTTCTTTCAGGTGTTGCCCCAAGAGATGGAGTAAATGGAGTTACAGGATGGACTCCAACTGCAGTACACAGTTGGCAGCCGATTTCAAAATTCAAGGCTGATTCTGCTCTTGTTTTTCTATGTGTTATACATACCCAAGTGAAGATGGACTGAAACCCTGGCCCTGCAACTGACTAGCTGGATAACCCTGGGGAGTCACTTAACCTTTCTGAACTTATTTCTTCAGTGATAATATGGGGAAAATAAATACCCAATCTCAAGACTGCTATATCAGAAATAGTATATGCTAAGTGTCTAGCAGTGTTACATGTGGTAGGTGCTCGATTAATTATTGTTGTCAACCTTTTTATTACAGATAGTATCTTATTCTGAAGTACGGACTTCTAAGACCAGTGAGTGAGAGAGTTGTGGAACATGGGACAATGTTTTAGACGGGCTGCAGTGATGACAAGCTCTTAGCCATTCTACTAACTATTCAGGTGGGTAACAAGCCCTCCCGCCGCCCCCCCCCCCCAAATTAGGGACTTCAGGGATAAAGGGAAGATGCAAAACCTTTAAAATATGTTTGGCTGCCTTTATGAGATTTGATCATCAGCTTTTAGTAAATACCCTTGGAGTATATAATCTAACACCAAGGAGTATACCTACACACTAGAGGTGCCCCACGTTTATTTGTTAAATAAGTGAATGAAAACAATAAATGAAAAAAAATCATTTTTATAACTATCAATTTCTTGAGCTGTTTTGGTTGGAGCTTTGTGCTCACATGAAACTTGCTGCTTCATAAACTGTCAAAAGAGAAATGGTTTAAGAAAAATTATGCTAGAGTTAGCTAGTTGTTTACATGCCTGTTTCTCCCTGTCAAGTTACAAGCCGGGCATAGCACATGGTGCTGAATTAATTAATTATGTAGTCCGGTGTAGAGATGTTTCCAAGTGGTAATGCTATGTTTGTTTTGATTTTATGTCCTGCATGTTTCAGCAGAAGAAAAGATTATTTCTTTGCTAAAATACATAACATTCTCTGTGTGTCAACACCAGGATAAGCTGGGTATTATTTGAAAAAAACATTTTGAGAAAAGAAGAGAAACACAGACTATTTTCAAGCAGACCAACATGAGCAAAAAGGGGAAATGGCTCCAAATACACATTTAGAAAGAATCACTAAACTGAATTACAAGTGAGACAGGCCAACCAAGAGAATAAGTATGTTTACTATGAAGCAAGCAAAATAAACAGCCATGATTTTCACTAGCATTGTTTCAAGTGGGCAGATTTTCCAAATTTGTTCATCTTATGCCCAAATCAATAATGGATTATTATGTGTAATGAGTATCTTTTCCAGAAATCGGCTACAGGCAACTCTTTAATGGGTTTTGAGATGGGAGAGAGAAACCTTTTCATGACATGTTTCAAATAATGAGTAAGTTTTTACCTTGCTTATAAGCAAAATGAACACTAAACTAATGGTTATTTCAAAAAAAGCTTCCATAAGCACAGTGTCAAAAGAGAGTAAGTAAAATTAAATCTCAGCACATGTACATTTTAAAAATGTAGCAGTATAATGCTTGCTTTAGGTCTCAGCAGGCAGAATATGAATATATGAATACTACTGTAGGGATTCCTCTCATTATTTTATACTTTACTAATACTTGTAGTAGCTAGAGCTAAATTGGAATCTTTATTTTGACCAAATCCATTACCTCTAACTTATGTTCATTTACAATATGTTTTCTGTTACAACCAGTACTTATTTTCACATTTTCATAAATTTTGCTATACTTGGGAAAACATACAGAGCTTTTTTAGAAAGAACTAGAAACTCCTAGTTATTTTTCTAAGGATGTTTAAAATAGGTGCTATAAACAATGGATTTCTTTATAGATTCTGCACATGCTATTATGTGGTAAGTTAAAATCTAAATGAGACAGTAACTAGGTAGCACCATAATACTGGATATTTATAAGAGAATGTCTAGAGTACTTCTATACCTTTGTAAAATCAGAAATATCTGAGTATTTTAAAGATTATTCAAAACATAATTCCAGTTTTAAGGAATGGTATATAATTTCAGAACAATTTATCAAAAAATTTTATTACAATTATCTTATCACTATGTTAATAAATCCTCGCTGCAAAGACAAATTTATACTAAAATTAAAATACCTAAGTTATTTCATTCTAAGAATAGAAAGATCTATGATAAATCCATGAACCAAGATATAAACTAGAGAACTGTGATGGCATCTTTAGGAGAATCTTCATGTTGTACTAAATGATTCACAATAGAGATCTTTATTACACAGATCAACAGAAAAATGAATAGTATGGCCACTGCCTAAGATTTCAAACTATTTTTTGTAATAGTGTTTTCTATTCTATTAGAAAGTATCTGTGGTGCTATTTAGCTGGTTTTGTGGGTCTCTTAATGCCATGTTCAGTCTGTAAGAGGCACCTAATGAACAGCTGAATGAATGAATGAGTCAGTAGCGAATGAACCACTAGTTCAAAATTCAGTAGCCTCCCAGCCCTGGCTCTGCTGGTAACTACTATAGAATTTTGAGCAAGTCACTTGAGAGATTTGACTTAGATGTACTTCAGCCCTCTGGACCTTCCTTTTCATGACACCTACATTCCAGTCAGTCTTCTTGGGTATAAAAAATGAACACAAACAGCAGGGGGCAGCAGACTACTTCTGATCTTATATTTTTAGATCAAACTACACTTCAAATCCTGAGAAATTTCATCCGTTCCCATCTTTAAACAGCTTTAAAAAAAAAAAAAATCCATCTAATCTGAGATGGTTCTGTCAGTGTCTTCATTATTGACAGTCACAGAGGCTTATTTTGCAGTCTTCAAATCACATGTGACTGACAGGGTAAATTGAAGGCACCACAAGAATATTTCAGTTGGAATCAAAAAGAACAATATATTCAAGGCTATTCTTATAGATGAAAATTAAAATACATTAAATAATGGACTGGGCTTTTAGTCTTATAAACTCCCTTTCTAAACAGTTCCCTGATTTTAGCAAAACCTCCACCTTACCTTGCTTCATGTTTTCATCCCAGCTGTGCGTGCTTCCTAGAACGATGGCTGTTAGATTAACGACTATGCCACTGACCGCATACAACTGAATTGTCTGATGGTTCAAGTTATACATTATCATTTTTCATTATAAGCATGTTTGTTTCCAAACAGATTTAGACCTTTCAGCCTACATATATGGAATTTTTTCCAGTTTCACGTCAGAAAAAAATACTGTTGCCTTAAGGTCACCAAGGGGGCAATAAAAGGAGGGGAAAAAAGCTGAATGTGAAGACAGTTGGTAAACACATCTGCTGCAATTCGTAAGGCAACAGCCCTGTCAAGAACTATTACTTATGTTTTAGTTAGAAGTTTAGAAACTGCCACTCTGCTCTGTGAAATGCTTAACATACTGAAAACCTGTAATACGACAAACCCTTAGTCAGTTTACCTTAAAATATATCAAATGTCTCTCAATTTGTAGGTAATGCAGCAACCTCATACTGCTTTTGCATGTGAAGGGAGGGATGGTAGAAAGGTTGCTGCAACTTGAATACCAGCTCGAACATAATAAATACACATTTACCTGCTGCAAAAAGCATGACAGCAACAGGTCGGTAGAAGCGCCTTCGAGATCCCACGCAGATAGAAATCAAACCCACCAGGAATGCAATAAGAATGATGGCAGCACCGCCCAAGAGTAAAGCCAGAGTAGCAATCTGCCAATCTGTAAAGAAAAACAAGAAAGTATTGCTTTTAAGCAGTCAGTCCTCAAAGAATCAACAGAATGATGTTCAGCAGCCTGCATCTAGCTGCAGCTAAATACACGGGATCTTACTGCATGCTAATCATCCTTTGGGAACTGAAGTGTTTTGCAACAAAAATTACTATAAACGTCCTAATTCAGAAAGTCTCTTAGGCTAAGCTCAGCAGTGTTTTTAGACCAGGGGTTTGCCACGCTTTCCAAGGACTCTACTAAGCCTTCATGGTAAACTGGGTATCCTTTCCATAACGTATTTTCATTATTATTGTTTTTTTCTATTGAGCTATAAAGTTCACAAACCTTAAATATGAAAGTCGAGAATATGATGAACTTTTATATATATTCATACTCCCATATAACCACCAACCACATTAAGATATCGAACATTTTCGTCACCGGGGTTCCCTCATGTCCCTCCCCAGTCAATAGTCACCCTCTCACCCAGGCTAGTAAGGGACATCTATCACCGCGGATTCATTTTTGCCTGTTCTTAAACTTTATGTAAATGGTCTGAACTCTTTTGTGTCTGGCTTTTAAGTCTGTGATATTGATTTTGTGTCTGGCTTTATGTCTCTGATAGCTACCCATGTTGTGTGGCAGTAACACATTCTTTCTTTTTTTTTTTTTTTTTCCGGTCCTTTCTTATAAAGCCTTCCTTCTCCGTACTGCACCCCCCAAAGGAACCAAGTTTTTATTTGCCAGTCTTTCCCTCCCCTTCTCTAAAACAACTCCCCCAGCAAAATGGCATCAGGAAAATTTGTTGCTGTTTGTTTTTCCCTCCTCTCTTTCATTTCATTCTAATCTCACTGTGGTATTTACCACAAGGATGGTCTGTGAAATTAAGTATTCCCAGGGAGCCAGAATGTACTCTAAATAGATGCTGGCCCCCTTTCTTCATTCATACGTGGAAACAGCAAGCATATATTGACCACATGCTATGTACCGGTCTCTGTACATGGATACTTTGAGTCTCCTATGTGCTGAGTGAAATGTAAACCTCACTGAAATGCATCTGTCACTTCCTATAAAGATACAGAAGTAGCATGACAGAAAATTGGCCATTTCCCATCCCATAAGAAGAGGAGAATGTTCTCTAAGAAGCAGCAAAGTGAATATATGAAAGCACTATCCAGTTTAGGAAGCATCACAAAAAATGATACTGTGCAGAACATTCTTCATTGGGGGTCCTTTGGAAGTCCCAGACTGCCTCTTCTGGCCCTCACTTTAATGTATGTGCAGAAAATGAAAATAGACTTTAATCCATGGTTAAACTGCAATGTAGTCTTATCCAAAGTTAAGAACTCATGATATTTTGATGCTGCACTTTGAAATTACCCCTCCAGAAAGCTTCCAAAGTGCACTCTTTTACCACTGTAGGATAAGGGATGAATGGAGGAACCTATAAAACCCTCGGATTTTCTTCTCTTCTTTATACTTATATATCTCTGCCTCAAGTGTCCTCTTCCACATCCTTGCCTTCTAATAAATTCTGGATTTATAACTGGCACTGAACCAGAACTTGCACTGCATTCAGGAAACAAACAAACAAGGGGAAAACAGAAAAAATCCACACTTTTAAAATATAAAGGTGAATCACAAGAAAGTGGAGAGCATTTTTTATGCCATCTATTTGTAACAAAGCCATATAACTTCAAACAAAAGTATATCTGGCTTTCAACTAGAGTTTAAAAGGATAGTCATACTATGGATTTTTTATTCCATAACAGCATGTAGCTTTGAATTTAAAAAAACCAAAAGAATAATCCTTACATTTGGAAGTCTCTAAATTTCTTTGAAAAAGTTTATACATAGCACAATTATTTTTCACTTTAACATAATAGAAATTCTTCTAAAAACTTTCAAGTTGAAATTTCTGAATAAGTAAAATCTTCATTGTATCAAAGTGGGGTACAAAAAAAAAATCCATCCATTCATCCATCAAATTCTTTAATAGAGACTATGTTGAATACTTTCTAGTTGGACCATTATTTTTATAAAATGATTACTTTTAGCAACTTTCTCCAAATTACTTTAAACAAGAATTTTTACAGAATCGATTTTAAGTCAATATACAACTATTCACTCACTTAAAAAAATAACTTAAAAGATTGCTTTTCTGATAAGCTTTCACACAGCCCAATATATATGCATAATGATTTGCCCAGATTTGTGTATTTCCACAGCCCAATATATATGCCACAGATTTGACTATTTCCACTTTTAACCCAAAATAAAAAAAGAAATTTTGATCACTTTTCTCTACTTTAAATATCCTCAAAGAATAGCTAAAATACATGTATTTATTTGCATTTTGTAAAAACAAACTAAGACAAAAAAATTGGCAAAATTTTCCCTTAAAGGGCAAGACAGTCAATATTTTCAGCTTTGTGGGTCATGGTCTATATTGCAACTACTCAACCTCTGCTGTGTAGTGTGAAAATAGCCATGGACAATATGTAAATGAATGAGCATGGCTGCGTCCCAATAAAACTTTACAAAAGGGCTGGTTTTGACCCTCTGGCTAAAATTTATTGACCCCTGGTCTGTACTTTATGTACCATTTAACAATGCTGAACTTTTTTCTATGTAAAGGTCTCTCAGACAATAATAATTTCATAATAAAGTCAGTTTGATAAATGAGTAATAAAGGAGTGCAAAGTGATGCTTATCCAATTTAGCAATTGAAAAGTACAGAAAACCCAAATCTCCTTAAATTAGGAGATTTCCTTAAAATAGTAATACTTCATGTCATATGGAAAACCAATAAAATGCAATAGAAACCACAAGCAGAATAACACTTACTAAAAGGGACTAGAACCTAATTAGGAAGGGAACCTCTTACAGCATAGGAAGTAGTTCTAAAAAGTAAGTGAATACAACCAGTCTGATTTTCTTCTTTTTTTTTTTTTAAGATTTACTTATTTATTTGAGGTGGGGGGCAGAGGGAGAGGGTGAGATGGTCTCAAGCAGACCCCGTGCTGAGCACGGAGCCCAGTGCGGGGTTCTATCTTACAACCCTGAGATCATGACCTGAGTCGAAACCAAGAGTCGGACGCTCAACCGACTGACCCACCCAGGCACTCCCCTATTTTCTTCTAAAAGTCCTGTATCTATTTTTAGTACTGAGGGTTGTGGCTAATGAAAGTCATCCTAGACATAAAGTAAAAAAGGCAGGTTACCAATATCACACTGTAATGTTGCTACCCTTCCCTTTGGTCCTTAACCATAGATAATGCCTGTTCACACAGAGAAACCATTTTATTTTATGAAAGTCTAGAATTGGGCCATGTCTGCCACTGTCCTGGCCAGAAGCTGGGGCTTAGACTGAAGTATTGAGCCCATATCTCTGGTAGACTGTGCCAAGTTTTGAGATTGCTGTCATTATATCCATTTGGAATGACTGACTCAGGCAGGTTGCCCAGGACCAAAGCTTTAACTCGTTGATCAGTTGAACAATCAGGAAGCCAAAAAAGTGGTTCGATAAGGCTACCATAGTCAGTGAGACCCAGGGCACTTTTCACGGTTCTGAAGCTGAGAACAGTGCTTGTGGCATCATGCCTCTTGCAGGAAAGAGTTAGAATCCACTGTCCAGACATTAGGGCCTGCCTGCCTTACGGGCAAGCTAAAGTCAGGGACCATGTAGATCAGCCTGATACCATTTCCTCTTCCTTGATGAACAAGACTAGAATACGGAGAATTTTTAAAAAGTGAAAAATAGTTTTACAGATACCTAGTAATAGCCATTAAAACAATATACGCTGGGCTTCATGTATACACATATACTTCCTTATCTACCAAATGTACATTTAACAAAATATACATATAAAATGTTTTGTTATATACTATAGAACTTGAACAATTTTATGGTACTATTACAATAAATGACCAGAAAACTTGTCTCTACACTAATGGTTTTTCCATTAGAAAGTCTGCATGCCACAAATACTCGCTATCCCATATGCAGTGTTTGCAAAACAAATTAAAATGTCATAAAATTCTCAATTTTCAGCCCCACTTCTTAAAATAAAATCATCTATTTTAAGTTCTCATAATTGGTTAATTTCTACATCAATCTTAGTTCCACAGTTTTATAGCCCTCACAGTATTTAGTCAGATGAAGTGGTAAGAGTCCTTAGAGATTTATTACTCTGCATTAGTTTTACACATTTCTATAAATGATAAACTGACACCATAGCAGAGCAGTGAACATAAACCAGCTCTGCAGAACATCAATGGCCATGGTGCTATTTTACAAACTGCAGTGCTCTGCACAATTAAAACTGGCCATTGTTCAATGTCAGGCCAGTTGATTTGAAATTTGAGTTTGGTTTCCAAGAGCTCTGAAAACAAGTGATAATCAGTTTTGATGACAAAATGTACATCCTTGGTCCATGAGCCAGGGAGGACTCAAATGGGCTGCAAAGAATGTTTTGGATCTGGAACTCACACGTGAAATGAGGCTGCTGTAGTATATGGCAGGTTCTGCTTAAGAGTATAGCAGTCCCCCCTTATCTGCAGTTTCGCTTTCCATGCTTTCAGTTACCTGCGATCAAACGCAGTCCAGTCTGGAAGCAAATGATCCTCCTGACGGATCACCAGAAGGTCAATAGTAGTAGCCTAAGGCTTCATCACAATGCCTCTATCAGTCACCTCACTTCGTTTCATCATGTAGGCATTTTATCATCTCACATCATCCCAAGAAGGATTAGTATAGCACAATACAATATTCCAAGAGAGAGATCACATTTATATAACTTTTATTATAGTATATTGTTATAACTCTTCTATTTTATATTCTTATTGTTGTTAATCTCTTACTGTGCCTAATTTAAAAATTAAACTTTATCACAGGTATGTGTGAATTGGAAAAAACATAGTATATATAGGTTTCGGTACTACCCACAGTTTCAGGCATCCACTGGGGGGTCTTGGAATATATCCCTCACAGATATGGTGGGGGGTGCACTGTATTTTGGCAGAACTGACACAGTGGCACACAGAAGGCACTGAAAGTGCACCTATGGAAGCCAAGGCTCAAGATAAGTGTGTGCTTCTCTATCTACTAGTGCTTTCTCTAAGAAAAAAAAAAAAAACAGGAATGAACATAATGAATATACATAATGTTATACTTTCCCCTGCAGTTACAGAATCAAAATTGGGCAGTCTTTATATCATAACATCAAGTCCAGCATTAATATGCAACTCAGGAACTAAATTCAAGTCCTCTTTCAAGGTATTTTTATTAGCTGGCGCCAGAGTTTCCAATGTCTATAAATGCTTTAGTAATCTGCAGAATTGTGCTGACTTACTTTACAGTCTAATACATGAGACTGGTCTGAAATTGCCACTGCATTACGAAAATTCTATGAGCCACATCATAATTGCCAAATTGGAAATTCACATTCCTTTAGGGAATTCGTGGTCAAAGTTAACTTCCAATTTTCAGGAAAGGCAAAATCTTAATGACAATACACTTTCCACACTTTTAAGCCAAGGTCAAATGCACCACATCAGTGCCTAAAGCTTTCCTCCACCCACCTCATTTCAAAACCTTTAATTTGTCAAACACTGTCTAATTTATTTACCTCTGTAGGTACTGTTTATACGCTGAAATTAGTTCTACTGTATGTAAATCCCTGAGCACACAATTGCCACTTCTTCTAGGAAATTAGATAAAATTAAAAAGCAATGAAGAAACAGATTTTTAGCCTTAGAAATTCAACTCCCACAATTTGGGTGGGTAGTATTTTCCTAAATGTATTTTAATGTTTTAATACGAGAGTATCACTGTTCTAGAATTCTCATCACAAAGTAAAATATTGATTTTTAATTAACTTTTATAATCACATTCAAATTTGCCGGTCACTTTTATTTTCACCTTTGAAGTCCCTAAAAGACAGCTATATTAACCAAAATGATATCCATAACTGCAATTAAAATCATTTACTGTTCCACCTTGAAGAGGTGACAGGGTAAAGAGGTTTCCTATCATCCTGACACCACCTCACAGGTCATCCATAAATCCTCCCTAACTCACCCACATAAGCTGGATCATTTCACTCATCCCCAGAACACCTTCAGTTCTTCTAAATACTTTTATTCACTTGTTGGGCATATGTAGAGCAAAACACTTAAATTTATTTTAATTATATTGGTAAGAACTCAGAAAGCGAACTCAGTATTGCCAATTCCATTTTATCATCAGGAATGGGAAATACTGGGATGGTTTATATTTGTTGAGGGGAGAACAAGCTCCAGTTACAGAATAACTTTTCAAACCCAATTCTCCAACACATCCACCTCTTCACAGAAGACCATGCCTTTTTACTGCCTAGCTCATTTCATTAGAAATTATGGCATTGAATTATTTTCATCAACTGTAATTTAGGAATTTGAGATGAATGCTACATACTTCTGGATTTGGACAGTAAGTCCACATCCTCATGTATGAAGAATGAATCAAAATGGTGCTGTTATTTTGTGTAAAAGGAAGGTAACTGTAGACTTAATAGCCAAAATATTTCCAGAGGTATCAAATGATACACTTCACTTTTTTAATCTGCATGTGACAAATGAAGTGGAAAACTGAAACCATTACTGAGGGAGTTTAAATTTTGTTTTCTTGGCTAAGTTGCATTCTGATCTAAATCCGTCAGTGTTGCATTAATCTTCCACTATTCCATGAGATATAGACACAAAGACAGGCAAAAGAAGAATTCTGATTCTGATTTCAATAGTTAAAATGACCACGTCTTTTCAATCAACTAATATCAAATCTAACATTCTTCATGTGCAAACAAATATTTAAAGCAAATAACTATGTGTCTTTTACAAAATGACAATATAGACACTGACACTGTGCTGCACAAAGTGAAATGGAATATTAGAGAAGCACCTACTTTGTTAATCAAGTTGCAATGATACAACTTAGAGTCCTACTCTTCAGGCCAATTTATGGATAAAAAATGTGTCAAAAGTGCAGTGCCGACCTGCCTTTAAGCACATATATGATACTAGGAAACCATGCAAATAAGTGATGCAACAACTCTAATAACCAAAATGTAGGTCAATTTTGCCAAAATTCTAGAACATTCTGGTTGTCCAAAAGTACCAGACAGGTTACTAATTTTCAATCCATGACAATTTCATTCCAGGCTTTTGAATTATTTTGTGTGGTGTTAGAAGAATACGCATCTCTTTTTCTTTAACAAATCAAGGGGTGTTTTACCTGCTTCACAGGATTCTATCTTAGAAAATTTGGTGAAAATGCAATTTATCATCCAAATACCATAACATATGGTATCTTCCCCTCCAAATAAGACCGTTATATACAGTGCTTAGCAAAGAGCCCTGCTTTTAAAGCATGTTGCAGAATTTAGACAAAAAAAAAAAAAAAAAGACACACCATCACTGCTAATGACGGCTGTTTCCTACCACGCACTATGTTAGAAAGCTTTCGTTAGCATTTGATGGTAACTAATATTATCTAAAGGGTACAGGTATTTCTCAGTAGTAATTTCTAATCATACTATTTCCATAAAGTTGTGATGAGTTTGTTACACTGAACATTGTTTCTTCCCCACTCTTAGGGAAAAAAACTAAGGTTACAATTTAGAAAACATGGTTATCTGGAAAAGCAGGAAGAAGAAAACCCACACCAGGACTAGGAGTGGGTGACCTTCCTCTATTCAACTACAAATCTTCTGTGATGGGTTTAGAGTAGCTAATAATAATCAAAGGGTAGACGGAAGACAGCCAGTCACCCACGATCCGTATTGAGATACCCTCTTAGTAAATATGGGGGGGGGATAAAACTGGCAAGATAGCAGTTCCCTGTTAGCAAACTTCTTTAGACGAGATTATTCTATCCCCCTGCAGAATTTAAACTTTTATTTCCTCCTTTACATTACTTTGTACATTTATATGATTTCATTGTTTAAAAGCAAGTGTTTCATTCATCACCTTGCTGTCCCTAACTAGGACAGTGCTGGCACGCAAACTGGCTAATTCTGTACCAGGATAATGCCTACGCCCTGCTATGAGGTCAGTGAATATGTTTTAATGAAGTTAACTCCTTGGGCACACGTGAGAAGACAGGAAAGGGGAAAGGTCATTTCTCTCTTTAAGTCACCTAGTGGTGCTAAAAATAGACACCAGGTCGCATTCACAAAGTAGTATGGCAACATTTTGATGAACTTTTGGTTTAGGAACCTTAAAACACGAGAGCAATAAAACCCCCTTTGATGGAAATTTGAGCTCTTTTGTGGGTGTGCCTTTTTACACATTGATGATATGTCACTCATGGGTCCCAGCTTCTACGTTTAAACATCTTTTTGCTAATAAACATATATTTTGGAAAGAGAATCAATAGGTGACATTATGTTGAAACATGGCTCATTAAACTATCATTTAAAAATCTCCCAATAGTTAATATAAGCTGCTAGAGACAAAAAGACTCTAGGTATTTTTCCTTGGTTCTTTGGGAACCATGGATGCCTCGTTTTTGATTTTTTGCTTTTTGTTTTTTTTTAATGGGAGTCTTTAGGCAAGAAGACTACAACAGAATAGAAAATTGATGGTCTACTAGTATCTCAAAATCCCAGACAAATATAGAAGCAAAAAGGGCAAGGAAAGGTGTCCTTGTCTAATTTTCAAGGGAGATGATCCAATACTTTGAAAAGACTGGTAAGATTTAACTGCCAGTACCTTTGACATATAAGGATGAAATTCTGTTTAAGGAAACATCAGTCTCTTTTGATAAATAAATGTAATAAAAAGAAAAGCCAGGATGCAGTAATAACTTGATCTAGTGAAATTTATATTCATTTAATCAATTTAAAAAACTTAAATGGATGCCTTCCACATACTTGCAATTATGATTCAACTTAAAATTAAACATGTTTTAAAGCATCCTATCATGGCAAAACTTAAAGAAGTTTTGTTGATTTTTAAGGACTAGTCATGCCAACAATGTAGATTTGATGATAGAAAACATCTAAAACTTCACAGACTTACTGACATATGAGTCTATCTGAAGATCGTAAATTCTATGTGAAATCAAATCTTGGATGATTATAAAAAAGTAGACATCTATTTCATGTGTAGTACTTAACCTCTGCATCCAAAGTTCCATACATGAGAGTACTCAACAAACCTTCAAACACCAAAAGATAGTTACCTGCAATGTGACAGGAAAGCTTGAAAACGCACCCTGCAAAAATAGTTCAGCCAAGTACAATTCCTATTGAGTCACTACCATTGCATCTTCCTCATTTTTTCTTATCCATGCAAGAAATTTGCCTGGGCAGGAATACTTTTAAAATCTTTTCTACCCCAAATGTGCTATGATTCTGCAATTCAATATATGGGCAATTGTCAGGAAAAGAATTTTGTTATTAAGGGAAAAATAAGCAAACAAAAAATAATTCTGCAACTCCAACACCTTTCTAGTGCTACAAAACTTGGCTCCTGTCTGAAATTTTAACATTTTAGTGATCGTGTACAAAGCATCTATCTCCTCAGACTCACACAGAACTTTCTTAAAAAAAAAAAAACTAAAATTTTATCAGCAACACGAAGTAGCAGATTAGACCCCAGATTCTTAATCAGTTTGAGCCTTGGTCATTTGAGACTACAAACCAAAATGGCTTAAGGTCACCTACAGAGAGTGGCAGAAGTTCTCTATTTGTAGACAGGTTAGGTTTTTGAGTTCATTTGATTCCAAATCCAAAGTAACCCCATAAAAGTGACCAATCATTAAAGCCATGTGTTAAGGGCAGTTTGTGCCCAAGCCAAATTTTATACTTATATAATTGACTCAAAGTTCTTTTTTTTTTAATTAAGATTTTATTTATTTCTTTATCTGAGAGAGAGAGTGAGCGAGCACAAGCAGGGGGAGCGGCAGAGGGAGAAGGAGAAGCAGGCTCCTGGCCTAGCAGGGAGCCCGACGCGATGGGAGGGGGGGCCCCTCCTCGTTCCCAGGACCCTGGGATCATGACTTGAGCCGAAGGCACCCAGGTGCCCCTGATTCAAAATTCTTTTTTTTTTTTTTTTAAAGATTTTATTTATTTATTTGAGAGAGAGAGAATGAGAGACAGAGAGCATGAGAGGGAGGAAGGTCAGAGGGAGAAGCAGACTCCCTGCCGAGCAGGGAGCCTGATGCGGGACTCGATCCCAGGACTCCAGGATCATGACCTGAGCCGAAGGCAGTCACTTAACCAACTGAGCCACCCAGGCGCCCTGATTCAAAATTCTTAAAGAAAGTAGCTATGTAGTTGTCTTTGTTCTTCAGAGGCAATAAAGTAAGAATGCAGACTGGCAGCTAGACTCCAGTGTCAGACTCTAGGCCTCAAAAGTGGCCCAACAGCATCTCCCATCCTACATGTTCTTCTATAATGGGACCTTGCTGTTCCTCCATCAAGAGGTGGAGTCCAAATTCCTCCCCTGGAATCTGAGCTTCCATATGGCTCCTCTGTGATTTTCCAGGCTAGTTAAGACAGAGACTGGTTCTCTTAGGCCCCTTTCTGGGAAAACCACTCATTCTGTAATAAGTTCGACTACCCTGGGACCACCATTCCAGTAAGGCCGGTCCCAGCGGATTCCAGTCTCCCAGCCATTTCCACCAAGGTGCCAAACCCAGTGAAACCATTTGGAAGAAGATCCTGCAGTTCCAGATGTTCCAGTCCCCAGCCATTCAAGTCACCCTCAGCTATGTCCCCCAGACATCCTGGAGCCCCAGATAAACCATCCTCATTATGCCCTATCTGAATTCTTGACCCACAGAAGTCATGAGCATAATAAAATGATTGTTGTTTTGTACCACTAACTTTTGAAGTGGTTTGTTTCCCAGCATTACTAACTGGTACTCTCTTGGAAAAAATGTCTCTACCAACGACTGAAAACTTGGCAAACTTATTAAACGCCTGGTCTCTTCAGTAACATATAGGGATAACATTAGCTACCTTGCAAGTTTACTGTGACATTGGGAATAATGGAGACGTCTGCCCTGTAATAGTACTAACAAAAAGGGTAGCTATTAGATAATAGTTTTGTGATCCTGATCTACCAAGAGCATAGTTAAATGCTTGGTAATGCATAGCAAAATTTAAATTTGAAACTCACAGCATACTTCATTATTCAATGCAAAGAGTTTACCTTTTAAGGGGGTGGGGGGAGTCCTCAATTATCCAAAAAAAAATCACTTTGGGCTTGTTTTAATGAATATATAATAAGGAAGAAACACAACCCTAATGAGCAGGTATTTTTATATATTTAATTTTAATGACAAACCATTTGAAGCCATTAAATTGTATGAGGTCACATGAATGGTAAGTGGCCAAGTTCAGGGCAGTTTGAATCTAAAGCCTCCTGTATTCTCAACACTACTCTGCCCTCCTACAGGATTACATTATAATTTAGCATAGTTCATATAGAAATTTACTGTGGTATTTAGATAATGTATTCCAGGGACTTATTTTGAAGCATCTACAGTCCTTTTCACTAATACATCTAGTAGTACTGGATGTACCTTTGGTCCCACTAAGTAGTCTTACCATTAACAGAAACTTGAAAGAAATTCCTAAAATATATTCCTGACAGCAGGCAAAATCTATTGACTAAGATATGCTTTTGTTTGCTTTGGTTTTATTGTGAAATGTTTTATGAAAGACCAGGCTTCTCACACACCCATCAAATCCCTTTGCTGACAAAGACTGATCTAAATGGTTCCCTGGAGATTACAATCATTCTATAAATGTGAGCAAAAGAGGAATTATATCTGTCCACAAATTAAAACATCCTTTGTAAAAGTCAATCTTGGGAGCTTGAAAATCTTAGGAGATGGTAAAAGAAAAGATCGTGAAATAAGTTATACTTGGTTTTCTCCAACTTATTGAGAAAGTTTTGGTGCTGAGTGCTACTCTTTGTATAATTTTCCACCCACCTATGCTGTGTAGGTTAAATAAAACTGCATTTGTTCTACTTACGTTCTTCTTCAGGAAGCCAGAAGAGGGTCTAACTGTCTGACCTCCAGGCCTGCAGAACTATTTGTAAACACGCATCAATATCAACTCATTTCGAGCAAGAAGCTGAACCTTTCCTGGAGTAAATCACACTGTGAGGTTTCCCAATGCAATTCTGTTTCCCTATGAAGGTATGGATTCAAATTATGCACGAAGGACGTACACCTGAATTCAAAATCACTAAACCTCAGATTTTCTAAGATTTGCAGTTATTTAGGCAGTTTGGTTTATCTTAAACTACAACCCAAGGTGGGTTTTCTTACAAAGCCTGTTAAAGTGGAATTTTCTACTAGTTTTAGGAAAATGAGCTACATAGAAAGCACTCTTAAGAGAACCTCTTGTCAACTGAAAATAATAATATTCACCTGTTATTAGCATACGGTGCGCACTGCCATTTCAAAACTGCCAGTGACTCATGTTACAAATGAAGCTATTTTTAGGACAGTGCACGAATGATGTTAACAATATTCCTTGAAAAAGGCACTATTTGATCAAGTATTTCATGGATGGAAAAGATGCATAGATTCTGTAGATGGAAAGATGGATAAATGCACTTGTTATATCCTAAAATTACTCTTAGTAAAACGCGTTCATTTGGCTATCTGCATGTCCTTGTTTTTTGCTCGGTCAATAAATCACATGGACGTCAAAAAAGGAATCTGCCTTATATGAAACAGCTACATATTTATAAATTTTAAAGCCACCCTAGAGGTTATACAGCACATTTTATGTCAAGTTTAGGGCATCAGCATTCTCTATCCACTTGAGCAATCCTATTTGCACTAAGGATTCTTTTGCAATGGCTACGAAATTTTAACAACTATATTCTAAACAAAAGTTATCAAAACTAAATGTGAGTAAGCAAAAGCCAAAAACACGACTACCATTTAAAATAAGCTGATTAAAGATTTATTAAGAGGCTGCACAAATCAGTAGTGGGGAAACTATCCTTAGAAATTCTGTGGCCGGCAGCCATGGGAGCACCACCTATTCGAAACTTCCTAACAAGCATACTTTATTATTATTATTATTATTTTGTTTCCACCGCGAATGACAGTCTATTGGCCGTTTTTCTCATTTGTCTTTTTTGGGAAACTTATAGCTTTAGATGAATGCCTGGACTGTCCCCCTACACTGAACTGGGACACCAGAGAAAAGCATTACAGTTGACTGACACCCGGATTACTGGTTCGTACTAGAAGTGCTGACGCAACCTTCAATACACCAGGACACAAAAAGCATGGTTCTGCTTTCGCTTAAAACCATAAAGCAGGTTATAAGCAGCAAACAACGCATATTTGGTACCAAAATTAAAATGCAGCTTTAAAAATAATGGCTGAGGGGAAAGTTTCCGTAGGAACTGGGCCTAATTAGGACATACTGTCGTCAGTAGAAACATTCCTGAAATTTCCCTTCTGTAAATACAAGCTCATCTCTTCATAGCAGTTTTAATTCTAATTAAGACAAAGGTTTTTAATTAAGCCCCGAAGATCCTGGGGAAGGGCCTTCAGTAAAACTGTCCTTGGTGGCTCCTCCCGAGGTAATTCATTTCAAGAGACAATGAAGTGGATCTCTTAAAATCTTCAGAGAAGACATTTCCCTCTCTGCTTTCTGCTACTCCACACAGCAAACAGACTGAGAAAAGCTGCCTGCCCTCTGGAACAGGCAAGAGAAGCATTGCTCGCTTCAATTCAAGCTTCCCTCTTCATTTCAAAACATTTGTGGATAGAAGCTTCAAGTTCACAGAACATTTTAAGAAAGCACATTTTGTGAAGTGGGGGAGATAGAGCAATTTTCCATATTTTGTTTCCTTTCCTCCTGCACCCCCCACCCACCGCCTTGGAGAGGAAAAATGAACTGCTACTACATAAAGAAAGTCAAGAACTTGTTCCAGTTAGCCTCAAACAAAACCATCTCTATGCCTCCCACGTCATTTGCTCACCAACTACACTTTTTTCTGGGATGAAAACTATCTTAAGCAAAACAGAACTGAAGCTGATTTTCAGGAACCCAAATAGAAATAAATGCTGTGGTTATGAGTTTCAGCAGAAGGGTAGGATAACGGGCTTGGGGAAAAAAAAAATCAGAAACTGTCCCTGCCTCCAATTTCTACCTCGTAGAGACCTCTTATCACTACATTTGCATGAAGCTTGAGTCTCCCTATTTCCTTGCCTGGGGGGGTGCGGGGGAAGCTGAGATAAATGGGTATGGAGGCAATTAAGGAGAGATTAGCAAACACCGCGTACTGCTCAACAAACTCGGGTTGGCTTCTCCCCATTCCCCACATTCCTGGCCAAGAGAAAAGGATACAGGTCTGAAAAGAAAAGAGGAGTAGAGGCTGGTTTCTCTAACCTATCTGAAAAGTCTTTATGCAATCAGGGGGCTATTATTTCAGGAGACAGGAGAAAGGGGCAAAAGATTCCCGTTGCTAAGGAGACATGCTGAAGCTGGCATTCCTACATAAATTTCCATTTCTATTGGAGAGGGGAAAGAAAAGATATTTTCTCCAAAGTTTATTTGGATCCCCTGGTTACTGAAGAAAGGCATTTTACCAATTTATCTTTAGTTGTAAACAACCAACCCTGAAAGAATTAAAAGACCTAAATGTTGACCTCCTGCTGCCAACCAGTCCCCTCCACAGTGAATTAAGCAACAAAGACGAACCCCGTCAATGGGAATTTTGAAGTAAAATCAAAGAAGAGGCCTTTTGTAAACAGAAAATCAAATTTATGAAAGAAACTTAATCAAGTGAACTAATCTTTCTTGAAACAAGAAACCAAGACAAAAGTAAATCAGGTTTGTGTGGCATTTGTGCTATTTCAACTTTCTTGGAACTTGAAACGTCTCCAGTAAAGCTTCATAAATAGTCCCAGAGAAGACAAACTGTCACGAAGGAATTTAATCAGTTTCTTAGGGGTACGCGTGGGTAAGTGTAAAATCACGGGCAGGTCCTCTCCCTTTATTCCCCTTTCTCTGCACTGACACCAGCAGCTGAATAATCAAGATTAGCGAGGAAAAGGGTTTACTGCAAGAAATCGGAAATTGGCAGATTTCTGCTCACGGCGTAACTGGGACGCAGGGGAAGGCAACTGGGGGTCAAGGAGAGAGTAAAGCCCCCCCTTGGGGCTGGGTAGCCCCAGTGACTACCTTCTTCACCCTCCACCCCATCCGTTTGCAGCTTCCAGTGCTAGCTGAATAAGCCACAACTTTCCAGGCATCTGTGAGTAAGTAGCTCATGGAGAAAGGAAAGGTCTGAAGGAGAGAGGAGGTATTTGGAGAGGAAGAGAAAGAAGGGCAACTCACAACCAACGACGTGTCACCAAAAAAGGAAAGGAAATTACGCCTGTCTCTGTTCCAACTCTCCAGATCCCTCAAAAATTTAAGGAAATAAAACCCAAACCGAAACTCCCCGGGGAAAACCGAGACAAAGTGGAGTAGAGCAGGCAGAAACGTGGGCACCAAGAGGTAAACTCAGGCAAATTCCTCCTTGAGAGAGGAGGGAGAAGAGAGTGGGGAAGACCGAGCAGAGAACCCAGGGCGTCTTGGTGGAGTTGGGGCGGTTTTGCCTCTTTTT
>NC_138385.1:80146759-80174331 GCF_054177405.1 Leptonychotes weddellii | reverse complement strand
AGTCTGTAGTTTAATGGGATCCACAGTGATTTGTGTACAAGTTCAAGTTTGAGAAACATCTGATCTACATCATCTCAAGCCTCTCAGGGCTCAACTTCTACTACAAGTGGCGGTATCAAAGCAGCTGCTAAGCAAATGAAAATTCACCACTTTATGCCCTACCCTTCAACACATTACCTGCTGCCCAGGTGAATGGTGTTTCTTTCATCCACTTCTCAGCAGGCTCTTATTGTCACTGAGTTTGGTGCCACTGGCAATGATTAGTCAGCGTTGTGGACCTTAACTGGCTTCAGGGTATTCTAGACTCAGTAGTTCTAAACCATGTTGTCTCACTTCCGAGAGCTGTAATTCTCAGTTCGGTCCCAAGATTCTGATGATGTGTTAATTGACTAATGAAGATAGATGTTGGTCCCTCTTCAGGTACAACTTAAAAAACAACTTATAAGACTGAGGAACACTAAGAGTGACCCCTGGCTTCTTGCGAATTCACTCTGAGACATTTATGCAGCTGCACGACACGTAAATAAATTGCTAGGCACCTAGAAGTAAAAAGCAGAAGTTCAATTATCCAAGTCATCTCAAAGTATAGCACGGAACAAAGTACAAAAGGGCAGCTAATCCCCACTGATAAAGACCATCAAGTACAGAGAGTCACAGGCCTGGAAATGATATCTCTAGGTAAAGTAAGAGGATGAAGCTGCATTGTTGTGGTTTTAAACTCTGGCCACTTTGACATTTGCTCTCCAGACTCCTTTTAAGTTCCTTATCTTTAGCCAACACAGTTATTAGATTTTAGAAACTCTCACCCCGTCTTCTTAATTGACAAATCGACAAACAAAAAATGGCGTGCCAGTGAATAGTGTTGAGAAGAGAAACCGCCCATGGAAGCAAAAGTAAGCAAAAGATGGCCTGTGTGAAACCTGATCCAGGGCACACGGTGTCTAGAGAGAGTGGGTACAGGATCTTCGGCATGCTTGAGAGAACGAAAGCAGCAGACAAGTAAAATTTACTTAAGAAATTATAAAAGCTCAATTATATATGAATAGTTGGCAGTTAGGAGAAAAAATAGAAAATAAATAAAAGTTATTCATTACGAGAGTTGCCAATTATGACCGAAAGATGGGCTGGTAACCCTCACAGGGACCGATTTTTCATAGCTGGTGGAGAATCGGGGTGATTGACACCGCCATTCTGTATTTTGACACCCTTGCCCTACCGTGAACTAAGTGAAGCTGTGATTTCTGATAACCCTGTATTATTTCTTGACAAGATATAACCAATTTTGATAAAGCAAGACAGATAAAGCAGATCGGTAGGCATAGTCAGAGGATTACATTTTTCCAATATATTCTTCTATTCAATGTCTATTGCAAGTTTTCTCAAAATGTTTGGAATATCTTTACCAGTTCACTATCACTTTCATTTCAATCTCTGGACACTTCTTTGGTCATACGTTTTAATACTTTGTGTGCGTCCAGGAGGGAGAGCATGTATTTTGCGTGCGTTGTGCCTGCTTTGGTGTTTCTTTCTTTTCTTTTCTTTTTTTTAACTTTGACTCAACTGAAGTATGCTGCTGTTGTTCATGGCTTTTCTGGAGTACATTTCTCTCTAAGAGAAACAAGCTTCCTTTTAGAAGAAAAACCAAATCTGGTTTTCATTCTTTGCTCAAGTTTCTGAGGGCAAGATTAAGTAATATAAGAAAAAATAAATATATTAAATTTGTGCTTTGGAGTCAGCAAAACTAACATAGAAATTATCTTAAAGGGCGTGGTTTTAATTATTGATAGGCCTGCTGCAAAAGACTCTCAGCTATTCCATGCTTCTTCATTCTACTTTCATTATCCTATCCTTTTAAATTCATTGTGTTTTCCTGAGGATTTTCGATGTTTACTTCCATTCTCTAAATCCAGTGAAAGAAATAGAAAAAGAGAGAAGTAAAACAATCAAAAGACATTTCTAAAGTATGTGTACATGACTTGCTTTTTCCCGTTTAAAAAATCTTACTCCTCTTTATTCCTTCTTCTGCTGTTGTCATATTTAGTCTCTCACATGATCCACATCCTGACTTTTTTTTGGAATAAACAAGCAGTGAATCACATTGTCTGAAACCACACACACACACACACACACAGACACACACGGACGCACACACAGCATGCATGCCTCATACTGTATTATTTATATGACATCCAATCCTTGTTAATATCCTTGTCTCTCCCCAGGAAATATGTAGAACTATCTTTCCCTGAAGTATAGTCAAATTTCACTTGGATATGAGCAATTTCACCAAACTGAAAACTCTGCATATTTGGGGATAATTTTCCTACTGCTGTTTTACTGAATATGGGGCTGTTTTTGCCATTACCAAGCCAGATTCATGCCAACCAACAAGTCATCAAACCCAAATTTAGGAGACAGCTAACTGTTTTAAAGGAACAACCAGCCAAAATATTAAAAATCAGGAGTGTCCTGCAAAATCCAGACATGCGATTGCGGAATCTGTGGTACAAAATGTTCACTCTGTCCTTGATCTCTGTTCTTGTTCAGACTTTACTGTTTAAGCCAAGCATTTGAGTGGCTTTTTCACCGCTCCATTTTTCCTTCACTCTTCCGAATGGTTTTCCAACCATGCCTGAGTTTCTCATCATATCTGCTAATGTTGCAATGCTTAGTCTTGTAAGGTGTTTCTTGCCTTCCTATCATCCTTTCTGGGAACTATCAGAAGTGTAAGATAGTAGATTACGTGCAGAAATGAAAATAGTTTTGGTGGCAATCATTAATAGTGCTTTAAACAGAAAGAAATCAGAAGTTGAGATATTAGTCTAGATTGGGTTAGAGTTGACTGTACTCTGAATAATTTTTTTGACAATGACTCCATTAGAAGAAAAAGTATGGAAAAGCATTATATAGAAAAAAAATGCAAAGCCTGTTTGGAAACAGCTAAGATATGTGGATACTAAAGAATGAGAAGTTGGAAATGATTCCACCATTTATGGGTAACAGGTCTGTTTGAAAAAACATGATTCAAAAGGCAATTTCCAGAAAGAAGAATGGTGGTTGCCAGGGGCTAGGGGGAAGGGAGGAATAGGGAGTTATTGTTTAATGGGTTTAGAGTTTCAGTTTTACAAGATGAAAAGAGTTTTGGAGATCAATAGTAGTTATGGTAGCACAACATTATAAATGCATTTAATTCCACTGAACTGTACACATAAAAATGGTTAAAACAGTAAATTTTATGTTATGTGTTTTTTACCACAATAAAAAACACAGGAAGCAAAAAGGCAACTTAATTGTTTTCTTCCTCCAAGGTCTCTTTAAACATTTTTAGTGTGGGGTAATCTTCCTCCACTCTTTATTGATATCTCTTACAGAGCTCATGGGTGTCTGTTCACTTTCAGAGAGTCCCATTGTTACTTTAGGTGGCAAATACAATCTCAATTCAGCGATTATAATGTCCAGCTGCAGTATAGTAATTGAAACTCCAAATTTTAGTTAGCATTAAAACTTCTCTGTAGCTCAGGCTTAATTCAGGTTGGACATATAAAGCTACTCTTTTTTTTTTTTTTTTAAGGAATGCTGCATCTATTATAGGTCTATTTTTATGTCGTTGATCAGGCTGAGGGGTTTAAGAGATATGGAACTGGTCCTACTTTATATTCTTTGTAAATCTAGTAATTGGAAGAGGGAGTCTCTGTCACCCTCACTCTGGCATCCCAATATCTGTTCTCTTTGGCACCTTATTTAAATTTGAGGCAAGTTCAATTATAAGACCCTGTGACAATGTACTGTCATATTTGGCCAGAAGGTCGGGAAAGAGAAAGGATACTGTGGCTATGTCTCAAATGGCTGGTGCAGGACTGCCAGAGAATTGAATGTCGTGGCACACTTGTATTAATGACCCAGAGTATGAGAGATGTGAGTGGCTCTAAATCGGATTTCATTGCACATCATTTTTTTTTAAAGATTTTATTTATTTATTTGACAGAGACACAGCGAGAGAGGGAACACAAGCAGGGGGAGTGGGAGAGGGAGAAGCAGGCTCACCGCAGAGCGGGGAGACTGAAGCGGGGCTCGATCCCAGGACCCTGGGATCATGACCTGAGCCGAAGGCAAACGCTTAACAACTGAGCCACCCAGGCGCCCCCATCATTTTGTTAATATTATTATTAGTTAGGCTTTATTAAGCGCCCACCAACCGCTAGCATTTTCTGTGCGTTTTGCACGTGCTTTTTCATTACTGAGCAAATACAACCACACAGAAATAGGTGTGAGCACTGCTTTTCAGGTGAGGTAACCAAGTGGCGTAAAGATTGAGTTACTTACCTAAGGCCACACAATTAAGTAGTAAAGCTGAGGTTTCTATTTTATGTCATCTGAAAGTGATAGAACATCAAGATGGCTTCATTATTCCCAATTGATTTTTTTTTTTTTTACAAAGAGGCCTAAAACTCTGTTATGCCCAGGGAACAAGAGTTGAAAAGCACTGTTAATTGCCTTTTGTTTTATTCCTGCTAGTAGACTTCAGCTCAGGACTGACCCTCCATTCACCCCTTTTCTTCCCCTGGCATTACTAATCGCCTTTCTTTCCACCTTGAGACTTAGTCTTTCAGACTAAGCAGTATTTATAAAAAACATCCACCACGCTCACTTTGTGTAAGCATGGTCTGAACTAACACAAACCAAAAAATTTTAAGACTACTATATGAACCAAAGATGAGTGAAGGCATCTTAAGCGAAAGATGATCAATGTAGGGAAACCTGTGTCTCCTAGTTCAGATTTCTTTTGTCCTGTCATACTTTATATATCATTTAATGTACCATGATTTCATGTAAGAAATCTATTTCTACTCAACCAACTACTCAAATTAACTAACACTCTCCACTGTCTCTGTAAAGCAAGCCAACTGATGCCCAAGGCATACTCAAGACTCAGGGCTAGTAGGCTACTCTTTTATAGTCCCACTCACCATGGAAATGAATGTTTACCAGGAACTATTTGTGTTTGTTATGATACCAGCTTACAGTGCTTGTGCATGGTCTGGTAATCATCAAATTAACTGTGGGAGAAGCAATGATAAAAAATGGGAAATAATTAAACAAAAATCCAGATGCAGT
Organism: Leptonychotes weddellii; assembly: GCF_054177405.1. Classification (NCBI taxonomy): domain Eukaryota; kingdom Metazoa; phylum Chordata; class Mammalia; order Carnivora; family Phocidae; genus Leptonychotes; species Leptonychotes weddellii. The sequence goes on along the minus strand of NC_138385.1, from coordinate 80,169,216 downwards.
CCAGATTCAGAATGTCTCCTAAGTGTCTAAGTTCTCTTTGTACTTAAAAAAACCAAAACAACAGAATAATCATTTATTCATGAAAGATATTAGGAGACTTTCATCAGTGCACTCTTATTCAAAAGATGTATGTTGGGCTTCTATCACAAAATTGGTAAATAGGTGCTCAGTCTCTGAGGAGGTCCCATTTTACTTTGAAGAACAAGGATTGAGAATATGAATGTGACATCAAGAACTGCCCCCTACCACACACACACAAAGGAAAAGTTGGATCCCTAGACTAGGATACCTCTGTATCCCATAAAGGATCCAAACTACCAGAAGCTTCACCCCAGCAGTGGATAAGCAACCATCAGAGAACCAGAGTCCAGCTGTGACTCCATATGGCAACAACACAATGATGTTAGAACCAGACTTTGTAATTCTCTACGTGGACAGATTTGGAGAGAATAATAGATTCTTTGAACCAAGTAAACTCTTTTTTTCTTGGTTAATGCTAGCTAAAGCCCTCAAAAAAGACAAATTGGCCATAAGGACGTGAGGTTTTAAGCAATTTGAAAAATAGAAGCGATATGATATGGTTTACATCCCAACCTATTGAAAAAGGACATAAGCATTAAATCCCATCTTAGGAAATGTTGTTAGATTGAATATAAAATGATCTAGTTATCTTTCCAGGACAAGAAATAAATTTATGTAATATTTATTTGCAAGTGTAAAAAGTTACAGATTTAGAGAAACCATAATTTGTGTAAAAAGACATTATAATAGCTGCATTTATTTTTTTTTAAGGATTTTATTTATTTATTTGACAGAGACACACTGAGAGAGGGAACACAAGCAAAGGGAGTGGGAGAGGGAAAAGCAGGCTTCCCGCCGAGCAGGGAGCCCGAAGCAGGGCTCAATTCCAGGACCCTGGGATCAAGACCTGAGCAGAAGGCAGATGCTTACCTGACTGAGCCACCCAGGCACTCCTATAATATCTACATTTAATTTAAGGTCATGACCTGAGCAGAAGGCAGACGTTTAACCGACTGAGCCACGTGGGCACTCCTATAATATCTGCATTTATTTTAAGGTTATTCTCTTGCTTTTGGTTCATCCAGTAATTTCACTTACAGGGACATATCCTAGAAAAATTCTTTATAGCTTTTTATATTAACTTCACTGTTTTGATATTGCAGTTGGGCCAATATTTGCACTCAACTCCATCCAGGTTAGTTGTTTTTTGAATCACAAAAATCATGTGAATTTGCAGTTAAAACAACCAAAGCCAAAGCAGGTAGATACGCCCTTTCCTCACTCATGAAAGAGTAGGGCAGATTTTGGCCTTGGACCAGAGCGTTACTTGTTCATGGGCAGTGCAATGAGCACAGATAATGGAAGAATGTAAGAAGCTGCATCCTGAGGAGAAACCAGGTAGACCATGTAAACAGATTTTCAACCCTAAGGTGCCAGACCAAGAAGTGTAATTTAGGTATATGGCAACCAGATGGAACTGAGGGAATGAGATGATATCTAGGAGGTTTGCAATGGAGAGGGGAGAGTAGAATGTTCTCTGAGAAGCAGCAGTAGCTGCCATAGATCTTTACAAGACCTCCAAGGCCTTCCACTGTTTAAGAGGGAGCTCTCACAGGTTTTCCCATCGCCTGAAAGCCAGTGGGTAATTTATCAGCTGAAGACATATTTTTCAGTGTTCACTGGGTTTATCGTACACTCTTCTCACTTTGTGGAAACACCACCGGGCATGAGTGAGGTGGGGATGGGTATTGTACTGTGGTATAGGTAGGTCCTCAGAGTGAGTTATGTCCAAAGCACCATAAATAATGTACATCAGTTCCTGAACTCTAGAGAGACAAGTCCAGAGAAGCATCTGACACATTCTACCTCTAAGCAAATTGCCAACCCTAAAACCATTTTTCTTCACAGTCACATTTGTTCACATTCAACTATTATTTTTATTATACTAACAAGCCAGTAATGAGTACATTAGAATATGGCAATGTGTGTCCATAAGACACTGCAGACTGTACCATGTACTAACTACTTATAATCATTTCTTGTCACTTAGAATGTACAGAGAGGAAAAGAAACACAACGTTAATTTATTTTAATGATAATTTTTGAAAATAGAATGAATAATGGGAAAAAGATGCATTTGGATTTCAGGTCCTAATATAACAATAGTTTTTAAGAAATGTGTCTGTAAACATTTTATATTCAGCCCAATACTATGAGAACATCAGAACTTTTCATTCATTGTTCAGTTTTATATACAAGTCTGTTTATTTTAATTTTTAATTGAAGTATAGTTGATGTATAATATATTAACTTCAGGTGTACAACATAGTGATTTGGCAATTCTGTACATTACTCAGTGTTCACCACGATAAGTGTAGTCACCATCTGTCCCCATACAACATTATTCAATATTATTGACTATATTTCCAATGCTGCACTTTTCATCTCTGTGACTTTTTTTATAACTGCAAGTTTATACCTAGGATCACATTTTTTATTATGCATATTTACAAAAGGGAGTTATATCGATTTAACCAATAACAATTAAATGAGGGCTCATGTATCCAACATGGAATTTAGAATAGAGAGTTAGCACCCAAAAGCCCCCTGCATGCTCCTCACGGATCTCCCTTTCCTTTCCTCCGTCTAGATGGATTCACAGTCCAAAAATTTATATTATTTTCTCTTATTTTATATTTTTACCCAATAATATCATGTTTAGCTTTATATCTTTTTTTTTTTTTTTAGATTTTATTTATTTATTTGAGACAGAGAGAATGAGAGAGACAGAGAGCACATGAGAGGGGGGAGGGTCGGAGGGAGAAGCAGGCTCCCTGCCGAGCAGGGAGCCCGATGCGGGACTCGATCCCGGGACTTCAGGATCATGACCTGAGCCGAAGACAGTCGCTTAACCAACTGAGCCACCCAGGCGCCCTAGCTTTATATCTTTTAGTGTGATACGAATAAAATCCTACAGCGTGTCTTTTTCTGTGACTCTTTTCTGAATTTCACAAACGCTGATGCATGTGGTTCTGTTTTTTTCATTTTTTCTGCTGTATAATATTCCAGGGCTTATTGGTACAATGAATGAATATTTGTTCATTGTCCTGTGGAAAGCCATAACAGCTGATTCCATTTTTTACCTTTAAGAGCCATACTGTTCAGAACATTCTGGTAAGCATGGCTTAGTGCCTATGTGCAAGTGTTATGGACTAATGAGTGAAATTCTGAGTCATCCAGTCTGCTCTTGTTTACTTTTATTGGATGATACCAAATTATTTTCCAATTTATGCTTCCACCAGCAGTGCATGAATGTTGGAGGAGTTCATCCAGGAGACATGGCCTCAAGTTGACCTGTGTGCTGGAGTAGGGCAATCAGAGGATCCTCACCACCCCACCTCCCCTCTCCCTGTCTTTGGAATGTATATTCCACCTGCTGTTCCCATGCTAGAAGCTGTTCTAAGGCTGTAACCTTGAGAGGATAAGGTGTTGTTGAGACCTTCTGGACGGGACACATGACCAAACCCTGTTAAAACCTATATATCAACCTTCAGATTCTGACAGGCAGGTGTGAAGATCTACTTGTCTTATGGCCACCCGAGACAAATCTGATTAATAAGTTCCCTTGCTTATTAAACCTGCCCCCTAGCAGTCTGGAGTGGCCTGCCTTTCTCTGGTCTTTCCTTGCCCTTTGGGTCCAGGGGCCATTTTGTGAGCCAACAAATATCGTTTCTGTTGCTCCATCTCTTCATGAACACTTGGAATTTCCGAAGAGCCTGAGGAAGAACATCTCAGAACTGTGTACCTGCAGGAGGAAGGAGGGAAGCACTGATGGATACATGGGCCCTTTTATCCTGTGGGCTGAGATAGACTCACGGGGTATTAACGACGCTGTATTTTTGGGTTTCACATGGGTGAGTGCAAGCAGGGTCATGCAGGTGACTCTTGCCAGCATGGTCCCAGGAAGGGAGAGGTATAGGATACAGCCCCAGGGGAGGGCGCTCCTGAAGGTAACTCTTGAGCAAAGTCCTTAAAAGCAGCATGGAAATGGTTGCTGCAGCAGGAGATGAAATAGGAGTTGATATACAACAGTGCTACTCAAGAAATTTTATAGTTTTTGTATTTTTTTTTGTTTTTGTAGGTGTCCCTTTATCAAGCTAACAGCTCTTTTTTTAAAATTTTTGTCAGTTTTATTGAAGTAAAAGAAACAAAATAAACTTCACCAATTTTAAGTGTGCAATTCAATGATTTTTGACTAATGTATATAGTTGTATAATCTCCACCATCATCATGAGCTACACTTCCATCACCCCAATAAGTTCCTTTGCAGTCAATCCCTCCTCACCCCACCCCACCCTACCCCCACTCCCAATAACTTTGCAATCAATCCCTCCTCAACCCACCGCCACTCCTGCCCCATCACCTAGATTTGGTAACTGCTGATCTGCCTTCCATAGTTAATGATAGAGATTAATGCTTCCCTTTTATATCTAGTTCTCTAAAAATTCTTAGTAGGAAAAAATGTTGAATTCTATTAAAAGTGTCTCCTTGATGTGTTTAATGATCATGTGTTTTTCCCTTCTATAGTCTCTTAATGTAGCGAATTTTATTGATATTTTTATTAATTTTAAAATAATTTCTGGGATAAATTTAAAATAATTCCTGGGATAATTACCAATTTGGTAATGATGATTTCTTTTTTTCAACGGGAATATATTCAGGTTTTGGTAGTTTGTGAGTAGTGCATCTGTAGTCATGAAATGTTTCTCTAACTTTCCAAACCATACTCTTTGAAAGGAAGTCATTATATAGTTCACAAATAAGGAGTGGAGACATCCTCTCCCTCCTTGAGGGAGAAGTATTTACATAAATTATTTGGAATTCTTCAGCATGGGAGACTTGTTTCTTCATCCTTAATTATTTGTTTATTTAATCATTTATTTATATCACCATGGTCTCATGGATATTTATTTTATACTTTGGGTTACAATTCAATACTATGTTATTTATTTTGTTACTCAAATGTTGGCTCCTATGTTTCTTTTGACATATCCAAATCATTGTGCTATATTGTTTTGTTTTGTTTTTTCAAACACTTCCTTTCTTTCTGTCATTGAAGGATGCTCCAAGCTCATTGTGTGTATTTTCAGCCCCAGTCCTAGAATCAATCAGCCATTTCTCCAAGGAGCCCAGTCCTATAACTTTTTAGTACACTAATTAAAATTTTTTTTGCTACTGTTATTATGTCATCATCAAATGAATTGGAAGAAATAGTCCTTCTTTTTCTCTACTGGAAAATTTGGTTCGTTATTGGAACTTTTTGTTATTTCATGTTTTCTGGAACTTCCTGTAAAGCCATCTGATTCTAATGTGTATTTTTATGGGATAATTTAACTATTTATTCCGTGTTTTAATAGTTTTCTATTTTTTCTAATTGAACCAGTTTAAGTAGGTTGCAATTTTCTAGACATTTTTTCCCATTTCATCTAATATTTTTAATTTACTAACAAAATTATTTATAACATTTTATTTCTTTAATCACTATAATATCTGTACTTATGTCATCTCTTTCACTCCTAATATTGTCTATTTTGCCTTTTTTATTTTGTTTTATTTGTTAATATGGCCAGAGATTTGTGCAAGTTGTTAATCTCTTCAAATGTTTTTTGAGGTTTTGTGGGCCTCTTGTCTTTTGTTCCTGTTTCATTTATTCATGATCTTTATTATTTATTCCCTACTATTTGTGGGAAGTTTGTTATATTGTTCTTATTTTATTCTTAGGTTGGATGTCTGGCTAATCCTTTTTATTTTATTTTATTTTTTATTTTAATTTGTTTTTAAGATTTCATTTATTTATTTGAGAGAGAGAGGGAGAGAGAGTGGCAGAGAGAGAGGGAGAAGTGGAGCTCGATCCCAGGCCTCTGGGATCATGACCTGAGCCGAAGGCAGATGCTTAACAGCTGAGCCACCCAGGTGCCCCTGGCTAATTATTTTTAAATGATTCTTCTTTTCTAATATATATACTGAAGGCTATAAAGATTGCTCTAAGTACCACTTTAGTTATATCCTACAGTTTTGATATATATGATTTTGGTCATTTAGTTTAAAATATTTTATAATTTTATAATTTTATTATGATTTTTTCTCTGATTCAAAGTTTACATAAAAAAGTACTTTTAAGGGGCGCCTGGGTGGCTCAGTCGTTAGGCGTCTGCCTTCGGCTCAGGTCATGATCCCAGGGTCCTGGAATCGAGCCCCACGTCGGGCTCCCTCCTCGGCGGGAAGCCTGCTTCTCCCTTTCCCACTCCCCCTGCTTGTGTTCCCTCTCTCGCTGTGTCTCTCTCTGTCAAATAAATAAATAAAAAATCTTTAAAAAAAAAAGTACTTTTAAATTTCCAAATTCATTCTTTCTTTCTTTATTCAACCAGTATTTGTTACATAAAGATAAAATACCAGGGACTTCTGTAGTCACTAGTGATACAACACAAATAAAGCTGAATAAAAACTTTAGGTTCCAGTAGGTTGCATTCTAGTGAAGAGAAACAGGTCATAAAATTAATACTTGAGATGGTGTGAAATGATTTAGATAAAAACTAAATAAGGTAGAGGAATAAATAATGAGTTATGTATAGGGTGTTGAAGGCCTCAGTAATAAAGTAATATTTGTAAAATTACCTAAAAGAGATGAAGGAGTGAATGTTCAGATATCTACAGGAAGGATCCTGGCAGAAGAAATAGCAAGTGAAAAGTTTGGAGGTTGAGTGAGGCTTAATGTGTTAATGGGACAATGGAGGCCAGTGTACCTGGGGCACACTGAGTAAAGGAGAGGGAAGGAAATGAGATTGGAGAGACAAAACCAGCTGGAGGGGTAGGTGCGTTGCCCTTGTGGGCTATTATAATGACTATGGATTTGAGCTTTCACTTGTAGCATGATGTGAAGCCACTGGAGAAATCTGAAGAAAGATATGATTCATCCACGTTAGGTTTACCCATGATCACTCTGGTTGTGGAGTTGAGAATAGAGTCAATACGGATAAAGGCGAAGCAAGAAGACCAAAAAAAAAAAAAAATGCATTGCCATTTACTTTGTATTAGAATATGGTCGATTTTCATAATGTTCCTCAAGTTCTTCCAGAAAACATAAATTCTTCATTCACTGTATGCAATGTTACACATACATTCATTAAGTCAAACTTTTCATTGTGGTGTTCAAATGTTCTGTATTCTTGCTAAATTCTTATCCGTTTGATCCATTAGTTACTACAGATATGTGTTAAACTCTCCCAATGTGATAGTTTTTGTAATTTCCCATTTAATTTTGTCAGTTTGTGCTTTGTACCATTTGAAGCTATACTATTAAGCCCATATGAGGTAAGAATCATTATTATCTTCTGGCAAATTGAAACTTTGATCACTATGCAGGATTCTTTTTATCTTCAATAATTCATTGGTCTTAAAATCTGCTTGGGTTGTTACAAATATATTGACACTACCTTTGTTTTGGTTAGTGTTTTCCTGGTGTATCTTTCTAGTCTTTGATTTTCAGTCTTTCGGTATTTTGATAGTTGAGATAGGTCTCATGTAAACACCATATGGCTGGATTTTATTTTATTTTGTATATAGTCTGGGAAATCATGGTCTTTCAGGTTGAGTTTAGTCCATTTACATTGTTGTAGGGTTACTGATATACTAAAATTAATTTCTCATATCTTCACAGATTCATTTTGTACCCTCTATCCCTTATGTTAACATTCCTAGTTTTTCTTCTTGTTTATTATAGTTTTCCATTATATTTATATATAGTACACTATGTCTGTTCCTTTTGATGTTTATCTTATTTATTTATTTATTTATTTATTTATTTATTTATATTTTTAATTTTTTTAGAGTGAGAGCGCACACACGAGAGCTCTGGGGAGGGTGGTTGGAGGGCTGGGGTGTGGGGCAGAGGGAGGAGAGAGAATCTTAAACAGGCTCCACACCTAGCACGGAGCCTGACGCAGGGCTTGATCTCAAGATGCTGAGATCATAACCTGAGCTGAAATCAAGAGTCAGAGGCTTAACTGACTGAACCACCCAGGCACCCCTCTAGCTATTTATATATGCATACTTTATTTAGTCTCTTTCACATTTTCCAACGCTCTGTCTCCCTGAACTTCTTTCCAGAGAGTTCTTTTGGATACATCTTTCATTTATTTCTTCTCTCTTCAGCTAATTTGCTATTTAACCCACTCTCAAAATTTTAACTTTAATTATTATGGTTTTAATTTCTATAAATTGTTTTGATTTTATTTCAGATCTGCATTTTTATTTTTTTATTGTTTCTTATTTCTTGTTTAAATTTTCAGACCTCTATTTCTTGTTTTGAAATATATAACCATGGTTATTATATATTCTGGTTCTGATGATTCCAGCATTGGAATTCTTTGCACAACAGATTCTGCTTCTTAGTTACGGTAACTGGGTTCTTGTGGCTTTGGTATTTTTTTCTGTGATCTCATGTCCCTTAGATTGTTATCTGTGGGAGCGATTTGAAGACTGGGTTATAGTTGTTTCCCTCAAGAATGATTTGTTTAATTCTGCCAGTCATCTAAGGGTCTAGAGAACTTATTTTAGACACTCCTCTTGAGGTTTCTGGTTATGTGACTTTGGGCTACAAATGTATATGAGGACTGCTTGTGTTTAAATATTGTTAGGGGAGGTTGTATTCCCCTGCATACAAGATGAGTGTCAAGACAGACCCGTTTTCTTATTGCCCCCTTAGTGTGCCAGGTTTATTTCTCATTTCCATTCTATGGAAGGTCTATCCCTTCTGGATCCTAGCTTCAACCTGGGAGCTGTATTAGACTTGGGCAAGCCCTAGGCTCATGCCCCTGTTCCTGTGCCTTTCATAGCAGCAGAGAATGCTCTGCTCAAGGTCACCAAGGTTTATAGATGCCCTGAGCATAAAACCTACCTTTAGTCCTCTTTTACATTCTGGGATTTTTGTTTTCCTTTTATTTGTTGTAATTTGTCCATTCTTTATTTCTTGCCAGGTCAGCGGTAACATTTAAAAACAGGTTTCTATTTCATGCAACTTTTTAATATTTTCCTTAGAAGGGATGTTCAATGTCTCAAGTCTCTGCTCTACTGCTTGAAATAAAAGCCACTTCACACACGCTCTCCTTCCCTTCATATGTATTACTTTCCTCTTTTATGTGTTTGGCCTCTGTGAATATGAAGTATATTGTTTTCACCTTGACCCTTTCCCAAAATATTACGTGCTGTGAAGAAAGAGGTAACTGTGATAATGAGTTAATCCTGATAATTTGAAAGTTATTGGTAAAAATTGGAGAAAACAATATTTTAGCATGTCTCAGGAAAATATCCAATTATATTATCACCCAAGTCTACTAGAAATCAGCAAAATATAAACCATAGTTATTAGTATACAATGTGGACAACCATTTTCCAAATTGGTAGTCTGAAAGCTAGAGGTAAAAACTGCTTGATTTAATCTCTATTTTAATGATGTGTTTCTTCACACATTCTCCAGCAATCCTAGGAAATCAGACAGGTGCTATGACAGAGAGATGGATAAAACACAATCTCTGAACTTCTGATTTCTCCCTAGTCATTGATTTCCTTGTAGCCATGGAATGGATACCTAAAAGCTCATGGAATTTGATCATAAATCATCAGAATCTTTTATAAAATACTGATAACATAAGCTCCTCCACAAGAGAAATGTATTTGCTATTAAGAGCTTGGATCAAAATAAGCAAGACATTATCTTTATGTATATTCAAGGAGCTCACTGGGTGGTATTTTAGCCTGACCAACAAAAACATAAATTGTATTGGTACAATTGATAGAGATTTATAGAAAACATTATGAGATCACATAGGAAGACCTCTGATCCAGTATCATGGGGCTGAGGTGTTGAGCCATAGTGGACTTTGTAGGGAAATGGGAGATTAGGTAGGGGAGAGACAGCTGATGCTCACCAAACGATCCCATCTATGTTTTACAACTTGCTTTGCAGTTAGGTTAGGCCATGTAATGAGTTCTGGCCAATGGATAATGAGCAAAAGTAGCATAAGTCACTTAGCTAAGGCAGTCGAGAGTGGGAGTGCATCATCCATTCTGCTTTGCCTGCTGACATGACCTAGGAAACTGTGTGTTCTAGATGGTATGGCAACAACATGGAAAACTGACCAGTCTTCATTAGACTTCACAAAAGTCAGAAAACACATCGATTGTGTTTAGTTATGAGATGTTCTGACTATAGCTTCAGGCAGTGTTAATTACCTAGATTAATACAGTAAAGTCTTAGTTTTGAGATCCCCCAAAACAGACCCCAACAGTGGGATTTGAAAACAAGTCGTTTATTTGGGAGTGGACACCAGTACACACCAGAGAGGAAGTAAGACGGTGAAGAGATGATGGTGAATAAAAAGATTTTTTTCATGCAGTTGCTGTGGAGAACTTGAGCTTGATCATGCTGGGGAATTCTGAGGGACAGTGTAGAATATACACTTCAGAGTTATTCCTAAGTGATTCCTAAGGGATGAGGGAGTGGGAGTTTTTATACACCAGCTCCTGTTGGTCATCGGTAGAGGGTTTCTCCTGGGAAGTGTTGATTCTCCAGCACTTTTTGCCAGCCATACAGGTGAGAAAATGGGCCTTTGTGGCCAGAGAATGTGATCAATTCAAGAAATGCAGGTGGGCACAGCATGGTTTCACTTGTATGAAGACCCAATACAACATGACATACCCTGGAACTATAAGTAGTTGATGGCTGTTGAAGTGTAATGTGAAAGGCTGGATGGAGTAAGAGAGGGCTGAAGAGATAATATGGCATCTAGTAATGAAGGCTCTTGTTGGCCATATTAGGACCTTTTATCTTTTGTATTGTTGGTGGCAGGAAGCTGCAGATGGATTATAAGTGCAGGAGTGATGGGGTCAGATTTGTACTCTAGACCGGTCACTCTTGAGGTTATTTGGAGGATGGAATTGAAGTGGACCAATTCAGTGATTGTTACAGCTCTTCAGTGATGAGGCCACAGGACTTGAAACTATGACAGTGATAATAGAGACAATCTTGAAAAAAGCTAATATTTGGAATCAGTATATGCTACATATATTATTAGTTTTTCTTTAAGATTTTATTTATTTGAGAGAGAGAGAATGGAAGCACAAGGGGGTGGAGGGGCAGAAGGAGAAGCAGACTCCCTTCTGGGCAGGGAGACCGATGTGGGGCTCAATCCAAGGACACTGGGATCATGACCTGAGCCGAAGGCAGAAGCTTAACTGACTGAGCCACTCAGGTGCCACTAGTTTTTTACATAAGAAGTCACTTAATACAACAACCATATCAATAGGAATTATTATTATAATACCCATTTTTAGGAAACTGTGGCCGAGAAAGTTTAAGAACATACTTTGCTGAATATCAGAGTTGAGAGGTAGATGAGCTTGGACACAAATCCGGATATGTTGTTTCATAGTCTACACTCTTAATAAGTCCAACACCAGCTGTTAGTCAAAAAGAATGGATTCATTAACATTATTTGGTAAAATGAGCAAACTGTGGTGATTTCTAAGGGAGAGGAAAGTGTGAAGAATGACTCCAACATTCTTACCATGGCTAAAATGTAAGATACACGTTTATAAGCAATTTTTTTTAAAAGAAAACTTTTTATTGCATAAAATGCTACTAAGAGACATTTATTTTAACAACAGCAAAAAAAGTGAAGTTTATTTTATCCCTACAGTTAAAAAAAAAAATGAACCCTGAATTGCACTAATTTCTTCCAAGAAACTGGTACACATATTTGTGGCCAAAGAGCTAAACTATGAAATAGCTCAATGGCAGAGAGTATAGTATTTTGTTTACTGGCAATTTGGCAGAAAGAGTCTGCTGGCCTAGGAATAAATAGCCCTTTCAGCAGGAGGGGCTGATTTTTGTCATGATGTGAAAAGCAAACCTAACCATGGATAAATAGTAGCATTATTTATGGTGGTCATTTTACATAGATTTAAATTTTTAGACATATCTCTTAGAGACAAAGACGTGCTCTGGTTCAAGTATTTTCTCTAACAATGGCTGAAATTATGTGGAAAATGAACTCGAATGTTACTTTTGGTGGTACTGATAGCCAAATAATCACCATGGGTGTTGTTGTGGTTCTATTGTCTACACTGAGGGTGATCGTCATTAACTCTTCATTTGAAAGTACATTTCCCGAGATCAAAGCTTTAGAAATATATTTCACACGCTAGGTGAGTGCCGTAGGTGAAACGTGTTAAATGTTATTAGGAGCTGTAGTCTCTTAGAAGAGGATGCTTAGAATTGACAATATTCTTGTGGAGATGATCTGGGTATCATGATTTTTTTTAAAATTGTAATTTAAAAACACATAACATGAAATTTACCATCTTAATCATTCCTTGAGTAGATTTTAGTGGTGTGAAGTATATCCACCTTGTTGTGAAACATCTCCAGAACTTTTTCATCTTGCAAATCTGAAACTCTGTACCCATTAAACAATAATTTCCCTTGCCCACCTTCCCCCAGTCCCTGGTGACCACCCTTTTACTTCCTGTTTCCCTGAATTTGACTGCTTTAGATACTTTATATAAGTGAAATCACACAGTATTTATGTTTTTGTAACTGGATTAATTCCCTTAGCATTATGTCCGCAAACTTCATCCATGTTGTAGCATGTGACAAGATTTTCTTCCTTTTTTTTTTTTTAAAGATTTTATTTATTTATTTGAGAGAGAGAGAATGAGAGAGAGCACAGGAGAGAGGGGAGGGTCAGAGGGAGAAGCAGACTCCCTGCCGAGCAGGAAGCCCGATGCGGGACTTGATCCCGGGACTCCAGGATCATGACCTGAGCCGAAGGCAGTTGCTTAACCAACTGAGCCACCCAGGCGCCCCAAGATTTTCTTCCTTTTTAAGACCGAATAATATTTCATTGTATGAGTATACTGCATTTTATTTAGTTTTTAATTTGTCCAGGGCCCCTTAGGTAGCTTCCACCTCTCAGCTCTTATGAATAATGCTGCAATGAGCATGCAGATGCAAATGTCTTTTTGATATCCTGCTATCAGTTTTTTTGGATATGGGATTGCTGGATTGTGGGGTAGTTCTATTTTTAATGTTTTGAGGAGCCTCCATGCTATGTTCCATAGCAGTTGCACTATTTTACATTCCCACAAAAGTGCACAAGGCTTTCAATGTCTCCACATGCTTGCCTACGCTTGTTATTTTCTTTCTTTCTTTTCTTTTCTTTTTTTTTTTTGATAGTAGCCATCCTAATGGATGTGAGGTGATAGCTCATTGTGGTTTCAAATCGCATTACTTTGGTGATGAGTGATGTTCAACATCTTTTCATATGCTTGTTGGCCATTTATATATCATCTTTGGAAAAATGTCTATTAAGGTCCATTGCCATTTATTAATTGGGTTATTTTATTTTTTGTTGTCAAGTTGTAGGAGTTTTAAAAAATGTATATTCTTTGATATCAATCCCATATCAGATACATGGTTTGTAATTATTTTCTCCCATTTTGGTAGGTTGCCTACTTACTTGGTTGAGTGTTTCTTCTGATGTACAAAAGTTTTCAAATTTGATGTAGTCCCATTTGTCTATTTTTTTGCTTTTGTTTGTTCTTTTGGTGTCATATCCAAGAAATCATTGCAAGTCTAATATTAGGAAGTTTTTCTCCTACTTTTTCTTCTAGAACTTTTATAGTTTTAGTCTAACATATAGATCTTTAATCTATTTTTTAAAAAGATTTATTTATTTATTTGAGAGACAGAGAGAGAGAGAGAGCAAGAGAGAGCACGAGCAGGGGGAGAGGCAGAAGGAGAGGGAGGGGAAAAGAATCCCAGGCAGACTCCCCAGTGAGTGAGGAGCCCAACATGGGGTCTCTCATGACCCTGAGATCATGATATGAGCCGAAATCAAGAGTCAAACACTTAACCAACTGAGCCACCCAGCCTCTTTAATCCATTTTGATTAAATTTTTGTATATGGTGTAAGATAAGGGTCAATTTTTCTTTTTTTTTTCTCACGTGGATATCCAGTTTTTCCGGCACCATTTGTTGAAGAGAGTGTCTTTTCCCTATTGTGTGGTCTTGGCACTCTTGCTGAAGATCATATGACCATATGGGATCTCTGTTCTATTCCATTGGTGTATTTGTCTGCCTTTTTTTCCAGCACCACACTGGTTTTTTTTTCATTTTTAAAAATCTAATTCAATTAATTAACATATAATTATTATTGGTTTCCAGGGTACAGGTTTGTGATTCATCAGTCTTATATAATACCCAGTGCTCATTACATCACATGCCCTCCCCAGTGTCCATCACCCAGTTACCCTATTCCCCCTACCCACCTCCCCTCCAGCAGCCCTCAGTTTGTTTCCTATAGTTAAGAGTCTCTTACGGTTTGTCTCCCTCTCTGGTTTTGTCTTGTTTCATTTTTTCCTCTCTTCCCCTATGATCTTCTGCCTTCTTTCTTAAATTCCACATATCCGTGAGATCATACGATAATTGTCTTTCTCTGATTGACTTATTTTGCTTAATATAATACCCTCTAGTTCCATCCACATGGTTGCAAAGGGCAAGATTTCATTTTTTGATGGCTGTATAATATTCCAGTGTGTGTGTGTGTGTGTGTGTGTGTGTGTGTGTGTGTGTGTGTGTGTACACACCACATCTTCTTTATCCATTCATCTGTCAATGGACATCTGGGCTCTTTCCATAGTTTAGCTATTGTGGACATTGCTGCTATAAACATTGGGGTACAGGTGCCCCTTCTGATCACTAATTTTGTATCTTTGGGGGTAAATACCCAGTAGAGCAATTGCTGGGTTGTAGGGTAGCTCTATTTTCAAATTTTTAAGGAACCTCCATACGGTTTTCCAGAGTGGCTGCACCAGCTTGCATTCCCACCAACAGGGTAGGAAGGTTCCCCTTTCTCCACATCCTCACCAACATCTGCCATTTCCTGACTTGTCAATTTTAGCCATTCTGACTGGTGTGAGGTGGTATCTCATTGTGGTTTTGATTTGTATTTCCCCAATGCTGAGTGATGTTGAGCATTTTTTTCATGTGTCTGTTGGCCATTGGATGTCTTCTGTAGAGAGATGTCTTTCATGTCTTCTACCCATTTCTTGATTGGATTATTTGTTCTTTGGTTGTTGAGTTTGATAAGTTCTTTATAGATTTTGGATACTAGCCCTTTATCTGATATGCCATTTGCAAATATCTTCTCCCATTCTGCTGGTAGTCTCTTTGTTTTGTTGACTGTTTCCTTTGCTATGCAAAAGCTTTTTATCTTGATGAAATCCCAATAGTTCATTTTTGCCTTTGTTTCCCTTACCTTTGGAGACATGTCTAGCAATAAGTTGCTGCGGCCGAGGTTGCTGCTTGTGTTCTCCTCTAGGATTTTGATGAATTCTTGTCTCACATTTAAGTTTTTCATCCATTTTGAGTCTATTTTTGTGTGTGGTGTAAGGAAATGGTCCAGTTCCATTCTTCTGCATGTGGCTGTCCAATTTTTCCAGCATCATTTGTTGAAAAGACTGTCTTTTTTCCATTGGATAGTATTTCCTGCTTTGTCAAAGATTAGTGGACCATAGAGTTGAGGGTCCATTTCTGGGGTCTCTATCCTGTTCCATTGATCTAGGTGTCTGTTTTTGTGCCAGTACCATGCTGTCTTGATGATTACAGCTTTGTAATAGAGCTCAAAGTCCAGCATTGTGATGCCACCAGTTTGGTTTTCTTTTTCAGTATTCCTTTGGCTATTTGGGGTCTTTTCTGGTTCTGTACAAATTTTAGGATTATTTGTTCCAGTTGTGTGAAAAAAGTTGATGGTATTTTGATAGGGATTGCACTGAGTGTGTAGATTGCTCTAGGTAGCCTAGACATTTTAACAATATTTGTTCTTCCAATTCATGAGCATGGAATGTTTTTCCATTTCTTTGTGTCTTCCTCAATTTCTTTCATGAGTGTTCTATAGTTTTATGAGTACAGATCCTTTGCCTCTTTGATTAGGTTCATTCGTAGACCACACTGTTTTTTATTACTGTAGCTTTGTAATATGTTTTGAAATCAGAAAGTGTAATACTTGTTTTTTTCTTCTTTCTTAAGATTGTTTTGACTGTCTAGGGTCCTTTGAGATCCCATATGAATTTTAGGATTTTTTTTCTGTACCTTCAAAAAATGCTGTTGAGATTTTGATAAAGATTGCATTGAATCTGTAAATCACTTTGGATAATATGGACATCTTAACAATATTAAATCTTCCAATCCATGAACACAGGATGTCTTTCCATTTATTTGTGTCTTCTTTAATTACTTTTAGCAGTGTTTCATAGTTTTTAGTGTGCAAGCTTTTCATCTCCTTGGTTAGGTTTATTCCTAAGTGTTTCATTCTTTTACATGCTATTGTAAATTAAATTGTTTTCTTAATTTCCTTTTCAAATTGTTCTTTGTTAGTGTATAGAAATGCAACTCATCTTTGTGTGTTGATTTTGTATCCTGCAACCTTGCTGAATTCATTTATTAGTTCTAACAGGTTTTTTTGTGGAATCTTTGGGGTTTTCATAGAATCATAGGGTTTTCATATCATCTGCGAAAAATAGATATAATAGTTTTGAAATGCCTATCGGGGGCCTGACACCACAACATTGGCTGTAAAATTGTATCTTAATCAATTGACAACGAAATGTTTTCTATTGTTCTGTCCAGGGAAAGAAGTACATTGAGCTTTAATTTCAATGAGTCAGAAGAACTGATATCAGACTGCATCCAAATAGAAATGAAGTGTCATTTTTATGCACTGATTCTAATTACTGACATTTCTATTTAGTGATGCAAAAGCATCACTAAATAGAAGTAAAGTTTAAGTTCCATATCCCCCAAAGATTTTTTTTACAGCACTGTACATAGATAGGTATGTAGTATGGAGGGAAATGTCATCACTGCCTCAGAAAGGTATTTCTTTTAAAGACTTTACAAATGAGATTAATAGTCAACCAAGAGCAGTATCATCTCACGTTTGGAAAAAAAGTTTTGTTAGTACCATTCCTTTCATCCCCACAATACTGTCACAGAAATGGCTATTGTCATTTCCTTTTCCCAAGTTAATTTAAAATATTTTTTGTTTTAATTATTCATTTAAGATTATTTTATATTTCCTAGTCTTTTCTACTTATAAAACAATTAAAAATACTCCTAGCTTGTGAATCTTTTTGAAACTCCCACCAATAGGAATTTGAGTCACTGGTTTCATGTGAGTCTTAGGAAACCATTATTATCTATCCAGAAAACAATCTACTGGTGATAGAAATAAGTACATAAGTAACCATTTGCAGATTATGAGGCAACTATCCATTGAATTCCACAAGCACCCAACAAAGAAACACCTGCTTGAAAAGCACAGCGGAGAAATAGGCAGCAGGTGCCATCCTCTTGGGATTCGCTCAGAGTAAAACAATCTCTGGTTCCATCGAGGCAGAAAGAGGGTGTTCATTCTTGCAGCTGTTATTGTTCTCTTCCCTAAAAATTCAGAGTTACATTTATAGTTTATTTATAAATGGATAGAAAATATGTCCACATTTCCAAACTGACACATTTTGAATACCTCTCAGTCTTTCCAGCTTGCTAAAATTGTTGCTTCTTTACTTACTGGATGACTGATTGCTCGTGAAACTACTTTTTTTTTCAGTCATCGAAGCTACTTTATTTTTGAAACTCATATTAAAAATAAGGTAATATTTACAGAATTATACGATTTGAATTGAAAATGACCATTTCAAGCTATGACTCTTCCACTAACTACCTGTAAGATCTTGAGTCAGGGCGTTAACCTCACAGTTTTGTTTCTTATGGGCAAAGTAGGGTTGCTCTGATTACTAAATGCATATGGTTCAAGGTATAATTGCTGAATGTATGTTAGCTGTTCTTTTATGCTAAAATACGCTAGAAATACGAGCTCCTGGGTAGCTCAGTTGGTTAAGTGTCTGCCTTCAGCTCAGGTCATGATCCCGGGCTCCCTGTTCAGCGGGGAGCCTGCTTCTCCCTCTCCCTCTGCCTCTCCCCACCCCTGCCCCCTGCCGCTGGTGCTCGCTCTCTCCCTCTTTCGTTCTCTCTCATGCTTGCTCTCCCTCTCTCTCTCAAATAAATAAATAAAATCTTTTAAAAACATGAAATAAAATACCTTAGAAATACCAAGATATAATAAGCGAATTTGAAGGGTTTCTTAATGATCACCTATCCCAATCCTACATTTAACTGGTGAGGAAATTGAGTGAATTGCTGGTGATTACAAAATTAGTTAGTGGCAGAATTAAGGTTTGGATCTAGATTTCTTAATTGATGCCCTAATTTTCGTGAACATTTCTTAATTCTAGTTCTTAAAAAGAACATTTCTTAGTTTAAAAAAAAGGAAAAGAAACAGTTAAAAGCAGTTGCTGACTACTCAAGGCAATTTCTAGTTGTAATAGCACTTTCATGAATAAAGAATCCAATAAATAAATATTATAGTAACTCCGGATGTTCGATGTAGAACAAGATAAAGTGGCCAGATGGTTCGTTTCAATGTAAAAATATTTCTCTTGCCTATTTTAAGATGCTTTAAAAATCTAAAAGAAAGCACTTTCTTCTCTGATTTAGGAGGAGAAAAACCAGAACAGCAAAAGTGCAACTGTTGAGAGTGGCAAGGGTTGGGTTGGGCTAAGGCTGAACTCACCATCTCACAAAATCTTATCTTGTAACAAAGAGGGGATGGATCTATCCTGATTTTTCTATGGAGAAAGTAAACTCCAGCAGAATAAAAAGAGAGGATTTCTAATTATTTTGAAAAGTAATGCTTTCCATACTGCTATCGCAAGTACACACTTGCTATATTGATTAAAAATTCAATATTAAACTAGTTGTCATCCACAATACTGAGCGTAT
The DNA here is from genome assembly GCF_054177405.1 of Leptonychotes weddellii. Taxonomy (NCBI): domain Eukaryota; kingdom Metazoa; phylum Chordata; class Mammalia; order Carnivora; family Phocidae; genus Leptonychotes; species Leptonychotes weddellii. Next base: position 80,150,237 of record NC_138385.1, on the reverse strand, counting down.
TACACATGTTAAGTTAATTTACTTTTAGAGTCATCCTATGAGGTATGTACCATCTCCACTTTCGGTTGTAGAAATTGAGGCTCAATGTGGTTATTTATTGAAATGACAGAATCACAGTTTTATTCTGGGTTTCTTTACAAAAAATATTGGGTTCTAATTCTGTGAGGTCCCTATGCCTTATTTATGCCACAGGATAGTCCAGCAGAAGCCCCCCACTCACTGCCACCGGCTGGGCCATGGATGAGAGCAGAACGAGGGCTGACGTTCAGCCAGTAAGAACCGATGCAGTTAAAATGATTGTTACCATTTGGCAATACTCCTACACCACTTGGTGATAGCTGCTGCCACGAACTTCCATGTGGACCTCCCACCTGCTTCGTACCAGCCTGCCTGACACCTCCTCCCCTGGGAAGTTTTACATTTCCCCACAGTCCAGTAGGCAGGAAGCATAGGTGATGTAGCAGAAGGTTACTCTACCCTGCCCAGGGCTTTGCCCAGCAGCAGAGTGAGGGATAGGGAACTACCTACCTCCTGCTTTCTCATCCCATTGGCCAAAACCCACCTGGAAGCCAGAGAACAAAGGAGTCTAGGATAGGCAGTCTGTCGAGGCCAGCCTCCTGGGGCTCAGAACCAAGCAAGGTACAGGTGAGCATGGATCTGGTGGGGCCAATGGAATATAAGCAGCATGGCAGTGGGATGGGAGATCATTACAGGGAATTAAAATGAGCTCTAAAGCAATAAATAAACCTGTAGTTTTGGCACAGCTGAGTTTTTGGCCCTATGTTCATGTCTGATATAGGAACCCTAAATTGAGAGGAGGAAAGCAGAGGATTTGGGTTTCAACTCTTTCCAGGGCTGGTCGGTTTATGCTGCTGTTGTTTCCTCTTCTGATCTAGAGGTTTCTGAAATACCCCTGGAAGGGTTATAGGGGTTATAGATTCTACAGGAATCTATGTAGATGCAGGGCCCAGAATTTGCCCATCATCCTCCAGCTGTTGGAAAATGTCAACTCTTACCTCAAATTTACTAATAGTCACCCTGTTGAAGTGGGAGTATCTGCTGAAGAGATGCACTTATGATAATAATCCTTATAGTTAGACTGTGGGGCTACTGGCTTTTCAGAACCCTGGAAGGCTGAGACATGGGTATTTTTTTAGGGAAACCTATTTAGGAAGACTTTACTTTCTCTTGACAAATAAGTAATGTGAATATGCTCTTTTTCAGTTTTGTTCAAGAGACAAAATATCTAGTATTTACAAACATCTGTTAAATAGAAACATATAGATTCTCATGTTAAGTCTTCTAGGAGGACGATGTAAGTGTGATTACAGAAGAGCAATAATATAAAAGCCTGAGTATAAAAGAGCAGGAACTTGAATGTTCTGCAATTCTGACAGAAATTTACTTGCGTTAGAGTATCACAGGAAGCTGTGTAGGATGGAGGAACTCAGAGTCTAGTGAGAAGTCGTGTAACTGTGTGATACCCCCAAATGAACTGTGTTATCATCGTACTTCCATTAAGTTCTATATAGTTGGTTAATGAATCTGGAAATTACATTATTTCTGGAAATTACATTAGTTTTCTGGGGCTGCTATATCAAAATTCTACAAACTGGGTGGCTAAAACAAAAGAACTATGTATTTTCACAGTTCTGGAGAGTAGAACTGTTTAAGGTGTAGGTGGGTTTGGTTTCCTCTGAGGCCTCTCTCCTTGGCTTGCAGATGGCCACCTTCTTGCTGTGCCCTCACATGGTCATCCTTCTATCTATGTTGTTTGTGTCCTAATGTCCTTTTCTTTTAGTGACATCAATTATATTGAATTATGGACCACCATAACGACAACACTTTCACTTAATTATCTTTTAAAGACCATATCTCCAAATACAGTCTCCAAATACAGTCACATTCTGCGTTACTGGGGGTTAGGGCCTCAACATATGAATTTGGGAGGGACTCAGTTCAGTCCTCAACACTCTTGTGAGGTCTCTTAACACTGATCCATGACCCTCTTGATGTGCTGTATGTCAATATGTACTGTGTGCAATGTATATTGACACATTTTAGTTGGATGTCTATGCAATATCCATTTATCTCCTCCCCTTCTTCAGACTACCAAGATATTCCCTTAAGTATCCACCTGTTTATGTAAGTCAGTCAGCATATTCCATTCTCTTTATTTCTTTAAAGAGTTTATTTGAGAGAGAGAGAGAGAGAGAAAGAGAGAGAGAGCACGAGCTGGGGGAGGAGCAGAGGGAGAGAGACAAGCAGACTCTATGCTGAGCATGGAACCCAACTTGGGGCTCCATCCCAGGACCCCGATATCATGACCTGAACCAAAATCGAGTCAGATGCTTAACTAACTGAGCCACCCAGGCCCCCCCCCCAATTGTCTTTAGATAAGTTGGAATACTCCATTCTCTTTGGCCAGTGCCTGGTGCAGTGCTGGACATAGGATCTATGCCAGCCCAGTTACTATAAACCTGTAGGTTTCTTTCTTTTATGTGGTAGGTAATTTTTTCTTCTGAATAGGGACAAGAAAGCTTGTAAACTTTGAATTTATTGGCAGCCATCTTGGGACCATGGAGGGGAGCCAGGTCTAAGATGATGCTGTAGAAGGAGAGAGATGAAAAGGATCAAGACTCTTGTAGAATCCATTGATCTTTTTAATCAAACCATCCTTGAAATTCACCCCACATCTGGACTTTCTCATTATGTAACCCAATGAATTACCTTTATTGTGTGGGCCATATTCAGCTTATCTTTTTGCAGCTGAATGCATTCTGATACAAGACAGTGATACTTTGTGTTTTTCCATCTTTCAGAGACAACCTTCCAACAAATCAATAAATATTTATTGTTCATCTACTATGTATGTGCCAGTGACTCTACTAGGTGCAGGAGAGACTTTTATTTATTTTTTTTTGCTTCTGCCAAATATGTTTAGTCCATGAGGAATATCTTCTAATTTATTATGTACCTCCTTTTGTAATTTTTTTATTCTCCAAAGATCATCATTTCTTCCCTTGCTAACCTATTCAGTTCTTTTTTTTATTATGTTATGTTAATCATCATACATTACATCATTAGTTTTTGATGTAGTGTTCCATGATTCCTTGTTTGCATGTAACACCCACTGCTCCATTCAGTACGTGCCCTCTTTAACACCCATCACCAGGCTAACCCATCCCCCTAGCTCCCTCCCCTCTAGAATGCTCAGTTTGTTTCTCAGACTCCATAGTCTCTCATGGTTCGTCTCCCCCTCTGATTTCCCCCTCTTCATTTTCCCTTCCTGCTATCTTCTTTTTTTTTTTTTTTTTAACATTTAATGTATTATTTGTTTATGAGATACAGGTCTGTGATTCAACAGTCTTACACAGTTCACAGCGCTCACCATAGCACATACCCTCCCCAATGTCTACCACCCAGCCACCCCATCCTTCCCACCCCCCCACCACTCCAGCAACCCTCAGTTTGTTTC
>NC_138385.1:80125135-80146259 GCF_054177405.1 Leptonychotes weddellii | reverse complement strand
TCGGATTCACTTCTCCGCACGTCCTACCTTCCAGAAAGTGGTCGCTTTTCTGTGCAGAGTTGTGCTATTCTTTTCTTCAATCTCCTGTTGAGTTTGTAGGTGTTCAGAATGGTTTGATCCCTATCTAGCTGAATTCCTGGGACCAGATGAAACTTAGGTCTCCTACTCCACCATCTTGCTCCTCCCTCCAGGAGGGAGACTATTATACACATTAGATAACCCTAGCTTTCTTAGCTTGCAGTCTAATACAGGAGGTTGCCTTTCACTAAATAATCGCACAAATAAATGTACAATTGCAAACTTTCTTGGGCACAATAAAAGAAATACACCCAAGGTTATAAAAGACTATAACAGGAGGGGCTCACTTAGTACTTGTTCCCGTTAAGGTTTTACAAGGAGGGAACATTTACCCTGTAATTTGGAAGAAAAGTACCAGTTAACTAGGTGATAGAAAGGAACAACATGGATGAAGTCTCTGAATAGGAAGGAAGATGGCCCCGCATTTAAGGAACTAAATGAATGCCAGCATGGGTGGCTCATGTGGATTAAGTGGGAGAGGCTATGGCATGGGATTCTTTTAAAACAATACTTGTTGCAGGATCTGAGGTCTGGGGCTTCTCTCATGCTATCTTGTTTGCTTGAAAAGAAGTTTATGACTGCAACATTATTGAAATTTGCATTAAATAAACCCTGATTGCCAGAAAAAAAAATTGGGTGCCATTAGTTCATGGTATTCCATACCTCAAAGGTGAGACAACAGACACTCCTCATTAAAATTTTATGCTGAAAACAACTTGGACATTTCTTTCTCCGTTTTACCTGGAAGATCTGGCATTGTCGATATTAAGGATTAGTGCAGAGTTTCTGTGTGTACATGGTAATTTGTGTACGTGTGTGTATATGTTTATAGATGTGTGTGCTTATTTTTGAATGTGTGTGCATGTGTGTATTTATGAATGCCTGTGTGTCTGTATGCCTATTTATGAATGTGTGTGTGCATGTGTGTGTGTGTGTGTAGCAAAGGCACTAGATAGAGGCTTGGCTTTGACCCTGCTATGGGGCCAGGCCTAGGCAAACATGTATAGTTATTTTCAGAATCCATTATTATAAAGGGATTTTCCTCTAAGATTGTCAAAACGTTATATTAGGACAAATGGAACATTTACCAAGTTCTTCAAAGTTTATTACAAACATCAGCATCAGTCCTTTCTGGCTCCTTCTCTCTGGACTCCCAAAAGAACATTTTAGGCCTGTCCATCTTTCTGCCAAGAGCCAAGTTCCAAGAGCAGAGACAAGTCATGGTTTCAACAGAAAACAAACTCTGGAGTGCCCCTTTGAAGACCAACCCTTAATTGCTTCATTTCTTCTCTCCAAAAAATCCATTTATAAACAAAATCTTCCTTATAGAAAATATCTGCAATGTTTGCCTCCAGGTTCCTTATGCAGTAGGATGTCCAGAGCACGGTCTGATGGACGTAGTGGGAGATTCAGCAGAAAGAACGACTTGAGAGGACAATTCTAGGCAACACCTTTACAGATACTTTAAAAACCCCCAACTTAATCATATAGTGCACATGTTTTGATAAAATATTTCCAGTTATTATATGTTATGAAGTAGAAGGAAATATCAGAAGCTATACATTCTCTTATGTATGTTATATTTTTGAGTCATCTAAGATGACTGTTTAGTTATATAGGTAAATATGAAAATAAGTACACAAAATATTAAAGTAACAGTTTGAATAGAAAAGGAGCAATGCTGCCTGGCAGGAGAATATTAATTGATAAATGAATCCTAGCAATCAGTCATGTTAATTCAGAGAAGAAAAGTATTTTTCCAGCTATAGAAAGCAGTGTCATTATTGAGAACAGACAGAAATTGAATTTAACAAATGGAAGGGATTTATTAATCAGGATTACACATGGCTGCTAGCTCAAGAAAACCCTCTGAACAGTGGCTTTCACACACAAAAAGTCTAGGAATAGGCAATCCACGGTATTAGGGGGCTCCATAGTCTTTTTTTTTAAAAGACATTCTCTCTTTAAAGATTTTATTTATTTGTCAGAGAAAGCACAAGCAAGGAGAATGGCAGGCAGAGGGAGAAGCAGGCTTCCCACTGAGCAAGGAGCCTGATGTGGGACTCGATCCCAGGACCCTGATCATGACCTGAGCCAAAGGCAGATGCTTAACTGACTGAGCCACCCAGACATCCCAGAAGGCTCCATATTCTTTTCAAGCACCACGCTCCTTTGATTTTCCTGTCTTACCACATGTGGTGTGTATGGCTTTCATGCTCATGGTCACAAGGTGGCTGTTCCACTCATCATGTCTCCCCATTTTCCAGGTAGGAAGACAGGAAAAATATAAAAAAACAAGGAAAATGTTCATGACCATTTGCATTTTTATTTTTTGATGATAATCTTCCTCAAGGACTTTGGTGTGGGACTCGTCACATGGCCTGCCCTAGTTGCAAGAGTGGCTGAGAAGTCAAGTATTTTCCTGTCTAGATTTAATAGTAGAGGAAAGTGAAGAATAGGGAGTTGATAAAGTTGTTGAGTGAGCCAACATATAACATCTGCTGCAAGGGTAACTGATCTTAGCACAGTCTGTAAGTCTGAACTGCAGAGGAGAAAAGGCCAGGGTGTATTGTAGGGGGCAGCAACTAAACCTTATTGGTTGAAATATAAGAAACACTAAGAGTAGTGAGGGAAAATACTACAAAGATGGTTGGCGCCTGTGCTAGGGTGAATAGTGTCCCCTCAAAACTCATGACTACCTTGGGGCACCTGGGTGGCTCAATCAGTTGAGCATCTGCCTTCGGCTCAGGTCATGATCCCAGAGTCCAGGGATTGAGCCCTGCGTCGGGCTCCCTGCTCAGCGGGGAGCCTACTTCTTCCTCTCCTCCCCATTCGTGCGCTCTCAAATGAATAAAATCTTTTAAAAAACTTCATGACCACCTAGAACCTCAGCATGTGACCTCAGGGCATGGCCCCGCTGACACTTTGAGTTTGAACTTTGAGCATCTAGAATTGTGAGAGAATAAATTTCTGTTGTTTTAAGGCATTCAGTTTATGGTACTTTGTTATGGCGACCCTAGGAAACTAATATAGGGCCCTATTGTGAAGGGGGGGTTCATGGAATATCAGATTTAGAATTGAGTCATTATACTGTCAACCAGTATCTCAAAGTGTTCTTAAGTGTCTTAAAAGATGTTGGAAGATGTTCTGCAACAAATGATTTTGATGGAGCAATAAATTTTTATTTATTTTTTTTTCTTTTATTATGTTATGTTAGTCACCGTACATTACATCATTAGTTTTTGATGTAGTATTCCATGATTCCTTGTTTGCGTATAACACCCAGTGCTCCATTCAATATGTGCCCTCCTTAATACCCATCACCAGGCTAACCCATCCCTCCACTCCCCTCCTCTCTGAAACCCTCAGTTTGTTTCTCAGAGTCCATAGTCTCTCATGGTTCGTCTCCCCCTCTGATTTCCCCCCCTTAATTTTTGTCTTCCTACTATCTTCTTTTTTTTTTAACATATAATGTATTATTTGTTTCAGAGGTACAGGTCTGTGATTCATCAGTCTTGCACAATTCATAATGGATGGAGCCATAAATTTGAGAAGTGTTTCCTATCTTAGCTCTAACCTGGAAATTCACACTGTGTTTTTGGGACATCAAAGGTTATGAGAAATAGAGAAATTGACTTTACTCTGTTCACCCTCTATTTTCCATGTATATTTGATCACAGAATCCTTTTTTTTTTTTTATCAAACACCATGTAACATGTCCAGAGACATATGTGTTCTGAGGATCTTGGGTGAGAAATGCTAATGTAAAGAAGGACAAGTCCCTGAAGGGGTGGTATGACCAGTGTTACATTTAGGACAAGGAATCCTGTAGACTAAGTGTGTAAGATAACGTGGAGAGGAAAGACGCAGGACACAGGGAGAGCAAGTCTCAGCAGGGAGGGTGGTGGTGACAAGAAAAAGATTAAGGGTAGGGCGCCTGGGTGGCTCAGTTGGTTGGGCATCTGCCTTTGGCTCAGGTCATGATCCCAGGGTCCTGGGGTCAAGTCCCGCATCAGGCCTCCCTGTTCAGCGGGGGGTCTGCTTCTCCCTCTCTGTCTTCTGCTCCCCTTGCTTGTGCTCTCTCTCTGTCAAATAAACAAATAAAATCTTTTTTTTAAAAAATTAGTGGTGCAGAGATAACCAAGTGGGAACACACAAGGTGTGAAGACATTAGCTGGACAACTCTCTCCTATTTACCAAACAACTACAGCATTAAATAGAACTTTTTATATGTGAAATTTCTTTTGTGAAATTATGGACTGATGTTCACTGTAGCCCTGTAGGAGTTTCATGATTATTTTATTTTTTAATTTTGGTTTGTTTATTTTACTGGTTATATGTAAAATATATTTTTCTATTTTACCTGAATGTGATACTCCTTTTTAAAAAATTTTATTTATTTATTTAAAAGAGAGCGAGAGAGCAGGGGGAGGGGCAGAGGGAGAGAGAATCTCCAGCAGACTCTCCACTGAGCACAGAGCCCAAGGAGGGGCTCGATCTCATGACCCTGAGATCATGACCTGAGCTGAAACCAAGAGTCAGACGCTCGACCAGCTGAGCCACCCGGGCGACACAGGTGGCATTCATTTGTAAGCAAGGTCTAGTATCGGTAAATTAATTTAAAAGGTTTAACCTAACAACAGCTGTCCTAAACTTGTTTGTACTATATCCCTTAACATCTGTCTAAAATTAATATCAGAATATTCTAGGCTTTGATGACAGGTAATTCTCTGAAACTTTCTGCTGCCACAGCACCTAACAATTCTATGCTATGGTGCTTACTCCAGGTTGAGTGCTGTAGATTTGTTCTATTCCTACTTCAGGGAACAACTGAATAAGAAATGGCAGTTGCATTTTAAATTGAGGTAACATTTAGAAATGATTTAAGAAACTTGATTAATGACAACACAGACTTTTAAGATTCAATCATTAGGAGGCTTGTTTTTACCTTTTTCGTGTTTGAAGCAAGTTCTAAATAATGTTCCATCAACCTGTTATAAAGCATTTATAAATGGCATTGCATAGAATTATTTACATGTCTCTTGAACATGATAAAACACTTCTTATAATAAATTATTATGGAAAAGGCAGTGCTATTAATCATTCATTAAATGTTAATAACATTTGTCAATGTTTATTTCCCTTAAAGTGGCAAGAAAAATAGGTATTTCATATTGAAAAATATCAACTGAAATAAGGATTTTATTTTTTTTCCAGATTTGACTCTAGACTGAAACAGATTTTTACCTTTTAAAAAATTCTAGTTACTGACATTAGTATAAATGAAAAGAACATGTTTGCACGTTTTGTGATACACAGTCTCTACAGTAAAGAAGAGCTCTCTGAGAATATAATACATAAGGAAAAAATTAAAGTTGGATCATGCGCTCTAATTTTATTTATTTTTTCATGCACTATAATTTTAAAACATCCTTTGTATTCTTTAACAAGGAAAGGGTCTCTAAATACTTATTCACACTCTTATTTAGTGTATTTATGCCATCTTCTGGTGATGATCAGTTAGGTTGGAAATATTCAAATTAATAGGTCCCGATAGTATCAAAATACTTTGGTATTTTCACACCAAGGAGAACCTGGAAGAAAAGCCAAATTAAGACCAGACTTAACAAAAGAGCCTCGTTTTGAACTGTGCTTTGTTGAGTTTAGAACTTCGGGAATATAGAACTATGTATGTTTGGCCTCCTTTTCATGACACATACTTCATGACAGAAGTAAAGACTTCATGGAAATATACTGAGTTTCACAGAGAGGTTTCTCTGTAGAAGTCCTCAAACTGAAAACAGCCAAATTGCACCTTATAAACCAGATGACCTAGATTCATATTTTCCTCTGTGTTTACTTCCCTTTGATTATCCTCCAACTCAGGTCTTTTAAAGCTCTTTTCAGTGGAAAACTCAAGGGGTTCCAAAAACCCTCTTTGAGAAGGGTAGGCATTAAGATTCCTGATTCTGCTTCATCTGGAACAGCTCCATGTTAATTGAATTTTTTTTAAATGTCAAACTGAAACCACTACTTTAACCTTTAATAAAGTCAATAGTGCTGTGAGATGTCTAGAGATGAGTTTTGTAGCTATTAGGGAGTTTCTCTAATTGTCTCTCTTCCAACCTCCATTTTAACCCCCAACCAAGATGGTGGTCTCTATAGTAACTAGCAAGAAACACAGAGAAAATGAATTTCAGGAAACATTTTGGGGCTTTGAGGTACAATGGTGATTGCCCTCTGGGAAATTCTCATTCCATTACTCTTGGGTGTTTTATTTTAATAGGAAGGTCATAGTTTTCTTCCCTAACTTAATTGTTCTTCTAAGAGTTGCAGACATGGCTGGCAAAATAAGTTGGAAGTATGGAGAGGTGAAGTGAAGTTTACAGTACATTCATTCTGGATTAATAGAACTATAAATTTATTTCCTCAAGGTAGATGTTTATGAGTTGGAAAAGCCGTCATTAACACACCTTCAGATAGGCACAGAACCAACTGATTGGTGAAATATGTATGAAATTTTAAAGTATCTATAAGCACAAGGTCTTCTTGATTACTATATGGTATAATAAATACCTCAGTTCTTGGTTTAACATTATTTAATTAATTTTGTAATCTTTTTATAAAGATAGATATATTTGATATGATTTTATTCAATAAAACATCCAAAATAACATATTTTTATTATGAAAAATTTAAGCATTGTTATTGAGTGCTTACTAATTTCTAGGCAATACACTAGGTACTTTATATACATTATTGCATTTAATTATTTTTTTTAAAGATTTTATTTATTTATTTATTTGACAGAGAGAGAGATAGTGAGAGAGAGCACAGGCAGGGGGAGAGGGAGAAGCAGGCTTCCCGCCGAGCAGGGAGCCGATGTGGGGCTCAATCCCAGGACCCTGGGATCATGACCCAAGCTGGAGGCAGATGCTTAACTGAGCCACCCAGGTGCCCCTATTGCATTTAATTCTTAAAACAATCCTATTACCTATTATTATATTCACTGTAGGAGTTACATAGATTTGTCAGATTAAGGATCTACCAATTCTCTAGATATGACCATTGATTTTTGATGATAACCAAAGTAATGTAACAACACATATTTGACCACTATCACGTAATTTGCAATATCCTGGCCCATTAGTAGATAGTTTTTTTTTTTCCTCAGTAGGCATAATGGGATATTTTCCTACTGTATTATAAATAAATCTTCCATAAAATATGCATGCTCTGTATTAGAAATGAAGAACAAAAACATAAAATGAACAAACTAAAACACCAAAGTAATCCCATTTTAATTGATCAGACTAATATTTTATAATATTGCTCATACCAATCACTGTCCTCATTTTACATTTGGATGTATACCTTCTAAATATTAATATATAGATAAATATATATTGGTAGCTACATAGAATATGTATAGATTTTAACTAGATCACATTAGTTTTATCACATGATATGCTTTTGAAAACTTAAAGTTAACTTTTCATATATACTGAGAAATTACTTGAAGCCATAATTTCTAGTGATTGTATTCTATCATATTAATTAAATTATCTGTTTTTGAATATTTATTTTCTGATACAGTACTTGATTTCTGCAACCTTAATTTGCAGCCTAAATCCTGTGCTCATAATAAATCTAAAATTTTATATCTGTACAGTGCTGTATATAATGCTCCATGTGTGTATGTTTTCCTCTGTAAAAGATGGTGATTGAATCATATCTAGGTTATCTAGGGTAGTATAGTTTTATTTGAAATGGAATATGATAAACAGTTTATATCATATGTCTTGTTGACTAATCTTAATGGCAAAGTGATCATGGCTTTGAGGTTAAAAATTGTCCTTAGGACTTCAGTTTAATAAGTTAGAGAAGAGAAAAGATGAAAGGAAATTACCAGCTATCATAAACCAACTCAAACACTCTATAATTCCTCCTTAGTCTTTTGATCCATAGCTAAACATACTTCTGTTGATCCAGAATACTTTCTGAATGATGACAAACATATTCAGGTGCTAGTAAGTCTACTTTTATAATCAAGTTTCTTATTTTCATATTGAATTAGTCCTTTAGTATTTTTGAGCACTTTTTTTTTTTTTAGCAGAGTAGATATGTGAGGGACAGAATAACCAGAAGTGAGTACCAACCATCTGTTATACAGTAATAGTTTTAAGGTATTCAGTGATGCCTTATTTAATGGTTTCTAAGTTTGCTTTTTTTGTTTTAGGAAGAAGCTTCGTTACTGACAGAGATATATTGTCATGAGAAAAGAATGGAAAAAGGTGATATGCTGCTTGAGAATGCCTTCACATACACCCGATTGTGTGACACTGTCTACTGCACACCCACTAAAGCCAACTTTAGAGAGAACTGCTAAAGCCAGATGAGGAAGTCAAAACTAATATAAGCCCCATAGCCAATGGTATGTTGACTCCAGATCCTCCTTTTCTGGTTCTGTCAAAAGCACTGACTCGTGTGGAACACTCAAAGCCTAGATGTGCTGTACAGTGTGTGCAGGTAGCCAAAACCAATGAATAGAAATTACTTAACTTTGAGAAGGTTCCATGGGCAGTAATTAAAATCCTGAGATTGAACAGTAATTCTACAGACATTATAACAGTAGTGATAATGACCAAAGTACAAATTAGGATAATATGGTTTCAAGTAGAGGGAAATAAAATTGAGTGATTTAGATGAGGCTAAGTTATGAAAAGCCTCAAAAATTGGATGGAGGGGCACCTGGGTGGCTCAGTTGGTTAAGCGTCTTACTCTTGATTTCGGGTCAGGTCATGATCTCACGGTTGTGAGATCGAGCCCCGTGTTGGGCTCCACGGACAGCTTAAGATTCTCTTTCTCCCTCTCCCTCTGCCCTTCCACTCCCCCTCTCTCTTTCTCTCCCTCCCTCTCTCCAAAAAAAAAAAAAAATTGGATGGAAAAATATAGAAGTGATGCAGCAAACAAAAGGAAGACCTTTAATTTGGCAGAATGAAAATATTTTAGGAAAGATTAATCAAGGATAATAATTTTATCTTTTTTTTAAAAGATTTTATTTCTATGACAGAGAGAGAGACACAGCGAGAGAGGGAACACAAGCAAGGGGAGTGGGAGAGGGAGAAGCAGGCTTCCCGCTGAGCAGGGAGCCTGATGTGGGACTTGATCCCAGGACCCTGGGATCATGACCTGAGCCAAAGGCAGACGCTTAACGACTGAGCCACCCAGGTGCCCCAATTATTTTATCTTTTAGTTCCTAGAAACTAAATGAAATATTGAATTACATAATGAATTAAGAACATCTTATATTATCAAGTAAGTTCACTTAATAGAGCATAGAAGCAGCCTATATAGCATGTTTGATATTCAGTGGTTGATAAAACGATGAGTTAAATCAGTCTTCAATCAAATAACAGCTTTAAGCACATGAAAATAAGAAATCACAAAGTAAATCATTCAAAAGGGGCAGATTAGGAAAAACATGAATTAATAGAGTATAAGCTGTCCTAAAAATTAGGAATCTTATCTAGTTTCTACCACCATCTGAAACAGCTTTTCTTAATTCATTGGGCCTCATGGACCTACCATGGAAAATGAGGTAACTGGAAATCATTATCTTGAAAGTTTCACCTTGCAGTATTAGTGTATTTCACCAATTCTAAGATGCACACTTTCCACATTTTAACTTCTCTGAAATCAGGACATGTCTGTATCTTCCAATTGCCCCTGTCGGGCTAGCAGTTATGTTGTATTTGTTGTTGCCTGCTCACATGCACTCTTGGTCGTAGGTTTTAATACCATTTCAGCTGAATTATGTTACTAAACATGTTGAGTTTCATTGCTTTACAATTTTATCCATAATTACAGTATCATTTGTTTTGGAATATAGAATTACTTAGCCATGAAAATACAGCACTAGGGCACAAATTTAATGCTATTAAAGCAAATATTTATCATTGGGGGAGTGAACACAATTTCATGGTTTTGTGCAAAGACATACAAAAATGCTTCATGAGACCTAAGAAAGTCCCATCATGAAGAGACATTGCTGTTGTAGGTTTTGTTACATTCTTTTGGAATTACCTCATATACTCCAAGCGATGTCACTTGAGGCAAGAGAAATTTCCAAATCTCTTGGAAATAGAAAACTTCAAAGCAAAAAAAAAAAAAAAAAAAAAAAAGCCGGTATGACCAGATCATGTGTCAGGCAGGACTTTCATTCAAGCAATATATCATAATTTCATTTGTGATCTATTTCTTCCTTGTTTTAGTGAGCCTTATAATTGAGGCTGTTTTAGATCTGAAGAAACTCAATTTGTGATTCTAAGCAGCCAAATTGATTTTTCAAATTTCAAGCATTATCTCACATATTTTTTTAAAGAAGATTTTATTTATTTATTTGACAGAGAGAGACACAGCGAGAGAGGGAACACAAGCAGAGGGAGTGGGAGAGGGAGAAGCAGGCTTCCCGCTGAGCGGGGAGCCCGACGCAGGGCTTGATCCCAGGACCCAGGGATCACGACCTGAGCTGAAGGCAGACGCTTAACCGACTGAGCCACCCAGGCGCCCCTCTCTCACATATTTTATTCACAGGTATGATTCCAGATCTCTTATGTAGTTGACTTTTAAGTTATGCGGAGTCTTAAAAAATTGCTTTAAATGCACAACAGATTGGAAAAACAATTCCATTTTTTGGGGGGAGGAATATAAATTTAGTTTCTACTTTATAATGTTTGCATACAACTAGCTATAGAACCAACATTACACCCAATTTTGTACTTGTAATATCACAAGGAACTTACAAGCAAACTCTCAACAGAGGGACTGAACCACTGTGGATCATTTGTTGAGCTGCGCTGACAGCTGGGAATCATTAACAAGAAAGATTTTCTGCCCTTCATTCAGTTGTAATTATCATACACAAAAAGTTACGATCAGAGGCTAAATGTCATCCCTTCATCAACAATCTTGAGAATTTCTGTAACTTTCAATCAGTTTTCAGATTCCAAATGAGAAATCCCAGATTACCCAGAGTAGAGGAGGCCAGGGTAAAGGAGGCACAGTCCTTACCTACATACACTACACAGAAGGCTTAGACAGCGAAAACCTGCTTTCCGACGTATATGTTTTTTAAATAGCCAACTCTGCAACATTTTCCCCAAGAGTTGCTTTTCTGGGCTTTGTGCGTCTGTTATTTTTCTTCATGGGTACAGCAGTGTTTTGCAATTATTGGCCATCTTTTACTCCTGATTTCCCTTGTAGAAGATTGATTAGCACAATCAGTCACTGGAAAGCAATTTTCATCACCAAAGGCAGCTTCTTTTCTCTCCTGATTAGCAGCCCTGCTGCAAGTTACTCAGCAAAAATAGATAATCCGCAAGAACACTGCCAGACGAACATTCTGATAAGAAACAGAGGGTTGAACCTGAATATTGCTGACAGTATCCCAGGTAGACACATGATCAATGAAGGCTTGCTGCCTCCTGTTTTTGTGATACTCCTCTTTTATTTAGAGAACTGGGCCTTCAGGACTGGTTTTTGTTTTTCTCGCTTCCATATGAATCTGTGCATCTTTGAGGACACACATCTGCCCGTGATCTGTGTGAAGAGAGGGAGGATGCCTATCACATATCACTATCACAAACTGATGATTCCTTATTTCTGTATGTATGCTGTCAGCCACACTAAATGCAGTTATCTGTCTGAAGGAATAAATCAAATGAAATTCAAGTGAACCAGATAATTGTTTATTCCTTTAAATGATGTCCTGTTATGTAATAAATATTAGCTCTTCATTTTAGGGAGGAAAAATGTGTGTTGTCAGAAGGAGGAAAGAGGAAGTTCAACAGTTGTTTCCTCTGATTCTGGATTTACCTCTGGATTACTGGATTTAGTGATTCTGGATGTACGTATTAGTAGTAGGCCCATGTAATAGCTGTGTGGCTTTGGGCAAGGGAATTAACATTTCTGAATCTTCATTCTCTCATCTGTAAAATGAGGGCGACCTTGTTCAGCATTTGAGGTAATGTATAAAAAAAGGCCCAACTCATAGTAGCTTCTCAGTAAATGATAGCTTTTTATTACCTGCATCTATATCTATCTACCTATCTATTTATTTAGGCATCTAGATAGGTAGGAAGATCAAATAACATAGAAGACTAAGTTGGAGCTGTACTTCTCTGCCCTTACCTGGAGGTGAAAGAGGTAGAGAATCCTCATCTAAACATTTAACTTCAACAGAGTTTTAGCTCACACAGTTCTGAAATACCAAGTTGCCCAAACAGTGCTGCATCAGATGAAAAAACAATCTGGCCATCCAAATCCAGATGGAGAGCCATTTCATTTTTTAAACTTTAGTCTCTAAAGAAATGGCCATGTATGTTTACATAGACTCTTTCCAAAAAAGGTCTTAGATCTAATTTGTGTAATATGTCCCCAATCATAGCATCTTCTAGATTTATGAAAATAAATGCCATCCACTGTTGTTTTTGGATCTCTTCTTCATGAACTACAGAGTGATCGCCTTAAAATGTCAAGTGGATCATGCTAACACGTCCCCAGAACTTTTCAAGGATTTCCCGTTATACTGAAAATACTATTTTGAATCCTTTGGGAGCTGACCTTTGCCTTCCTCTGCACGCTCTTTGCGCTCATTGCCCTGCCAACGCTCTGTCTATACTACTCCCTCCTGACCTTCTTTCCTTCCTTCCAACACCCAAAGTTCTTACCTTAGGGACTTGGTGCATCTTCCTCTTTGCCCTTTCCATACCTGGCTTCTTCTCATCCTTGAGGACATGCTGTACACGATTACTTTTCAGAGAGGCCTTCCTTGAGTTTTCATTTGAAATTAGGTTCCCTGTACACTTTAACAATACAAATTTACACTTTATACCACACTCCTCATGGCTCTTCTCTGTGTCTATTTATGTGATAACGTGTTTCCTCAAGACAAGTAAATATGTCTGTATATGGGCTTTATCTGTTTCACTCAACACAGTGTCCTTAGAGCTGAGCACAGTGCCAACATTTCTCAAAACAGATGAATTAATGCTGTCGCAACTCTCCTTTAAACAGGACAAATTCAGTCAATGGATCTGTTAAAAATAAATATATATTTCTCCCCTTCCTAGGGTCTCCTGTCCATATGGCTTTGTTCTGATATTTTTCTTGTTCAGGCGGTTATAAATGGTTGTTATAGAAACTGATATTAATAATCTCTGAAATGTTTTCTATAATAGAGTAAGAAGATAACGTCATTAGGGGAATATAGTTTAATTGATGAGTAGAGGAATTCAGGAAATGTCAAGAGGCCAGAGTGCTACTTGGGGTTGTGGAATCGGGGAGAAATCTCCTATACCTAGGTGATCAATGGATTTGAAGGATAAGTATATCCAACATGCAATTTAAATTTACTTGATATACCATGCTTATACATTATTCAGTAGAATGCTGTTTAAAATCATATCCTATTCACTTTTGACTTGGGGCCTTAAGGAGTATGCATCTCATATTAAGTTTTCCCTTAGGGTAGAGGAAAAGGAACAATCCTGAGACACAAAGTAGAGGATAAGAATTAATTTAAGGCAGACAACCAGAGCAGGAGATGTCCCTCTTCTCTAACATCTCTACCAGGAATTTACAAAAATCCTTGATGGGACATTGGACTATCTCCAAGGAGTTGAAACCGATATTATGTAGATTTTTTTTGAAGGCCCTAGACTGTGTCTCTAACAAAGAGCTTAGGGTTGTTAAGCTTAAGGGCATCATATAGTTGATCCAGGGCTACAAGTATAACTTCTTAAAAATAAGCTTCAGATATTGATGTTAGTAATATTCTCTAGGAATTATTCAATGATTCAGTTAACACTGTGTCATCTCTGCCATAAAATATCCCATAAGCCCATTAAAACCACATGAAAACGTATGTAAAAAATCACTTTGGTTCTTAATGCTTTACAGTTTTCCAGGCTCTAGGAAGGCAGCTTTCTGTATCTGTTATAACATTTTGTAACTGTAACTTAAAAAGTACTATATGTATGCAATGAGATAGACAATGAAATGCTTTTGAATTGCACACACACACATACATATACACTCAATAGATGGAGATAGAGATATACACATATCTATACATGCATATATACAGTATATTTTATCTATATCAAAATATATCTAGTGGAAATATTACAAATGATTTCCCAAGATAACTTCTAAATGTATAGATAGTAAAACCTATCATTAAACTTATCTAACTATTTAAAATAAAATCTAAATCTCTAGCTCTTTAATGTTTGTTCTAAATTAATAACTCCAAGCTATTATTTTTATGTTCTTAACATTGAAAATACTATATACTTTTGTCACAGAAAATTAGAAATACTGAGCACAGTTAAATATAGTCACAATCCCAATTCCTTTAATGCTGAACATTTAGCATATTTCATCCCTGAATTTTTCTCCGTAAGCTTGGTATTGGTTGTTGCTGCTGTTTCTTCCTCCCTCCTCCCCCCTCCCTCCCTCCTTCTCTTTCTTTTTCTTTCTCTCTTTCTTTCTTTCTTTCTTTCTTTCTTTCTTTCTTTCTTTCTTTCTTTCTTTCTTCTTCCAAATTTGTTATCTTCAAAATGTGTTTTTAATGAGGGAATATATCTTCTGTTTACAATATAGTTCCTGAAAAATAAAAGGAGCCTAGATACTTCAAGGCAAAACAAACTCCACTCATGAGATACTACATACATCATGTGAAAGCAACAATCTGATCTCTAGGTTATGAAAACTAGAATTAAAAAGTCACTACACAGAAAATGTCCAACTTTCCTGCTTGGCAAAGCTTGGGTGCAATTCCGTGAAATGTTTAATAAGCTGAATTTTCCCCATTGTGTCAACAAAATGACAATACTGAAATCTGTGCTTGGCAGTTTCGATCTAAATCCATAGCTACACGAAACACCAGATACTGCATCACACCTGTTAGTATAACAATATTTTCTTAGGGAGTGGGAGGGAAAGCAAAGTGACTACAGAGAATGAAAATGTGGGAAGAAGAAATAGTGTCTACTAGATAACATAAATTAATGGGGAAAAGAAAGCCTCAGTGCATCTCCTAAGGGTGTTAAGACTATACTCCAACTTTGGAACATTAATTTAGAAAGATAGAGGAAGGGGCGCCTGGGTGGCTCAGTTGGTTAAGTGTCTGCCTTCGGCTTAGGTCATGGCCTCGGGTCATGATCTCAGGGTCCTGGGATGGAGCCCTGCATCAGGCTCCCTGCTTGGTGGGGAGCCTGCTTGTCCCTCTCCCTCTGCCCCTCCGCCTGCTCATGCTTGCTCTCTCTCTCTGTCTCAAATAAATAAATAAAATCTTTAAAAAATTAAAAAAAGAGAAAGAGGAAGGGTTTGAATAATTGCAATTTAACATGAGAAGTGCATATATGATAGTATAGAGCTCAGTGGAGGATTCATAAAACATGTTTGGAAAAATCTGTTCATTTTCTTTGTCCAGATTAAGAAAGAGTAACTAGGTTTATCAATATCTGACATCCTTCATATACTGTTGTTAGCAAATTAATAATAGCACTCCTGCCTCTGCACTTACTAATTAGGACTTTTGAACAAATGTGGATTAGCCCAGTGAGGGAGGTCACCAAATAAACCTAAACCTTTTCTTTTTCAGTCATGTTAACCTTGTCCACTCTATTCTCTTTTTTAGCACTTGAAGACAACTGGTTGAGTTGGCAGATACTGTTTATGGATCCCTGAAGTTGTTGACAGGTAAATCTCAATTTTATTGAATCCTTGATAGTAGGAATGGGATTTGCAGGCTGACCAAGGATATTGGAAAGGTCCATACTAGGGGTTTTCTGAGGGGCCAACAGAGAAGCCCCTTAGTTTCTAGTTGAGTTGTAATTTTCTTCATATAAAGTTGTTCATTTATTTCTGTTTTCTCATGTCCACTCAAAACAAGACTGTTAGCTTCTTTACTTGTTTTATTCTTTTCTGTTTTGGTTTTCTTGGGATGCTCTTCTTTATTTGGTGAGGATGTCCTCTTGACTCCTACTATAGGATTAGGTCATTTTGCTGCTACATTCCTTGAAGGTCTAAGTGGTTGGTTTACAAGACATGTTGAAGAATGGACTCTAGGGACTGTAGGCTTTGGTCATGGAGAAGTGGTTGGTTGTGTGGCACTTTACGACATGCTTATACTCGATGTACCCCCTGAACTTTCACTGGCATTTACTTGTGGAACAGAAACTTCACTAGCCTGTGTGTTGGTCACGCATGTTGTTGTTACAATTGGAGCAGGACTGTTACTGTCCCAGGAGGTGTCAGAACAAGTTAGTGGACCCGTCTTCAGAGCACTAGAAGGTTAAGGCATAGGCATGAAGTTATCACTGTCCACTGAGAAGTAGAGGCTGCAGTCACTCAGCCATGTCAATCTGACACCTTCTGTTGAATGATTTTACCTTTTCTGAGGCCCACGATTAGGTAGTTGTTGAAGCTGATTTGTTTCGACATGCGCTACAGCAACTTTCACATAAACTTCAAATAGTTTGCTACTTATTGCATGCCTATAAACTGTATTTGTGAAAGACTGAATATCACAGGGGAAAGTAACATTGAAGTTATCAGAGTTTTTTGTTTTTTTAGACACTAAGTCAGTCACCTCTACTGTATGAAATTCTTTCGTATTCTTTCTCATTCTCCTTTTAATTCTTACTGTGGAACAGTTTTCTCCCTGCCCCTGGATGAAATTCCTACATGCCCTCTAGTTTTTCCAGTCCCTCCTAAACAATGATAAAAAAAAAAAAAAATTAATCTCTTTAAAGCACTGACAAGTTCAATTTCATCTCATGACTTAACTCCAATCTAGTGTAGTGGTATTTCAATGGCCAAACTTACTTAAAGTTTTCTCCCTCCTAAGCACAGAGCTTCTTGAGTATTGGAAGCCTATAACAGGAAAGGACAGAACTAGTAGAGTCTTCTCTTTGTTGTTTGCTGATTACTATATGGCTGACCCCAGGGCAATGGTGAAAAGGACATGAGCTTAAGTGGCTAGACCAGTTGGAATCTGGTGTTGGGGCACTTTGGTGATAGTAGTTTTCCAATGATGCCTCTTCCCTTCCCAAGGGGTACATTTACAGGGTCCTTAGCAATATTCCTATTGGAGACCCCCCCCGCACTGCAACTCCTTGGTGGGAGGAATGCCTTTTGTCTGGCTGGCTGTATCCAACTTCACCCTTGGCCTTTAGGCCTTCAGCTATTTATAACTGGGGTCCCTATGTATCTCCAGTCAGTCATCTGGGTCCAAGTTAATATTGATAAAACCCATATTGGATCCCTTTTTTTTTTAGTTCATATTTGGTCCCCAGGAACCTGCACCTCTGCTCAACCTTTGTTGGAAGAGGAGCTGGCTCCCGGGGCAGTCCTCTACTCTGCCAGGAACGAGAGGCCGTACCAGCCATAGAGCTTGCCTTTAGTACTAGTAGACAGAAGTCAGAGCTTGTCCTCTTGTTCCTTGAGCTCTTGGAAAGCATACTTGAAGATTTTCTTATAGATCTCAAAGCTCCTCTCACTTTAGGTGAGGGAAGGTGAAGCACAGCATGGTTAAATATTTCTTGAAATAAATCCTCTCACCACTACACCCCCCCCCCATACTCCCACCAGAGTGGGTAAAGTGAAAAAGAAAATACCAAGTGTTAGTAAATATGGGGAACCACTGGAACTTTCATATACTACTGGTGGAAGTATAGATCAGTATAATAACTAGAAAATGCTTTGGCATTATATACTCTAGCTGAACATATCTATTCTCTATGACCTAGCAATTCCACTCTTGAGGCATATATCTAGCAGACATGCATGCGTATGTTCAACAAAAGTATGTGCATAGAAGCTTTATGTTGTACATACATACACAACAGCACACACCAATATATCAAAAACACAATATTGAGCAGATGAAGCCAGGCACAAGAGTATATATACTGTATGACACTACATAAAATCCTTAACATAGGTCAAGTTACTCTATGTTATGTTGACAGTCAAGAATGGTGAGGTGATTGGCTGGAAGAAGCTTGAAGGAGGGATTCACAGTGCTGGTAATACTCTGTTTCCTGATCTGATGCTAGCATTCTGGGCAAACTGAGTTTCATAAGATTTTATTGAGCTGAACACTTAACAATACATGCACTTCTCTTTCAGATATAATACTTGAGTAAGAATTGTAAAGCAAAACAAAACCAAAGCAAGCCAACGGAAATTAAATTGTCTTGACTTTTTAATCTCACCCTTTTATCTGAACTGGAGATAAGTGGTCTGTTAATTGTGTCACACTCAGCATTGGGCCACCCTCTTTGCAAATCCCCTTGGCTTAGATTGCATGGTTACCAGGCAACTATTGTTCTCTTCTCAGCCTTTGTGGCCTCTTTCTGAGCCTACAGGAAGAACTGCATTTATCATCCTGTCACATAAATGATATGCTTGGTACAAAGCTATCAGAAACTTGGGGACCCAAACGAAGGCTCTGCACATGCTCATTGGCACGTACTGTAGGTCACAGGGTGCCCAAAGCCTTAAAACAATAAAACCTTGCCAAATGGGACCCGAAGTAACAATGTTTCTACATTAGCCTCAAGGGTCACAATTCCAGACTCATTCTGCCCAGATCTTTTGCTAATATCTCTATTAATTCACATGGGATATGGATTGACACAGCGACGAAACAATTGGGAGGACTTTGTGGAAAATGTGTCAGAGGGGAAAAGAGATTTACGCCATTAGTCTTTGTTAATTCTTTTATCATGATGCAGGCAGGCGCTCTGAAATGAGCAAATATTTAAGGTTCTTTGAGTCAGATTGTTCTTTCTCATATCCACACACATACTCTGGACCCAAAAGAGGCTACACCGATTCAAGCAACGCCCAAGTAGCAGGATATTTGGATAGACTCTCTGAAACTGAATTACTAGTCACAGGCATGAAGATTATCATGTTTAAAGATGCACACTGACAGATTGTTTTCTATCTGGGCAACGTCACTAGCAACACACGGTATTATCAAATTTCCTACATCTCCGTCGACACTAGGTAATGTTATTTACTTAAATATCTGCATATGTTATATGTATATATGCATATATGTGTATGTACCCACATATCTGTGATGGAACTTTCATAGGTGGAAATGGCCTTTCTGACATTTTAAATTTAAAGAGAGAGAAAGCATATTGGCCATCATTTTACGTCCTACTTTTTAGGAAAAATCTTTTCAGCACAAAATGACCATTTTATTAGTTGCTGTTATTCTAACAAAATATAAAACTGAGCTTCTGATCAATCTCTAGCAAAGAAACTCTATAAAGGGACATAAGGACAATGGTCTCAGCTTCCTCAATTAGTTTAAAAATTGACAATTACATTAATCTCAGAGGACCTTGATAGATACTATCTGAAATGGTATTCATTCTTTTGTTCAGAGCATTGTCTAGTGCCAAGCTAATGCCAGAGTAAATTATTAGCAATTATTTTTCTCTCTTTCAGTAGCTGGAATATGGAGCAATTCCTGTGGGTTTTTTTTTTTTTTTGTATGCAGTTTATTATAACACATGTTGTAATTTCAGAACATATTCTCTTATAACTATCTGAAATTATTATTATCATGATTTATGAGACCATTTCTGAATGGGAAAATTTCTTCAGATATACCAAGGAAAATAATTGGGCTCTTAGAATTTTCTATTTTAGTATATTATGAAGCAATAAGACACTTGCTTTATAAAACTTGCTTATAATCTTATAATGCTATTTCAAAATGCTTCATACTTTAAGAGAAGCTAGATTATTATAATAGAGCTAATGATTATTCTGTGTTAGTGCTAACATCCTTACTCATATTTTCATACTCTATAAAATACCAATTTTTTTTTTTTAAGATTTTATTTATTTATTTGACAGAGAATGAGAGAGCACATGAGAGGGGGGAGGGTCAGAGGGAGAAGCAGACTCCCTGCCAAGCAGGGAGCCCGATGCGGGACTCGATCCAGGGACTCCAGGATCATGACCTGAGCCGAAGGCAGTCGCTTAACCAACTGAGCCACCCAGGCACCCCTAAAATACCAATTTTTAAGAGCTTTTTTGAGGTACACTTACATACCATACAATCCACCCATTTTAAGAGTACAGTTGTTTTTTAGTAAATTATAGAGTTGTGCAACCATAACCACAATCTGAAATATTCCCATTTGCTCAGTTAAATTCACTCCACTGTCCTATCCTCAGTCTTTGGCAAAGACCAATCTGTTCTCTGTCTCTATAGATTTGCCTTTTCTGGATATTTCATATAAGTGAAATCATATGTGGTCTTTTGTATTGGCTTCTTGTACTTAGCTGTTCTTTCAAAGACTCATCTCTGTTGTAGCATGTAGCAGTAACTACTTTTTTGTTGCTCAATAATCTGTTTTTTGTGTATACCAAGTTTTATTTATACATTTATCAATTGGTGAACATTTGGGTTATCTTTAGTTTTTGACTATAATATACAATGCTGCTATGAACATTTATGTTTAAGTCTCTGTGTGGACATGTGTTTGGGTAGATACTTAGGAGTGAATTTGCTGGGTTGTATGCTAAATTACTCCATCCAGTATCACAACTCAGATAGCTGTGATGTTGGCCTTCCTTGATTGTTTGCCACCAAGATAGCTATTGTTTCAGACAAAGTCCCTGCATGTGGGTTACCAGATCGGGTCAACTTCCACTGGCAGTAAAGCTCCTGAGTTTCATGGCTTGCCCACCTTAGTAGAACTACCATCCAGAATGAGCTTAACCCCAAGGGGACAGGGGAAAAAAGGGAGCAGGTACAGCTAAAAATGCCATAGACTGACACTATTCATACCTGAAGCCTGAATTTCAGCAGGTTTTCAAACTTCTCAGATTGTTATATGCCTTTGGTCAATTTCCAATGTTGGAATGTAACTGTTTTGACAATTTTGTCCAGTTGTGTGATTGTGTATTGAGGTAGAGGATTTGCCAGTCCCCTTACTCCACC
>NC_138385.1:80109843-80124635 GCF_054177405.1 Leptonychotes weddellii | reverse complement strand
CTGATGCTCGTTTCCTTTGCTTTCTCCACACACAAACCCATTTATCGACATCGGCTAATCAGAGGAAAAGCAGGGAGTAGGGTGACGTATTAGGCAGTTTTCTTTAAATGGGAGTTTGCTGTGCCACAGTCAGGAGTGGTGCCGATCGGGTGCGAGTACTCTTCAGGCCGGGGCTATCGACCTGACAGCGCTGCTTGCATAAAAGCAGCCAGTTGGAGAAATGCAGATTCCCAGAAGACTCAGCGGCAACCCTTCCCAAGGCAAGACTGTCTATGTTCTGTCAGAATATACTCCTCTAGGGGCGCCTGGGTGGCTCAGTTGGTTAAGCGACTGCCTTCGGCTCAGGTCATGATCCTGGAGTCCCGGGATCGAGTCCCGCATCGGGCTCCCTGCTCGGCAGGGAGTCTGCTTCTCCCTCTGACCCTCCCCCGTCTCATGCTCTCTCTCTCTATCTCATTCTCTCTCTCAAAAAAAAAAAAAAAAGAATATACTCCTCTACCTGAGCTTCTGGAGAGTCAAGTTGGAGAATAACCGGGAAATGTGTGTGAGGGCAATAAGTGAAAACAGCATCATGCTGACTAATCCTTCTTGAAAGGAGTTCACAGCCTCTATGAGACGCGTGCTGTTGTTGTGAGAACCCCACACACCACATTCTGTCTCCTGTTACTGTGATCCTGTCTGGGAATCTGGTTCTCGATTTCCCCCACCCATCTCTGAGCTCCTAATAGGATACTTTCTCCAGCTTTTCCTGCTCTGATGTCTGGCCTTATTCTCAATACATGCCTGACATTTCTTCCTCTTCTGATTACTAAGTTTCTAGATCTCGTCCTTGATTTTATCTGCTCTGTGGCCTTACCCATCTCCTCCCCTGATCTTCAGTAGAATTTACTCCCTCTGGTGGATTTGGCTGGTTTGAGGCCCCCAACTTCTGTTCCGAGACTATAGGCCAGTGGGGACTTGTTACCCTCAGATGGGTTGGTCCATGTGAGAGGTTTTCCCAATGTTACTTTTGGAACTTGAGGATACAGAAGTGAGACACTCGTGGGATGGTTTTCCAGTCTTACGAATGTTATATCTACCCCTCTACCTAGAAAGTCACAAAGGTATTTCCTTTGCCACTCTTTTAAAAAGCCATTTGTTATCACTCTCCATCACACCATACATTTTACTTATTTATCTTGTTTATTTTCTATCTTCATAGAAGGTAAGCTCTGTTAAGGTAGAATTTTTTTTCTGTCTTGTCCATGAATGATCTCAAGTGCTTGAAACAGGTCTAGCATAAGTAGGTCCTTGAAAAATACTTGCTAAATGAATAGGTGAATGAATCAAAGGAACCTGACTCCAGTTAGTCTTGAAGTCTTTAACAACTGAGTTACAAAAGTTATCTCCTAGTAGTTTTAAAAGGAAATGAATGAAGAAAAAATAAATCATTGTGCCGAAGTCAACAATAATTTGGCAATAAAATTATGCCCTACAATAGACGGTGTGTGCTTGGTCCGAAGGGTGGTGGAGAACTGGTCTGTTCGACTGAGTGGATGAATTGTGTCAGCTGAGTCAAAGGGGGGTGAGAGGCCAGAGCAGCTTTTGTCCTAGTTACTCAGCCAGCAAACCTCACGGAATTGGCCTGTAAATAACATACTCATCAGCTTCACAGAGCTCTCTGCACAGATGATTTCATTTGAATTTGATCTCCCCAAACCCCTCCTAGTAGGTTTATTGGATGTTTTCTGGCATGCCCGCCTGCTCTGTGAAGCTAATTTACATTCAGGAAAATGCTCACCACACAGGCAATGGCAGATAGAGTTCAGGTTTACCCCGCCCACTGCCATGTCCGAGACTGATTGCTGTGACAGCAGTTTAATGGAAACAGTTTTATTTTGTATTTCTAGAATCACCTTTGAATTAATTATTTTCATTGTATTGATAACCTTAATCAAACAACAACAGAAGTTCTCCAAGTAAGTAGGCGTAAGTAAAAGACAGATGTACATTACCAGCTAAACTCATGAAACCCAGTAACAAGCATTTACCATGGTCGTTTCTGATCTAAAGGGACATTGGTTCAATATTGTGAACACATATAAACAAACTCTTTCTAGGATGCTGATCAGTACTGACCAGCTCTGCCTCTACTGCAGGAAACTGCCTCCCTCAGAGCCGATGCTGCCTTCATAGGCAGGTTTGTAACCTAAGCTCACGTCCAGGCTCTGGGGAGGTGGTTGGAAGAGGGTACCTGACTGAAGACTCATTAATCCATGGGCAACCCTGTAGCTGTGTGATTTGAAAGGACAGTTATGCCAACCCAACTGTCTTTCTTAGGGATTTGAACACAGAGAGTCAGAAATAATTTACAGGTCAGAAACTGTAGGCAGAAGCTGACGGGATGAAGTGAGAATATAAAAAGCTAACATTTACTGGGTCCCTACCATGTGCCTGATGCTACCTAGCACTTTCCATGGGCTATCTTTTACACCCCCATAATAGCTCTATGACCCAGGCATTCTTCTTAATTTGCAGGAAGGTAAGTTACTTGACCATACAATGACTGGTAGGGCCACGATTCAACCCAAGTTCTATGTGATTCCAGAGTTTCCTCTCTTAATCACTGCATGACACTGACTACAGAGGAGAGTGAATTTGGTATAAAGGTCCGGGTTAAAATTAAGAGGGATGAAAACCCATGAGTAAAGAGAGAATACCAGTTGTTTGAGAAAAGGAAATGCAATGGAATAGACCAAAGAAGAGCAAGGATAGCTTGTGGAAAACCACACTCCCAGGACAAAGAAAAGAGAGGTAATCTTCAGAACTGCCTTAGGTCAGTATGGCATTCTGCTGTCAGGTCCAATTTCAAACTACCTGTATCCCTGCATTTTACTCAAGAACTTCTCTATCCTTTGCCAATAAAAGAATCTTTTTAAAAAATTGTATGTACCAAAGAACACCATAAAAGTCCATTTTGGAGGGAGAACAACAAACACAACCATAGCATGTATGCTGCAAGTATCCGGTTTTTTCCTCCTGTTTCTATGCTTAGTTGGCAGCCCGTCTCTCTTGGGAAGACTGGCATGAGCCTGGGCCAGAGCTGTAGCCAGGATACCTGATGCTCATTTCTTGTTTGAGTGTCTCCTCCCTGGATGGGCCCTTGGCATGTAGGAAGATGGCAGCCCCCAACAAAGCATCTAGAACCCAGTGCCATCTTCTCTTTCTTGTTATGCCAGAGGCCTTTCCTTCAGGTGCTTCATTTTGCTGACTCCAGCACTTACTAGAAAAATCGGCCTTTGAGGTGATCCCAGGGCTACAGAAAAGCACAGTGGTGCTCATAAGAATGCCTCAAGTCATCACATAGGCCTGGTAAGGGAAAGACATCACATAGGCCTGTATGCCGTGCACTTCTGTTGGGAAGCATTGATCCCAGTGGTCATGCAACTGAGGATGTACGCGTCCTTACAGCACATCACCCAGGCAGCTGTTCTTCCTAACAACCACAGCTGGACTCCAGGGCATGAGGGAGCCATAAAGGTTTTCACCTGACTCCTAGCACCTGGGAATGGAAGAACCTTTTCTACTCCTAAGTTTCTCATCAAGAATAAGATTCTCATCTCCTACCTTGGAGTTGTCCCTAGGATTTCGTTTTCCTCATCTTTGGATCCTTCACTTTGTTCTTTGCGTTCACTTGCTTCTTTCCACAAGACTGAGTTAAGTTTTAAACTCATCATCTGGAGCACCTAGGCGTCCTATTTCTTTGAAAATTGTAAATGAAGAAATGTTCTATAAAGGAAAGACCAGAATGACCTAGTCAATGATTGAATGGATTTTTTCCATTTTACAAGGTCCCAGTAACCTCACATTGATTAAATGACAATGCACCTAGTTTTCTGAATGTGCTATGATAAATTAGATATCTAAATGTCAGATGAAACCAGGGCTCTCTGGAATTTCCTGATATGCTCCCTGGGCATGTGTGTATGTATTTGGGGAGTATATGCATGTTGGCTTTTAATAAAAAACAACAAAACTGCAATGTTTTGCTACGTTACTTAGGTTTTGAATGGGTTGATCAACACAACATCACTGTCCAATGCATCAAAAAGCATTATTTTTAATTAAAGTAAGGAATAGTCAGGAGATTACAGAACACAGTTCAATTTTTAAGTATATGTTATATAAATAAAACCTGTTTTTGTGGATTTAAGAGAACATTTGTATGCTGTATTCATTATCTACCATAAATATATGTATCTTTTATTTTGTAGAGTCAGATTTACTGAGGTATAACTTATTTTTTTTTAAAGATTTATTTATTTAGTTAGAGAGAGTGCAAGAGAACATGCACGTTGAGGGAGAGGCAGAAGGAGAAAATCTTCAGGCAAACTCCCTGCTGAGCACAGACCCCTATGAGGGGCTTGATCTTACTACCCATGAAATCACAACCTGAGCCAAAGCTGAGAGTCAGATGCTTAACTGACTGACCCACCCAGATGCCCCTGAGGTATAATTTAGATACATTAGAATTCACCATTTTGGGGTGCACAGTTTAATGAATTTTGACAAATATAAACAGACATGTACCCATCACCGTAATCATAATAGAGAACATTTCCCTAAAGTTTCTTCATGCCCCTTTGTAATCAATCCCCTTCTGAATCCCCAGCACTGATTTGATTTCTGTTCCTGTAGTTTTGCCTTTTCCAGAATCTTGTCCTATAATAGAATCACACAGTATATTAGCCTTTTGTGCCCAGCGTTCTTCACCTATGAAGCACAAGGCATTTGAAATTCTTTCATTTTAACTCTGAGTAGTATTCCATTGTCTGACATATCATAATAAGTTTTTCATTCACCAGTGGAAAGACATTTAGTTAATTTCCATTTTGAGCTGTTACGAACAAAGCTGTTAGGAACATTCGTGTGTCTTTGTGTGAACATGTTTTCATTCCCCTTGGGAAAATACCTAAGAGTGGGTATTCATTTTATTTTCAAATGAATATACACACATATAAAATAATATATGAAAACTGTATATATGAGAGAACCTATAGTTCTTACTAAGAAAATTTTATTTTTGCAAATGAGACAAATCTATGAACAATAGCTGGGAAAGCCTAGTTGTTACGTGAACTAAGGTTTTCATTTGGGCAAGACTAGCATGTATTTAATGTTTGATACTCTGGTCCTCTCTGAAACTTCCAGAGAAATAATTCAGAAATTTCAGTGGTATCGAGGCTTTTTGAATTTAATATTTTGCTTTTGTGTTTCCTGTACCAGGTGCTTGCTCTTTTTCAAGGCTTTTGAGTTTGAATTTGGAATTTCAAGATTTTGAAAACCTTTGTAAAACTATACATTTTCAAAATTTTTCTATAGAGTAATAAAAAATGAACCATTTTTCTTCACTATAAGCAAAACTCCTTAAGGTAAAATGTGTTCATAGAGTAAAAAGCTCTAAATTTAGTTTAATGATCCTTTAATACAGGGTTGAAAAACAATATGGAGCAGTAAGAAGTAGATAATTTTAGAGTGTCTCTCCACCTTACTGGTATTCTCCATAATCTAGGACTCAACCTATCCTTGAATCCACAGGATCACAAACCTGGGTGAGTCCCTCTCAGCCTTCATAGTAGTTCATGACTTTACCCCCTGCCTGCAGCATTTGGACCAGGGTGGACATCTAGACCTGTCTAGGCCAATCAAATGCTCTTCCACAAACCCTGGATTGGGACTAAACTAAGGCATTTTCTGTGGGCGTGTCTGAGTCATTGTGTTCAGGGACTGTGAGGCAGCGATTTTTCCACTACTTAACTGAGAAGCAGAGAATGCTCATCTCCAGGGAGGAATGAAGCAGATGTGCAGAGGAATCAAGAAGTGAGATGCATGCTCCCACTGACTTTCTCAGCCTTGGTTCCAATCTGTAGTTTGCAGTGGTTCCTGAGGCCTAGAACACCGTCTTTTTTTCCTGTGATCTGTGAAACACTTAAAGAGCACACTTTTGGTTTAACTGAGCTTGATATGCCTTCTGTCACTTGACTTCAAAGAGCTTTTAACCACTAGAATCGGGAGTCTTCCACTCCTCTCCACTAACTAGTTACGGGATCAGGTAAGATACTCAATCAAATTCTCTGGGCTCTCGTGTCTCCTGGGCTTGGTAAAGAAGAACACAGGATTTGGAGTTAGTCAAAACTGGCTTCAGATGTGGATTTTACCACTTTCCCTTTCTGGGAGTTGAGGTAAGTTTAACTCTTTTGAGCTTAGTTTTCTCCACTAAAAGAGAGAGAATGATACCTTAGATTTTCTGTGAGACTTTCATGAGAAAATATTTATTAAGCAAGCAAGATCACTGCTGTTGTATACTGAGGATTCAAAGAGGGTGACAATGATTATTACTTATAATTCTGTATAATTCTCTTCCCTTCTCTCTTCCTTCGCTCCCTCCTTTTTTTTCTTTCTTCTATAAATATTTCATTTTTCTATGCACTAAGTCTGGTATTGAGAATGCTACATGTCAGTGAAGGTTAAATACACATTCCCCTAAAGAAACTGGGACTCTTACCGGGAAGACAGACTCTCCAGGGCAGTAACAGACATGTGTATAGGAGGGCGCTCACCCACCAGGCAAGCTGAGGAGAGATGCAGCTAGAGTCCAAATAGCCCCTTCAGAGCATTATTGCCAATGAAAAGTCTAGATGTGGCATATAAGGGGTGTAGGCAACAGCATTTCCTGACTTGAAAGCCTGCAGGGTAAGCCCTTTTTGAAGTGCTTCTTGAGATCTGGTGATGTCAACTTAGGCCCCAAGGTCAGATACATTCTCACAGTATCAAGCTCCTGGGGAGAATTCGTCTGGGTGGTGGGCGGCTAAGGTCCCTGACCTCGCCCGTCTAAAAATGACAAAAGGTTAACATATGGTCAGCAGGCAAATGACCAAATGGTCTCCTAACAGCCTGGAAAATTCGCTTGATCTTTGTTGCTCCAAAGGCAAATGTTTTCTTAACTTACAAGCTAAGGCCTGTGTTGTAGGAACTAGGGCCTGCGCCTGTGGCCCAACTTCGAAGAGCTTTTCCCCAGCCGTTGACCACAACAGCAACCCAAGTTAAATGAAGATTGACTCCCCTAAAAGTCCTCCTCTGAGCCAAACTATTCCACTTCCTTGTTCAAGTCAGAATCAATGCTGCTTCTTGGTGGTCCTTTAAATAAAAGTAGATTACTCTTTTTGTCTCTTCTAAGTCAGAAGTGTCTGGACATACCTATCTGCCTTCTTCCAAACATGCTGACAGTGCTGCAGATTTAGGTTCATGAAAAGAAACAGGGTTGTCTACAAGGGTCGTAGTGCGTATGTCTGTCTGTCTGCTTGCTTGTGGCAGCTGAACACACGTGGTGCCCACGGCAGCTGCAGTTCCTCGGTTCTCTCTCTGAACTGCCTGACCGAGCTCTCTGCAGAATGGCCTGGGCTGGTTCTGTGGCTAGTGGCAGGTTCTCGAGCGATCTAGAACTATGTCTTCCACGTAAGAAATCTGTTTCCTGAGAGCACCTGGCAGATGATGCTGCATCCACTGCTGCTCAGTGACTATTAACCGGCAGAATTTCCTCAGGGTCCATTGGGGAGGGGGGGCACCGAGTTGGCTGTGTCGGCAGCCTGTAGTTCTGCTTGAGGTTCCTGAGGGGAAACTGAGCTTCAATGAAACTGGGGCTTCATTCTTCACCATTCAGACTGTTTCTCTAAACTGTTTCAGCGTCCTCAGCCCAGATGGAATAGTGGATGTCTAATTCCTGGTGACTGTTAGGGTTTTCTCGCTTTGAGAGATCCTGGCACCTCTATTGGGCTTTGGAAGCCGCACGTTCTTTGTGAGGCCCAGTTTCAAAGTATTCTCTGGCTGCTTTTCTATTACGTATATAGCTCAGGGAAAGATCAGTTTTCCTTCTCTCTCAGAGCTGACTCTACCAGCTCTGAGTCAAGTGATTCCTCTGGAAAATATGATTTAGTAAATCCTCATCTTTTGTGGTAGCTGTTTTATTGGAGGGTTGTTGAAAATCTGCTGGAGATGATATAACCCATCCAACGCTGGACAATTCAGCAAAGGTTTTAGTTATGTTCTGCGAATTCGGCAGCCAGAAAGTCTGTGTCTCTGTGCATAGTACAGACCCTCTCAGACTCCACTGAGACCACCTCATCCCCTGCTATATAAAGAAAAATTATCTACCACAGACTGTGTTCCAGGTATATAAATCAAGACATAAACAGACATCGAAGCCAAACTTCTGAGTCAATTCAAGTTTATTTATGCATTCTTCACTGAGCCTTTTCATTTGAACCCTATGAAGAAAGTTCAGAAATATTAATTATAGGTTAAGATGGTAGCATCTTTTGCACGTTTCCTTTCATGTCAAACAAACACCATGCCAAGGGAGCAAGGATTCTCATCTTTCCTTGATGGTTGTCATCAATAACACTGTGAATCTATCACTTTCTACAAGGCATTCCAATATGCATTGTCTCACTTGATCTTCACAACATTACGAGCAATAAATTCTATGGGAATTTAATTTTACATGGTCGTTTCAGTTCCAGGGAGGCCTCAAAAGGAAGGTGGAATGTGAGCTGACCTTTGTGGGAGGGGGAGTGAAGTCTGCATGAGCACTTCTCCCTGAGCGGGTTGCAATTGATCTACCTCTAAGGGGCATAGCCCTCTTTATAACCCTGTTGACCTCAGTGCACATGCACAGATACCTCTCTCTTCGTGCCCTTCCCCACTTTCTCATTATGGATGCGCCCTGGGCTTTCCTCTTACTACTATAACCCCTGCCTTCTGGGCCTCCTTTCATCTGGGAACATGGCAGAGGGTTGTGTTGAGGCACGGCCTAGACTGGGAGTCCAGACCTAAATTCTAACCCCAGTTTTGCAATAGCTGTACGATGTGTGACAAATTTCATCTGTTATGCAACAAAGAGGGTGGTCGACAAGACCATCCTTTAGGTGACTTCTTTTAGTATAGGGCTAGTTACAGAGGTGTGGGCAGGACTAGGGAAGCCCAGGGGAATGGGTGAGGCACCCAGGGACCTGCCACAACAGAAGCCTTAACCACACCTGAAGGAGAAAGGTGTTTTGGTGAGTGGTGGAGAGAGGGAGCCTTGTGGGAGGGGTTGATGGGTGGAAGTTGTAGCCCTACGGGGGTACAACCACTACCACAATGGCCCTAGCCGGGAGAAGGGACGGGACTAGAGGCCATGACCTTGCTCTCCTCCTGCCCCCCAAGCTCCTGTGGACACCTCCCGTTGACCAAACCCAACAGAAGCCCGAGTGCAGAGGAGCCCGGGTGATGTATACTCAGCCTCCCTGAGCACAGAGAAGGACAGAGAATGGCTTTCAGTGGGTCTAAGAGCAGATGGAACCTAGATCCTGGAGACCCCAAATCCTGATTTGGTTGTTCTGTTTGCAGTGATAGGTTCTAGCTGTGATTTGTTTGTTTGATTGTTTATCCACTGAAACAGCCTTTATTTCCATCTCTATGTGCAAGTGCTCTCTGGTCATTCGCAGATAGAGTATCCATTTCATAAATCAGCCGGTTTCTCCAGGATAGCTGAAAAACATTGATCTTTATTTGAGGACTGGTCGAAATGTACAAACTCCAATTTAGAAACAAGTACTGTTGGGGTGCCTGGGTGGTTCAGTCGTTAAGCGTCTGCCTTCAGCTCAGGTCATGATCCCAGGTCCTGGGATCAAGCCCCATGTTGGGCTCTCTGCTCCGCAGGAAGCCTGCTTCTCCCTCTCCCACTCCCCCTGCCTATGTTCCCTCTCTCGCTGTGTCTCTCTCTGTCAAATAAATAAATAAAATCTTTTAAAAAAATTTCTTGCAGACAATAAAATTTTATCAGCAACACAGCTTTGGTAGTCATCTTAAGGTAGGTGATATTAGAATAATTACAATTAGGGTAACACATGTTTAGTGTTGAAGAACTTATAATGAAGAAAATATTAAAGTGTTTGGAACTTTACAACTAGCATTATTCTATTTAACATTGCAAATGAAAACATGAAGAGTGAAAAATCCCTGATTTTATTCTTTATAAGAATCAATATATGTTCATATACTGGGTTGTGTATGTGTGTGTGTGTCTGTCTTCTGACTAATAGCTCTTCTTCTTTCTTCCAAAAAGATGAAACATAAGCAAATGCTTATGAAGCAAAATACTGTGCTGTACAACTTCATAGTTTTTACTTGGCTTATATTGAAACTAATGGAGTTTCTTCATCAGTATGATGGAAAATTTTTTTCTATCTAACTTATGAAACCACTCACTCTGGTTTTCTACTTTGTTACCACCCCAATACTCTATTGGCCAGCTCTCTAAAGTTCTGAGCAAAATGTAGAAAGGTACAATGAGTCTGCAATGCCATATCAGATCGAACTTTAGGACTGATGTTAAACAAACCGGAGAGTAAATATTAAGCGAAGAAATAATATTATCTTCAAATTCCAGGTTTAGGATCTGTGCTCTTTGATTTCATTCAATTAATTTATGAAATACAAATTAGCTTTTAAACACTATAACACAATACCTTTCAACAAGCATTGAAATGCATTGTGTCTTTAAGCCTGTGCTTTAAAAATTTACCAAATAACATTAGGTGGCTCCTAAGGGATCTTCTGGCACAATAGGACAAGTGGTTCCATCTATAGGCAGAGATGAGGACACAGTTGACATGTACAGTTTTACATGGTTTTCCCAAAGAATGTCATGCTGTGAAGAGTAGCACAGTTGCTCAGCTGAAAGGCAGGGAGTCAATAGAAGTACACAGTCCACAAATGTGAACTTGGGGCTGCTGTATAGCAAGGACTGTGTGAAGTGAAGAGAAACAGGGGCATGTTATGAAGTCTTGGTGGAGAATGGGGTTGGAAGGATAAACCTCAGGTCTCCCGTTCTTTTCCTCACTCCTCTCGGCAGCCTGTATCTGCCTTAAGATGTTATGATCTCAGACCTTGTACAAGAGGTATGTGGGGGAGTCCAGGGTGTTCATGTCCACAAATAACTAGTCAGTAAAAACAGAGAAGAGAAAAGGATGGATACTTTCTATTTTTTTTTTTTTATGTTCAGTTAGCCACTATATAGGACATCATTAGTTTTTGATGTAGTGTTCAACGATTCATTAGTTGTGTATAACACCCAGTGCTCATCACAACACGTTCCCTCCTTAATGCCCATCACCCGGCTACCCCCTCCCCCTCCCCCCTCCCCTCTGAAACCCTCAGTTTGTTTCCCAGGGTCCATAGTCTCTCATGGTTCATCTCCCTCTCTGGTTTCTCCCTTTTCAGACTTCCCTCCCTTCCCCTATCGTCCTCCATACTATTGCTTATGTTCCATATATGAGTGAAACCATATGATAATTGTCTTTCTCCACTTGACTTCCTTCACTTAGCATAATCTCCTCCTGTTCCATCCATGTTGATGCAAATAGTGGGTATTCATCCTTTCTGATGGCTGAATAATATTCCATTGTATATATGAACCACATCTTCTTTATCCATTCATCTGTGGAAGGACATCTCGACTCCTTCCACAGTTTGGCTATTGTGGACATTGCTGCTATGAATATTGGGGTGCAGGTGCCCCTTCTTTTCACTACATCTGTATCCTTGGGGTAAATACCTAGTAGTGCAATTGCTGGGTCGTAGGGTAGCTCTATTTTTAACATCTTGAGGAACCTCCATACTGTTTTTCAGAGTGGCTGTACCAACTTGCATTCCCACCAACAGTGTAAGAGGGTTCCTCTTTCTCCACATCCTCGCCAACATTCGTTGTTTCCTGTTTTGTTAATTTTTGCCATTCTGACTGGTGTGAGGTGGTATCTCATTGTGGTTTTGATTTGTATTTCCCTGATGGCTAGGGTGGATACTTTCTACTTAAGTCCTTAGTCTTCATGATGCAGTGGACTGACAAAGTCCCATATTGATAAAGTCCCATATTCAGACCTATCTGAAGGAAGAGTACTAAAGGTCCCTATTAACATGTAAAGCTGTTTGTCCACATGGGGTCACGGATTAGCCACCATTCAAATCTGGAGCATACATGATTTTACTGATTAGTGAGACACTAACTAATGTGATATGGAGAGAAGACAGAAAGTAGGGGCGCTGCAGTGGGAATGGGAAGGCATGATAGTTTACCTCAGCCTCAGGGTAGCCCTGGAAATAAGGCACTTGACTCTCAAGGGCTGGGTGGGATGTGAAGATACGGGGAAGAGAGGAGCTTTGACAGGACGAGTCTCCCTGAAACTCCAGTGGGCTCAGCTCTTCCCTGGTAACTCAGAGGAAGACAATTCAGCAATGGGGTCTCTCTGAAACACAGAGCCAGGGAAAGGCAAACATGCCCTATTCAAGCTCATCTCCAAGTCAGTCACCTGTCCGGGTTCCTTAGCCCCATGCTCTTTAATGTCCCTTGATTCTGCTTCACTTGTGTTCTTTTGTGATGAGAGTCTTTCCGCTCCTTTCAGGAAGTATTTGGGGATGAACAAACCAGAAGCCTATGAGGGTCCCTCAAGCTCATGTGCTTCAGTGTCATAGCCTGTGGCTTCTGGAAAGCAACCATGTGGAGCTTGAGCAACCTGCTCCCAAAATGGCATGTGCTTGTCTACGATTCCACTGTGAGGTAAAGTTAGGAAGCAAACCAAAATGTGAGATAATTGTTCTTACTTGGGATGTTTTCTCTCTCTCTCTCTCTCTCTCTGTGTGTATCTGAAGGGAAAAGGAACATCTTTCAAGTTCATGTATATAACTAGACAGTGTCTTTTTTGGTTATGATTTGCCATTTTTTGGGTTCTTTTATGGTAGAGCAAAAAAAATTGCACTGTCAATATTATATTTTTGAAAAAATAACCTATTAAAGTTAAAGGAATAAGAATGAGCTATGCTCTACACATCCCTGTTATGGTCTTATGAAATGCAGAGTTGTAGAATTAGCTGAGTTGATATTGGTAATCTTTTTATTTACAACCATGATTTATAAATGCTAACCTCCACCTGATTTTATTTTTATTTTTATTTTTATTATTTTTTTAAGATTTTATTTATTTATTTGACAGAGAGAGACAGCAAGAGCAGGAACACAAGCAGGGGGAGTAGGAGAGGGAGAGGGAGAAGCAGGCTTCTTGCCAAGCAGGGAGCCCGATGCGGGGCTCGATCCCAGGACTCTGGGATCATGACCTGAGCCGAAGGCAGACGCTTAACCGACTGAGCCACCCAGGTGCCCCTTCCACCTGATTTTAAATGCAATTTCTTTTTCTGCTTATTTATATACGTAATTCTTGAGGTAACTTATTTATAAATCAGAAGCTACAAATCTCTAATTTAGTGTCTGGATTTACAGATCCCTGACTCTTCATTAACTTCCTGATTTATAAACAATGGACCAAAAGTCCCAGTTGATAGATGCAAAAATCTTCAGCTAGATTTATGCACTGTAGCCAAGAGCCCTGCTGTAAATCATTGTCGTGTACATGCAAATGTTCCCATTCATTAGTGCTTTGGCTGTCTGATTTGAAAACACCTTCTCTCTACTATTTAATTCTGACTTATCTTTTTAATATATGGCACATTCTGATGATTTGTTACTACTAAGTGCTGATTTATAAGGGCACTATAATAAATTTTAAAGGCTTTGAATTAGGTGTACCAGATTTTTGAAAGCTTTATGGCTGAAAAACAATTCTCAGAAGCAAGAAGTAAATTTTACAACCAAATCCTACAAAACAAAACATGGAGTGCTGGCCATAAGAATGTTTGCCTTTTCTTTCCATGTGTCTCCCCAGCCCCTGTGTTAAGACTTTCCTTTTTAAACAAGGGTGAACAGTTGTTGGCTGGACCTAAAGAAACTTCCAGGGGCAGAGAGTATCAGTGTTTGACCTGAACAGACTGATATGATTACTGGATACTAAGCCTCTGGTTGAATTTGGGGGGGCCTGCATGCTTTTATCTTGGTTCTCTCTTTTGTCTGCTTTTTGTCTGCTGGGGACACACTGGTGCATGTTTGGACTTAAATCCCTGCTTGGGGAGTTCACTGGCTATGCAGCCTGCTCATTATGTATCTGTTGAATTTATTTATTGTTTCCCTGGCTAAGGGCAAGGATTTATGTTTATCAGTTTTATGCCTTTGCCTACTGGTGACTGAACTAGTGGCCACTGTCTGAGAGAATCACCCCTATGGGGGATGAGGGCAAGGCCTGAGAGCACTGAGTAAAGATTAGCATTTTAGAGTGATGCTATTCTCTGAAGTGTTATGCACAATGAAGGAAATAGACGATTTTCCTCTTGATTATATCAAATTTAGCAGATCTGTGTGGTTCACTTTGTTCCTTAGATTCACGTGGTTTACCTTTGTACTTTTCTCCCTCTCGAGGTGAGGAGTGATATGTATTGTTGCATGATATCTTTACCGCATAGGTTTTACCTTACCGAATTTCTAAGAGCTGCAAAGTATCTAAAGTGGACAGTCAAAGACATAGATTTTCTTTTGGAAGAACTACCAAACATCAGACAGAAATTTTTACCCCATGTTATCTACATTGCCCTGAGATTTATAGGAATCTGGGAGATTTTTGGCAAGGAAAAATGATGGGTCAACAATTTACAATATGGCAGCTGGGTTTGACAATAAAACATTTTTTTCTCATAAAGCATTTTTTTTTTTAAAGATTTTATTTATTTATTTGAGAGAGAGAGAATGAGAGACAGAGAGCATGAGAGGGAGGAGGGTCAGAGGGAGAAGCAGACTCCCTGCCAAGCAGGGAGCCCGATGCGGGACTCGATCC
>NC_138385.1:80099890-80109743 GCF_054177405.1 Leptonychotes weddellii | reverse complement strand
AAGACTCAAGGGAATATGATTTAATCAAAACACAGCCACATAAATGTGCTATACAACATTGTAAGATAAAATGGAAAACAAGTCCCCTACTGATTATAGTACATTGCCCCTTAAGCCTGGTGTCCAGATGGTAATTTGAACCTTTTTTTTTTTTTTAGTTTCAGAGGTAGATTTAGTGATTCATCAGTTGCATACAACACCCAGTGTTCATTACATCAAGTACCCTCCTTAATGCCCATCACCCAGTTACCCCATCTCCCCACCCACGTCCCCTCCATCAACCCTCAGTTTATTTCCTAGAGTTAAGAGTCTCTTATGGTTTGCCTCCCTGAGAGAGAGAGAGAATCTTAAGCAGGCTCCACGCCCTTTGTGGAGCCCAAGGCAGGACTCAATCTCACAACCCTGAGATCATGACCTGAGCCGAAATCAAGAATCAGACGCTTAACTGACTGAGCCACCCAGGTGCCCCACCATAAATATATATATATATATATATATATATATATATATATATATATATATATATATATATATATATTTTAAAGACCCTTTGGAACAATCTCTGAGCCAGGCATTTGTACTGGAATTGAGCACATGGAGGAACAAAGACAATGTTCTAGAAGTTCAACACATGGTTTGTGTCCTCCAGGCAAATAAAGGAAGCAAGGCAAGAGTCAAATGCAAAATAGTTAATGACAAGATTTTTACTGGAAGATCCAGGGCTTCAGCTAGGTTTCCCTGCTGAGTAGCTGTGTAAGCCCCTGCAAATCATATCAATCTTTCAGGGTTTTAGTTCCTCTACCTTACATAGAGAAGATTTGATTAACAAATATTCATTGAATGCCTATTATTTGCCAGGCACTATCAAACCTGTCGGGGATTGAGTGATCAATGAAACCACAGTCAACTCCACAGAATTAAAGTCCAGAAAAGAAGGAAGAAATTTCTATAACAATAAAGTCAAATATGTTAGAAAAGTTTAAATCCTGTAGAAGAGGAGAAAAATTCCTAAAGTGCCTTTTAGCCCTGTAGTACTGGTGATTTTGTGATAGATGTTTATAAATCCACAAGTAATGAATGTTATGCACATTACTGTTACTTGTTCTATTTACTCCATACACAAAAAAAGACCTTTTAGGCATAGTTATTTCCCTCCTCCTGTTGCAATGTTTTTTGCAGAGTCATCTTATTAGACTAAGTAGTTGCTGCATAGAATTAGTCATTTCAAACAAGAAAGAGAGGGAGAAATACAAATTGAGTCAAAGAAGAAAGTGAAATACAAAGCAAAAAATATCTAGGATGGATTGTATTTGTTATTTATTTCTTGCGTGCAAGAAGTATAGCAGTGGTGTGTGTCCCACAGCTATTTCAATACTAGACTTGATCAGGATGGACAAGAAGACTGGTCACATCA
Organism: Leptonychotes weddellii; assembly: GCF_054177405.1. Classification (NCBI taxonomy): domain Eukaryota; kingdom Metazoa; phylum Chordata; class Mammalia; order Carnivora; family Phocidae; genus Leptonychotes; species Leptonychotes weddellii. Next base: position 80,108,329 of record NC_138385.1, on the reverse strand, counting down.
ATGTTACATCTTGGAATATGAATAAATTGGATGGAATGATCAAGGGCTGGGTTTTCTATTGCAAACAGCATTTTAGGCGCACAATAGGGCCATGCAGTGTCGTCCCCAAAGAGTAGCAACTTGGCCAAGAAGTGTCGCCGTCTTGAGCAGATTCTGACATTGAGGATTAGTCATGTTGGTAACATCTGTGGGCTTCACCCACCTCTCTTCTGGTGGTGTTTCTTCCTCCTTCACCGAAAGGTTTGGAATTGCCTTATCTTCTGCATCTTGCCTAGCACAGTATCTTGTAGGGCCTTGGGGATGCAATTGTCATGGATTTATCCTCTCAAGCTTGGGTGTGTTCCAGGTTTGATCACTGCTTTGCTACTACTACTAAGGAATTAACCTAATAATAATATTTAAAAACATAAGTCGAGTCCTCTCACTAGAGCAAATTTCCCAATGGCAACTTAACTGAGAAAAAAAAAATTCTTCTTCATCTTGAAAATAGGAAAGTTCTAAGTAAAAATGAAAGAAAATGGTTTTATACCTAAAGTTCTTCTTGACTGGTCTTTAATTAAGACCACAATTACATATGGGCATTTAAAGTATCATTTCCTTCATATCCATTGTTATCCTTCTGCCTTTTTTCTACATTCAATGTATTTATTAGACATGAGAGCTTTGAACATAATCATGCAAATATAAGCATTGAAACATAATTGCCAAAAAAAAAAAAAAAAGAAACAATTCAGCAGGCAGATGACCTCTTTGAAAAAAAGGAACAATAGTAGCTAATAAAGCTGCCAAGTGGATATGAGAAATTCACTGCTTTCTGCAAATCTAAGAAGAGAAAGGGCATTTTTAATTATTCATTACACTGATGCTCAGGAAAAAATAAATTAAGGGCATCTCATTTTATGAGAATTTAATTCAATTTATATTCTGTCCTTCTCTACTACCTTTCCCATGAGGCCTGTTTAACTATAGATCTGTGTGAAAAATAGCAGCTTTCTCCTTTCCATTAGTGATTCTTCCTGCCACAGTCATCTCATATACCACTTGCCTGGGCTAGTGACATCAGACTCATTTCAATTCAGGGCCATGGCTCTCCTGATGAAAAGCAAGACAGGGTTATAAACGGAATGATGTCCACCTTTGGACAAGATGCTGGTAGAACAGACATATGCTTGGGTTTGGATGTATCCTGTTCAACGTTTTGTGAGTTGAATTAATTAATGGAAAGGATGTATATTTGTTAAATTCATGGATGATGCAGAATTGGGAGAGTCAGCTAATATGATGGATGACAGAATCAAGTGTCAAAAAGATCTTGACACATGGGAAATATGAGCTAACAGCAATATAGTGCATTCATATCTTGCAACAATACATATGAAGTTCTTCAGTCAGGATACAAAAATCAATGGCATATATAAACAGGTTGGGGAAACCTTGATAAGTGTAGATTATGTTAAAGCAACAATAATGACCACAACCACAGCACAAAAGGAACCTGAAGTTTTAGTTGACTTCAGGTTCAATATGAGTCCCTGGTTGCAAGTCCATTGCTATGAAACTCAATTTTGGAAAATGTGATGAAGCTATATAGTAAAGTTGCCTTTGGGGGATGAAATACATTCTAGAAATGCTCCAGTAGGAAGTTCTTGCATTCTTTTTGATGTATGACCTCCTGGACTGCACATAGCTTATTTGTGTCAGGGGAAGCCAGCAGCACTGAATACAAAATATAAGAAATTAGCAACGGAAGTTCTGATTACATCTCTCGTTTCCATAGCTTCCTCATTTACTGAAATGCCTCACTTTGCTCATCTAAAATTGGAACTAATAATACCCAGCTCCCAGGGTTTGTATAAGGATAAATTTAATAGAGAGGACAAAATTGCATTAAAACCCAAAGTACTTTCCAATGATCATTTTAAATCATGTCTTTCCATAAGTTTATCCTTAGTAGGGACATACAAGTATTTTAGCACACATAGGCTAACAGGACTTAGATATTCTCAAATACTGTTGGAGGAACATAAGTTGACACAGGCAACTTGTGTATATCCTTCAAATTTTTCACTGCACGTGGTTTTGATCAAGTAATTTCATTTCTCTTTATTTTTTCTGCAGAAATACTCAGACATAGGCACAAAGATAAAAAGGCTCTATAAAGACTGTTTTTCCCAGCATTTGTTTTTGCAATAGTAAGACTTTGGGAAATTACTAAGAGTTCATTCATAGGGAAACGATTCAAAACTTTTAATAAATCATGGTATGTAAGTACTATGGAATCCTATGTTGTTGCTAAAAAGAATAAGTTATGCTAACAAGGAAAAATGCCCATGGCAAAAGCATGTCACAAAATATATTAAAATTGATCCAATGTAGGCAAAAATTAACTTCTATGAGTGTGAAGAGTACAAATAGTGTGTGTGTGTGTGTGTGTGTACATACATACATACATACACTTGGGGAGACAGGCATCCATGGATTTCTCACATTTGCACATCTTGTATCAGCTTCTGTTTTGGACTACATTGTACAACAACAAACAGCCTTGAAAGATAAAAAGTGTCTCCGTCTGGGACAGGGAACAGAGGGCAGATATTTTTTTTGCTGTCCGGAATAAAAAAAGATAATATCTCCTTCAAGAGTAAAGGCTGGGCAGGTTCACTAGCAGCTCCTTTTAAAAGATTGTGGTTTCCTAAAATCAGGGTTCCCTGTGCATTCACATGCTACCTTTTGCTACCTCTTTGTGTATGTGTATGTGGAGGGAGTAGTGATGAAGTTTTCCACAGGAGGTGAGAGAGAGAGTAAATCCTGCAATTCCAGCCACTTCTTGCACAACTATTCAATTGGCTTTACCTGTTTACATCCAGAATGCAGGACTAGAATAAATCATTGGGAGGAAGTCACAAAGAAAAGAGAGATATAACTTAGATTATTAAGAGGAGAGATTTTCAGATTAATTCAGGCTTTCTTTTCCTCATTATTTTTTCTTCAAGAAAATGTTATGATCCTCATCTGGTGGGTCAGTCCTTCATTGGACTTTGTGCTCTGAGTGTGTAAAGGGCCTGCTCAAATGACCTTGACCTTTCTCTCCTGTCTCCACACTCTCTCCACCCATATGGTTTGGCCTCATCTGAACAGCTCTTTTTTTTCTCCATTGACATGTTTTTTCTTGTTCAATAGGAGTGGGGCCTACGGGCCAGGATTTAACTTGAAAATGGGGTGCAGCCTTTTGTCTAGTTGAAATAGTAAACAAAAACTTTTGACTGTGGGTCTATGGAAGCCAGAAGGCCACTCAGCCTGCTATGATTCTAAGCTCTGAGTATCTCTCCTCCAGACTATAGGATTATGAACCCTGACAGGTGACCTAGATCATCTTGTAGTGCTCTGTGTGAGGTTTAGGAACAAAGCCCCACTGAACAATAAAGGATCTCTCTATATTCTGTGCCTCTCATGTACCTTCCTTAGGAAGGTGATAGGGAAGATTTTGCTGGGCTAAGTAGGATTGAAGTAATTCTGGGTTCCTGGCCCAGAGCCACAGTTAATACCATTCTATAACAGGACCCCAATCTTTCTGTTTTCCAATAAGTATTGACAGGAATATTGATGAGGACTTTCTCCTTTTGGGCCAGAGAGGTTAGAGTAGATGCCTAGTATGAAATTTCTATAATGTATTCCATTCATCTAAGAATTGGTTTGTGACGGATCTTCCAGGGAAGGTGGAGGAGTAGGAGGACCCTAAATTCACCTCATTCCACAGTTACAACTAGATAATACCCACATCAGTATAAATAACCCAGAAAACAACCCGAAGACTGGCAGAACAGACTCTCCACAGCTAAATGTAGAGAAGCGGCTACGACGAATAGGGTAGCACAGCAGAGATGCGGTTGGGAGCTAAATGGACCCAGGGAGACTGTCAGTGGGAGGGAGGAAAGCCAGGAGCATGGAGAGGGGAAAGGAACAGATCCCACCCCAAGGGCCCCAGGCACTGGGCACCTGCATGAAAATCATAATTTCATGAGTTCTTACAATCAGTGGGGCTTAACACCTGGAACTTCAAAGATCAGCTGTCTTGGCTATGGGAGAGCTGGGAGGACAAGAGGAAACTTGAGTCCCTGCCCTCAAAGAGATGGAACAACAAACAGCCCCACAGACAGAGCATAGAAACAGCAGTTTGAAAAATGCCTGAGGTTTAGGGGAGGGACATTTGTTTACTAATTTCAGTGCCTGTGCTGGAGGGCCGGGGATTGTTGGGAGACTTCTCCAAGAACAGAAGAACTGGTGGGTACCATTTCCTTCCCCTGCCCCCCAGCCTAGACACACAGACATTTGCAAGAACCAGTGTAGCATGATACTTGTTAGCTAACTTGCTAATAGCACAACCCCCACCCCCAGTTCCCCTGCTCTCCTTCAGACCTGCCCCCTCCAATGCGCCTTTGGCTGGAGCCCAATCTAAAGGGTGCCACAACAGCAAGGAAACAACAAAACTAAAGGACAACCTGCTGAATGGGATAAGATATTTGCAAATGACATCTGATAAAGGGAGAGTGTCCAAAATATATAAAAAACTGATACAACTCAACACCCAAAACACAAATAATCCAATTTAAAAATAGGCAGAATACATGAAAAGACATTTCTCCAAAGAAGACATATACAGGTGGTCAACAGGCACACGAAAAGATGTTCAGCATCACTCATCATCAGGGAAATGTAAATCAAAACCACACTGAGATATCCCCTCACACCTGTCAGAATGGCCAAAATAAAAAACACGGGAAACAACAAGCATTTGCGAGGATGTGGAGTAAGGGGAACCCTCTTGCACTGTTGATGGGAATGCAACTGGTGCAACGACTCTGGAAAACAGTATGGAATTTCCTCAAAAAAATAAAAATAGAATTGCCTTGGAATCCAGGAGTTCCACTACTGGGTATTTACCCAAAGAAAATGAAAACACTAATTCAAAAAGATATATGCACCCCTATGTTTATTGTAGCATTATTTACTATAGCCAAAATACGGAGGCAGCTCAAGTGTCCATCGATAGATGAATGGATAAAGAAGAAGTGAGATCTATCTATCTATCTATCTATACAATGTGATATATATTATATATTATTGTGTTTATATATAATGGAATATTACTCAGACATAAAAAAGAATGAAATCTTGCCATTTGCAACAACATGGATGGATCTGGAGAATATAAGGCTGAATGAAATAAGTCGGTCAGAGAAAGACAAATACCATATGATTTCACTCATATGTGGAATTTAAGAAACAAAACAAACAAAGGGAAAAAAAAGACAAACCACAAAACAGACTCTTAACTCTAGAGAACAAACTGATGGTTATCAGAGGGAAGGGGATTGAGGGGGATGGATGTAACAATTGACAGGGATTAAGGAGTGCACTTGTGATGAGCACCGGGTGATGTATGGAAGTGTCGAATCACTATATTTTACACCTGAGACTAATATTACACTGTATGTTAACTGTACTGGAATTAAAAAAAAAGAATTGGCTTTTTATTATCTTCATATATCACAGATATTAGTAAAATTAAGGTTGTAAATGGAAGGAAGAATAAAAATTTAAATGTTTATCTGCAAAAACATGCATCTTAAAACGTATTTTGTTATGTCTCCTTGTTTAACAAGCTAAATTACAAATGAATTATACATATTGGAGAAGTCTGAGAAGATAAATATCAGACAAATCTCAAGTGTGTTTCAAAATCATTCTGTCACAAGCATAGCAGCCAAATGTCCATGGAAGTAAACAATACATTAATTCATCTCTCTCCCTTTTTATATGTCAAAAACAGCCATGATGCTTTTATGTTTTTTAGAGTAATTTTACTAGAGTTTTCTAACCTTTACTATTAGCATCTTTATCTTCTTTTGGGGCCTGTTTCCATTTTACAGAGACATCATGCTATCAAACTCTCCAGACAGGGATGATGGGGACTGGCCTGTCCTTCTCAAGCCATGCTAGTAGAATTTCCATCCCTTTTGTTACCCCTTTGGAAATGCCAAGCAATGATTTACAACTCCTTGCCCCGAGGAGCCTTTCTAAAGAAGTCACCCAGATGGTGTGAAACATTCCCAAACAGTGCAATGTGGATGCAGGGCTGTGGGTCTCAGGGTCTTGGAGGCTTTGTGCAGTCAGGATGAGGCGTGAAACATCCATAAAAAAGGGAGATAAAGAAAAAAATAATGGAACCCAAACTTGAAGCTTATACCCTAGAGTCCTGAAGAATGGAGCTATACAAAAGAATCATATCCTGTATTTATGGAATGTGATGTTTAATTGAAACTGAATAAAATATCAGCTAGGTGGATTAAAGAAAAAAATAGGATTATAGATATGCACACATATAAATACATACATTACACATACTAAATACAATATATGCACGCATTCTTTCTTGTTAGGGTGGTTTTCAAAACACAACATATTTTATTTATTTATTTATTTATTTTTAAGATTTTATTTATTTATTTGACAGACAGAGACACAGCGAGAGAGGGAACACAAGCAGGGGGAGTGGGAGAGGGAGAAGCAGCTTCCTGCTGAGCAGGGAGCCCGACCGCTTGATCCCAGGACCCTGGGATCATGACCTGAGCTGAAGGCAGACGCTTAACGACTGAGCCACCCAGGCGCTCCTCAAAACACAACATATTTTAGAGAAAGGATCAGCAAACTTCTTCTAAAAAGGGGCAGATAAATTTTAAGTTTTGCAGGCTGTATCCAGTCTCTGTCTCAACTTCTTGTCTCTATTGGTGTAGCTCGAAACAACCATAGACAATATGTAAATCATGAGTGGCTGGGTTCCAATAACACTTTATTTATCTGCTCTGGCATTTGAATATCACAGTTTTCAGGTCATTAGATATTACTCTTCTTTTCATTGTGTTCAACCATTTAAACATGTAAAAGCCATTCTTAGCTTGTGGACTATCCGAAAACAAGCAGTGAGCTGGATTTGGCCCCCAGGGTAATAGTTTGATGATCTCTGCCTTAAAGGGTCAAGATATGCGAGAAAAAAAAATTTATATCTAAAAATTTAAAAGTATTTCAGATTTGAAGAAATTTCCTAATACTTAATATAATGTAGCCATATTAATTAGGATGTGGCTATTGCAAAGTGCTAAAATAATCACAAGTTAGCTCTGTTTCCTTTACGTTTCCTTTGTAGTTTGTTACAGCATATTTCTCATCCTCTGCTAAGTTACCAGCATTTTTGACTATTTTTTTTTTAAGATTTTATTTATTTATTTATTTATTTGAGAGAAACAGCATGAGAGGGGAGAGGGTCAGAGGGAGAAGCAGGCTCCCCGCTGAGCTGGGAGCCCGATGTGGGACTCGATCCCAGGACTCCGGGATCATGACCTGAGCCGAAGGCAGTTGCTTAACCACTGAGCCACCCAGGCACCCTTGACTATTTTTTTTAACTATTCTGCACCAGAGAGACATCACATCCATTTGAAACCTAATAATATGTATTGAAGATAACTACAGTAAATGGTCATCAAATCTAAATTACTAAACAAAGCTAAAAACACAGAAATCCTTATCATGTCCATATCATATGCCTGTCATCACACTCGACCATCCATTTGCTGAAGTATTCTATTTAATTCCAGACCTTCAGCCAAAATTCTCTTCACCATAACTATCGCATTGCTAGAATTTCGAAGTGAAAAAAACCTTGGGAGTATCTTAAGGTATGTATTTAGATTAATGTGTACGTTAATACAGTCTCTCAAATATAAAAAAGAAAAGGATTTGAAATAAATCAATGGCTAGAAGAGAATAAAACTTACAGATTATCATACTTTATTCACCCAAGGCATTTGTGTTCACTCTTCCTGTTTTTCTTTGCTTCTTTTTTCCCTAATGGCATTTGTATTAGTTATCTGTTGTGGCATAATAAATGATCATAAACGTAATGGCTAAAACAACATACATTTATTATCTCATAGTTTCCGTGGGTCAGGAGTCCTGGCACAGTTTAGCTGGGTTCTCTGCTCAGAGTCTCATAGGGCTGTAATCAAGGTGTGAGCTGACTGGTGTTCTCATCTGTAGTTTGGCATCCTCTTCCAGATTCCTGTGGTTGTTGGCAGAATTCAGTGCCTTACGGTTCCTTATAATTGTAGGAGTGAGGTTTTTGCTTTCTGGCAGTCTTTTGGATGAACTCTCAGTTCCTAGAGACCCCCACCTTCCTGGCCCTCTGAAAACATAGCTTCTTCAAGGGCCAGCAGGAGACTCCTCTTGCTCCCCTGTGTTAAGAGGGAGTTTTATGGGGCGCCTGGGTGGCTCAGTTGGTTAAGCGACTGCCTTCGGCTCAGGTCATGATCCTGGAGTCCCTGGATCGAGTCCCGCATTGGGCTCCCTGCTCGGCAGGGAGTCTGCTTCTCCCTCTCCCACTCC
>NC_138385.1:80083203-80099390 GCF_054177405.1 Leptonychotes weddellii | reverse complement strand
GCCTGGGTGGCTCAGTCGTTAAGCGTCTGCCTTCGGCTCAGGTCATGATCCCAGGGTCCTGGGATCGAGTCCCACATCGGGTTCCCTCCTCGGCGGGAAGCCTGCTCTCCCTCTCCCACTCCCGCTGCTTGTGTTCCTGCTCTCGCTATCTCTGTCTCTGTCAAATAAATAAATAAAATCTTAAAAAAAAAAAAAAAGATGCAAAGTGTAGAATAATTTACATTAAATTCAGAAATAAAAGTCATCTCTTATCACCACTACTAATCAACCTTGTCCTAAAGGTTATGGCCACTGCAAAAGATGAGAGAGAAAAAAAAAAGTGGAGAATGGATGTAGACGTTGGAAAATATGAAGTAAAATATTTTCAGTGGATATGATCATCTATATAATCAATCAATCCAAGATAACCAACTGACAAGTAGAACTAAAGAGGGAATTCAACAGTGCCTAAATACAAGATCAACACAGAAAACAACAACAACAACAACAAACTAATAGCTACCCTGTATAGCAACAATGAATCATTAAAAAAAAAAATTATTCAGGACTATGAAATTTGGAAGGGAGACATTTGGATGGATTTGAATGAAGCTGAGAAATATGAACTTTAAAAATACCTGAAGTCACATTTGCCAAAGGAAACCTCCATTCCTCTCTCCAATCTAAGGAAACCAGTCCTTCCTCTGTTAAAATATATATATATATGTATCAATTTAAGGCGACCTCCGGGCGGGACTTCCTGCTTCTGCGCATTGGACCATCCTCCGTGATATTTGGTTCCGGTTCATTTGAGAAAGACAGCCGGAAGCACTAGGAAGAGACGGTTTCTCCGTCTGTTTATCCACAACTGAACGGAAGCCATTTTCGAGGTTGAGCCCTACCTCTCTGCTTTGTAGGAGCCGTGTTACCCCAGCTTTAGTTTTGTGTGGTGTCGCTGACCGCAGAGTGGACGATCTTGTGCCTCATATTTCCTCACACCCGCTGAGGCGTGCCCTCTCGGGGCCTTGACACTCTGGCAATGGCGGAGGCTGGCGCACAGACGGATTCAACCCGCAACATTATAACCTTTGAAGATGTGTGTATATACTTCTCCCCAGAAGAGTGGGAGCTACTTGATGAGGCTCAGAAACGCCTGTACTGTAACGTGATCCTGGAAAACTTTCTACTGGTGACCTCACTGGGACTTGCAATTTCCAGATATCATTTAATTCCCCAACCACTGCCAGTGAGAGAGCCCGTGGTTCCTGCAAATGTAGCGATAGCTCCAGCAGGGGCAGCGATGGTCTTGGGGAGCCACGGCCCTTGTCATAGAGTAGAGAATGAAGACGCATCTTCTGAGCAGGAAGTTTCTATAAGAGAGTCACAGGGGAGAATTCTCAGTGTGGGTCCTTCCGTCCACAAGAGCCACCCATGTAACATGTGTGACCCGATCTTAAAAGACATTTTGCAGCTGTCTGGGCAGCAGGGAACATCCATTGGGCCTCAACCACACCCATGTGGGTCATGTGGAAGAACCTTCTGGGTCACTGTCAACATTGACCAAATACCGAAGCAGGAGAGTGGAGAGGCAGTCCCTTGGGAAGAAAAGGACCAAAATTCCTTTGTGAAGAGCTACAGAAGCTATAAGTCAGAGAACGCCTTCACTTGCAAGGAGGATGAGAAGGACTTCTTGGCCAGCTCTGGATTTGTCCAGCACCATGCCACTAAAGACGAGGAGAAGCCATGCAGCAGCACCCAGTGTGAGGAAGCCCTTCACACTGGACAGAAAAATTACAAGTGCAGTGAATGTGGGAAAGCTTTTAGCACCAAAGGCAAGTGTGTTCGGCACCAGAAAATCCACTCTGGAAAAAAGCCTTATGAGTGCAACGATTGTGGGAAATCTTTCGTCTGCAACACCAACCTCCAAGTACACCAGAGAGCTCACGTGGGACCAAGGCCTAATGAGTGTGCTGAATGTGGGAAATCTTTTATCAGAAAATCCCATCTTATTCAGCACCAGAGCATACACAGTGGATCAAAACCTTACGAGTGCAGTGAATGTGGGAAAGCCTTTGGCCGCAAAGACACACTTACTCAGCACCAAAAAATTCACAGTGGAGAAAGGCCTTTTATGTGCAGCCGATGTGGGAAAGCCTTTCTCCGCAAAGATGCACTTGCTGAGCACCAGAAAAGCCACACTGGGGAGAGGTCTTACGAGTGTGATAGATGTGGGAAATTCTTTAGCCACAGTTCCTACATTAAAGTACATAAGAGAATTCACAGTGGAGCAAGGCCTTATGTGTGCAGCGAATGTGGGAAAGTCTACATTAGTCATCCCCAGCTTCTTCAACACATGAAAGTTCACACCACAGCAAGGCCTATGGATGAAGTGAATGTGGGCAGTTCTCTGGTGGCAAATCCAGCTTCATCATGCACCAGAGATATAACACCAGAGCCAAGTCTTATGTGTTCAGCAAACATGGGAGGGCCTACAGAAGACCCTCCCACCGGGCTTGGCATATAAAAGTTCATACCCAAGAAAGGCTTCCTGTATGTGAGTGTCTTGGTGATCCTTTTGCTACATCTTCTAAGTTCATTTAGCACCAGGAACTTCACACCAAAGGGAGGCCTTAAGAGAGCAGGGAGGGTGCTTTCTCCTTGCTCAACACAGTATGACTCATAAAAGAGAACAGCTCTGAAAGTAGCCTTTGAGATGGAGTCAACACCCTGAAGTTGAACTTCGTACATCTAGGTATCCACGCTGGGAAGGTAACTACAAGTGCCAGGTATGTGGGGAGGTTTCAGGACTTCCTTTTACATTTTCTAATCTCCCCAGGACCTTCACTTGGCCGGAGCTATACCATTGCCTGTGACTATTGCAGAGACCACTGCACCTCTGCTAGCAGTCAGGGCCCCACCCTGTGTGGCTGTCACCCCAGTGTACTCAGGCAAGGCACACCTCCACCCTCCCTCCCGTGTCCTGGAGGGAATCATGAGTGGTATGAACCCATTAGGGATCCACGTTGCCTACCCGCGGATGGTTTCAGTGTGGCCATGACCCAGCACCAGCCCAAAAGATCTGAGCTGGAATCTGCTGCAGTGTTCCAGAGGTTTTTGTTTCCCCCATGGACAGTACTGACTCTACATGAGGTAGCTAAGATGGATTTTTCCAGCCTCCAAATCACCCAGCCTTGGAACTGCCTGCCCCACGCTGATCTGCTTCATGTCCTGAAAAAGCCTTATTGTGAAAGCCCTCGTTCTGTTCACTGTGTGGGTTTGAGTGAGGAAAGAAATGGGCTCTCAAGAAACAGGTGATGACTCACTGAGCTCACGTCTTCCCTTCACACCTGTATACAAGGGTGTTGATTGCTTTCCACAGTCAGGAAGAAAACCAGGACTGTGGGCTAAATTGAGTTGTGCTGTCCAATACGGTAGGCACGAGCCACAAATGACAAGTGAGCACCTGAAATGTGGCTGGGGTGAGCTGAGGTATGCTCTAAGTATAAAATGCGCACTAGATCTCTAAAACATAGTATGAGAGAGAGAGGGAGATAGAGTGTAGAACATCTTATAACCTTTATTTGACTACATATTAAATGATAATATTTGGGGCATATTGGGCTAAATAAAATGTTATTAAATAAAATTTTAAAAAAGAGAGAGAGCGAGATACAGGCTTTGCCAGCATGAAGGGAAGAAGGTCTTTTGTGGCAGCCCCAAATTTTATGTACATCAGAGAAAAACAGCAGGATGGCAGACAAGAGCTCTCAGTCTAATTTGGCCTAATTGGCAATGCTGTCTAAACCTTCTTAGGAAAAACTACTCAGCCTTGTGGGACTGATCTTATGACCTAGATGTCAGGATCTCCTCTGAGTCCTAAGCTCACCCTGATGAAGGGGTGAGTGGCATGACAACCTCCATTTCTTCTGGGAACGGCAGGACTTAAGTCCCTTTTTCCTAGGGGATGTCTCACATTCCCCAACACCGTTGGGCTGTAGCTGTCTCCCGAGACCTACCCAGAAGTTACAGCCCCCGTGAAGTCCAAAATTCGGGAGGCAGATAAGACCTTCAGGGGCTAAGTAGGAAACACAATTGATATATTTCTTGTTCTGATGCATAGAATGTTGTCATTTTTCCTACCATTCGAATTTATTAAGGGTAAAGATACAAGTTTTGTTTTTCTACTTTCCAAAATTTTAAGCATTAACACTTAGTAAGGCTAACTCTGGTAAAGACTGTTTTATTTAGACATCCTAAAGTAGGCTTCATTATAGTTTATTTAGTTATAATATAACTATAAATCTTTCAAAACTTAAAATTAACAAAGTATACTTTTAAGATTAAAACAACATAATATAGAAACACCAAGTAGGGGCGCCTGGGTGGCTCAGTCATTAAGCGTCTGCCTTCGGCTCAGGTCATGATCCCAGGCTCCTGGGATCAAGCCCCGCATCGGGCTCCCTGCTCTGCAGGGAACCTGCTTCTCCCTCTCCCACTCTCCCTGCTTGTGTTCCCTCTCTCGCTGTGTCTCTCTCTGTCAAATAAATAAATAAAATCTTAAAAAAAAAAAAAAGAAAAGAAACACCAGGTACAGAAACCTTGATTAATTTGGGAGTGGTGGAGATGGTGTCAAACTAGAGGTTATGTGTCTGCTCTGAAGGGCAGACGTAAATTTCATGTGACTGTGGCTCTGGGTTAAAGGTGTACAGAAATTTTTAGAACCTACAGACCTCTTTATCTCCTGTGGCAGAGGTCAGTGTCAGAGCAAATAATCTAAAGGTTTTCTGGATTCCTATACCACCCTGGGCTGTTGACCTTAGGCCAACAGTGCACAGGCAGGTACCCCAGAGAGATCCTGCAGTCTCGGATGGGTCTTGTGACCCAGCCAGTGTTTGGGTGAACGTGGTATTAATTGTTCTCCAGTTTTTGCTGCCACGGAGGCAGGGCTGACCCTACCAAGATATGAGAAGTGGGAAATAGTTGAGTCAATATAAGGTTGGTTGATTTTCCAAGAGAAATGGGAGATCCAGATTTTTATGTGGTAGCATTATAGCTCTTAATAGCATTACTGGTGTATAATTAGAATATAATAAACTGCACATATTTAAGTTGTACAATTTGATGAATTTTGACATATGTAGACATCTGTGATACCATCACCATAATTAAAGTAATGAGCATATCATTAGCCCCCAAAGTTTGCTCATGCCCCTTCATAATCTCTTCCTCTTGTCCCTCCCTAATCCCTCATTCTCATTCAACCATTGATTTGTTTTATTTCACAGTACTTTAATTTGCACTTTCTAGTATTTTATATAATAAATAGTATATGATAATATATAATAAATAACAAAGCCAGTATGGCCTTTTTTTTAACCTTCTTTCAGTAAGCATAATTGCTCAGAGATTAATTAAATTATTTCTTTTTGTTGCTGAGTACTAGTTCACTCTGTATGGATGAAATATGGATGTAATACAGTTGTGCACCTGTCAATTGTTGGTGGACATTTAATTTGTTTCCAGATTCTGACTATTAAAAATAAAGCTCATTTGAAGAAAAAAAAAAAACAATCTTTAATGAATTTACAGAGGCAGTTGTCTTGCAAAAGAAAGGCAACTCTTCAAGAACAAACCCCTTCACTCACATTGTCTCTCCATTGCCCTTGAGGAGTCAGATTCTAGCATGGTCCAGGGAAGAATTTCAAGATCTGGGGAGGAGATAGCACTTACATCCAATGTCATTGCAAACTGTTGCTAATTTGTGTAAGCAAGAAATCAAGAAGTATTGTGGGAATGGATTTTAAGTTTGCCGGACCAAGGAGAATAGAACATGAGGTTAAATTAGGTAAAATTGAACAAGATAGGTAAACTTGGGCCACCCGCACCGCTCAGTTGGTTGAGCATCTGACTCTTGATTTCGGCTCTGGTCATGATCTCAGAGTCTTGGGATCCAGCCCCGAATGGCATCGGACTCCACACTCAGTGGGGAATCTGCTTCTCTCCCTCTCCCTCTGACCCTCCTCTCTCTCTCTCATTCTCTCTCTCTAAAATAAATAAATAAATCTCAAAAAAAAAAGATAGGTAAACTTACTGAGATTTGGCATTTAATGGGCAAAGTGAAGCAGCTAGAAGCAGATCTAACTATTGGTTAAAGCCTGGCCTGAATGGTGGCCTACATGAAAGGGTTCAAATGCCCCAGAATTTCCCTGGGACAATTTTTCTGTATCTCAGAGGTATGACTCCCGGGCAAATTACATCTCCAAGTTTTTTGTTCTCTGGCTTCCATGTAGGTTTAGCCAGTGGGAGGCAGTTAAGGGAGACTGGAGGGCAGAAGGTAAGGAGGATTCAGGTTTCTTCCCCCTCCATGCAGCCGCCGGCTTCTCTGGCAATGTCTGCGTCTCCTTGTTTGCTCCAGGAGCCCTTCCAAACACCCTGCTATGGTTCCCACATTTCCCAAGCAATCTTGAGCCCTGGACACCAGCAACACCACCCTAGGTTTGTCCCTCTAACCTAGGGGTGGTAATTGTCTCCTGCTGATACTCATGTCTGTGTTGCCCCACCTCCCCTCAGTTTGGAGTTCCCACCCAAAACATCTATCAACTGAGTGGCCAATTTCTTGACTTAAACTCCTTCTGTTTAAATACTTCACTAAGGTATTTTGGGTTAAGTCCTATTTTTCTCTAGTTATATTGTAACTGTGAATGAGTATGCTGGAAGAATAGGAGGAGGATGTGAGTGAGAAATGTGGGAGCTAAACATTTGTTAGTCAAAGTTTCCGCAGAAAACAGATAGCTTATTCAAAAGGTAGCTGAAGAAAATTTAATGAAAAGGCGATTTATAGAGTTGAGAAAAGGATTAAAGAACTCAGCTGAATGGTGATGCACCCAGAGACTAACAATAGTATAAAGCTAGTCCCAGCCTTTGAAGAGACGGCAAGGGAGAGAGCGGTGTTACTGGAACTGACAAGATCTGTAGCTATTGGAAAGGGCCCCCCAACAGGAGTTGTGGCCATAGGGAGGGGCACTGTGATCTGGCAAGGATCATCCGGAAATGGGAATAGACACCTGACCTCTCTCTGCTCCTGACTAGAGCCTGTTCCAGTACCTGTCATTGGCAAAATGCAATTATAATCCAAAGCTCAAGGGGGCTCTGGCGAGCCAGTCCATAGGGGCCATCCTGTCAGCACGTAGAACAGAGAGAGACAGATTGGATCTAGAAAAACAAATAGAGATGGAGCAGCATAACCAACTAATGAATTGAAAGTTGAGGGTACTTGCTAAAACTGATAAATCCAGAAATAGCTGTAATAGTATGTGGCGAGGGGAAAACACAGTTTCCTCACACACAACATTTCTGACACTGGATGTGGGGGGGGGGGTTTCCCTCTAACACAAGCCAAATGTCCTGCGATTCAATCCAGTCATGACTCTAACTGGAGTTAGCACGGACACCACAAGTTAAGGGCTTAGTCCCATAAGACTGCTCCCTACTTCAGATGCCAATTGTGCATAGTAGGTCCACACATGACTCACAACGTCTGTCTGACTTGGCTTCAAATCAGAGATTCCCATGACCCCCTCCTCAGGTTTGATAGTTTGCTACCTTGGCTCACAGAAGCCAGGAAAACAGTTTACCTACTGTTGCCAATTTATTACAAAGGACATTTTAAAGGATACAAATGCACAGTCAGATGAAGAGAAATACAGGGTAAGGTCTGGAAGGGTCCCAAGCATAGGAGCTTCTGTCATCGTGGAGTTGGGGATGGCACCCTCCCAGCATGTAGATGTGTTCACCAATCTGAAAGCCCCACAAGCCCCATACTTTGGGGATTTTTATGGAAGCTTCACCATGTAGGCATGATCCGACCATTAACTCAATCTCCAGCTTCTCTCTCCTTCTGCGGGTAGGGAGTAGCACTGAAAGTTCCAAGCTTCTAACCATGGCTTGGTCTTTCTGGCTTACCAGCCCCCATCCTGAAGCTATCCAAGAGCCCACTAAAAATTACCTCATTGGAACAAAAGAACACTCCTATCACCCAGGACATTCCAAGGGGTTTGAGAGTTCTGTGTCAGGAACCAGAGTTAAAGACCAAACATTAAAAGATGCTCCTAGTGCTCTTTCTAGGAAATTTCAAGGGCTGTAGGAGCTCTATGCCAGGAAATGGGCAGAAACCAATATATATATTTTATATTATTTCACAGTATATCATATATAAAATAATATAGCTAAAAGAGTTGAAAATGATCACTACTGAAAGTGAGATGCAAAAGTAGTTTTTTAAAATAAGCCATAATGAACTATTTGAATACTTAAATTATGTATGTGTGTGTGTGTGTGTGTGTGTATACATATTGTTTTGTGTGCTGGTCTCAGCTTATCAATAACCGATTTTGTGGCTGGACTGGTCCTTATGGTTATTATGATTGCAAGCTGCCCTTCAGCAATAACTACCAGGAAATTTTGAAAAATGAAAAAAGGTTTATTACTTATAAATCCTGGAAATTACATGGCACACCTGGGGCCACACAGCAAGGTCATGGGTAGAGAGAGAGCACAGACCTGGGGTTCTGCTTTTATTGGGGTCAAGGGTGGGGGCCTAAGGTTTCACAGGCTCACTCTTAATTGGTGAATTTAAAACATGAGAGTGGGGAGCACCTGGGTGGCTCAATCATTTAAGCATCCAACCCTTGATTTCAGCTCAGGTCATGATCTCCGGGTCATGAGATGGAGCCCCACACGGGCTCCATGCTGGGCGTGGAGCCTGCTTGAGATGCTCTCTCTCCCTCTGCCTCTGCCCCTCACCCCCAACCCCTGGTTACCACACACTCATACTCATGCACTCTCTCTTGCTCTCAACACACACACACACACACACACACACACACACACACAAGAGCAGGAATTTAAAGCTTGGGAAGGGAAAAAACAAGTGGCCCCAACCGAGATCTCTAAAACAAAGGAGCGGCATGGGTGGCCTGGCTCCTTCTCTAGTCCTGTGACTGGCCATGTGTTTATTCAAGATAACTGTTGTTGGAGCTGATGCCTCTGCAACCGAAGCTTAAGTCAGGCACTTCCATTACAAAAAAGAGAAAACCAACTGTCAGGGCTTACACTACAAACTTATACACACACTATACATATATCATGTAATTTAATTAAAAATAAAGTTCTTAGAAGAAAAGTGAAAACACTGTCGTCAGTATTGCGGTTTGGCCAGGACAGTCCCCATTTGCCCCTGTTGCTACTGTGTAATTATTCACAATGCTCTCTTTGACTGTCTGTGGTAGGCTGACTAATGATGCCCCCCTCTCCGAGATATCCAAATCATAATACCTGGAACCTGTAAATGCTACCTTAGATAGCAAGGGGAAAAAAGATCTTTGCTTATGTAGTTAAGGTAAGGATTTTGAGATGGGGAGCCTGTCCTGATTATTAGGGTGGGCCCTCAATGCAATCACATGTACCTTTGTGAGACAGGGGCAGAGGAAAATGGGACAGACACAAAAAAGGAGAAGGTGATGTGACCATGGAGGCAGAGATCGCAGTGAGGTGGACACGGGACAAGGAATGTTGACATCCACCAGAAGCTGGAAGGGGCAAGGAACAGATTCTCCATTAAAGCCGGTGGAGAGGAGGGAGCAGGGCTCGGCCAACACCTTGATTTCATTGCAGTGAAACTAAGATAGGACTTTTGACTTTTCTGTTTTTATTAAGCAAACCAAGTTTATGGTACTTTGTTACAACAGGAGACTAACACATTGTCAAAAGTGCCCCCATTTTGGAAGGTAAATTCTATGTTCAGTCTATCTCCATCTCAGCTCGTTCACAATTTCTTGGCTGTCCTTTCATCCCATTCTACCCATTTCCCTTCACTCTCAGCTAATGAATGTAGGATCTATTTAAGCAATAAGTGTACATGTTCAGGTAAGAAATTTCTCAACATCTGGCCTCCAGTTTACCTGTGATTTGCATGAATATTAACCTTTACCTTACTTCTTGCTGCTCTCGGAGGAAGTGTTAACCTCACATTTGTGCTCTCTGTTTGGAGGCAAATTTGAGATCTTCAGATTACTGAAATGTTCTTTCCTAAGTAACCCTGAGGCAGGAAGCCTGGACAATGGTCACCATCCACTCAAGAAGATAGGCTGCAGAGGAAGCAATTATCTGTGAGAGAGACACAGAAAGCTGCTGGCCCCACACAACCCCCGTGTGTGCATCCTGGTGGGCACAACCCAGCACCAGGGTGGATGCATATGGCCGCTCTGCAGCAAGCAGTCTTCACAACCGGGTGCAAGAGCCCCAGACAGACACCAGCATTATAGAAGATGCGGAAGAAAAAGTGTTTGTTAAGAAGTTTGGAATTCAAAGAAGAGAGGCTGAATTTGAACCACTGATAAACACAGAGAACATGAGGTGGAAATAGCTGATTTCAAAATTGCTAATGGATATTTACTATGAACTTCAGGCACTATAGAACTTACTTCATGATGAGTGGGCACCAAACCTTCTAACACAATATTTTCCCAATGTTTCTGCTCACTTCTTCCTCTTGCCTTATCTCATTTCCTCAACTGCCCAGATTTCTGTGTGGGAATCACAACTTGGTAAAAGCTATAATCTCTTCCTGATAGGGAACATTAAGATCTGACTTTTTTTCTTAGATTGTCTATTTAAATGCAAATCCATTAGATAATTTCAACTAATTTTTCAACTTTATGCCATGCAGATGCAGCTTAAATGTAAATTTCCTAAATTGGAAAAATACAATTAAAATAAAAATTAAATATAAGGCAGACACATCCTTCTTTTTTTCCTTTCAAATTTTTTATATGCTACTCCCCAAGGTTTAGTTGGAAATTCTGAGAAGGAGCATGAAATTAGTTTCCTTAATGAAACAAAATGTCCTGTTTAAGCAAAATAATTTCTTCAGTTCTCCTACTCAAAAAAACATATTTAGTTAAAGAATGATAGAGAGTGATAAAGTTTGGGGGGATGAAAAACAAAACTAGCCCTGCAAAAGACACTACTTCAAGAATAATATACACTCTTTATTAGTCTGTTGATAGTTATGACAATACATGAGCATTGTTTTGAGTTGATAACAGTATTCTATCAGCTCCAAAATGTATAAATTGTATCATGTAGTTTCTTGATGTAATGCACACATAAATAAAAAACAGATCAAAGCCAAATGATTTTTCATATGGGAATGAAAAGGAATGAAGAAATAGAGGTAAGTAAATATGCTTTCTCAACTCTGCAGAAAAACATAGCGCTACACTGAAAACATTTCTATTAGATTTTAAACCTGTTGATCAGCAAGCTATTTTTGCTATTGTTTCCCTTGGAGATGCACTGGATATGCACACACATAATCCAGTTCATTTCTCATATGCAACAACACTTAAAATTGAGTAAAAACAAACGGCCTTCTAATCTCATGATGTTTGGAAAACAGCATGTGGAAAAGAAATTACAGTATAAAAAAAAAGAAATTACAGTATGGATTTGGCAGTAAAATAAAATGACAGAAGTGGATTCCCTCATCTATTCTTCTTCAGCTTGAGGGAGATCTAAATTAAGAAGGTGGTAAAGAAGGTAAATTGAGCCAACCATAAACACAGCAACCTATTTCAAAAGCATTTCATTCTTAAATGCGCCAGTGATTCATTTATCCATCTATTCCTTTGGCATTTTTCCATAACTTGTAAATTTTGAAAGTTACCCTTTGAGACAAGTTACTGGCAACAAGCTCAATCTCTTTCAATTTAGGAAAATCAAGTCTACTCAAAGTGGCCTGTACTTAAAACTTTGCATTTTGAAAGGTAGCAAGCTGTTATAAAAAATCAAATCTCTTCTCTATGGTAATGGAGTTAGAAGCCTCCAATGCAACAGTGCTAATAATAAGATTTTGAAAGCAATTTTAACCCACAAAGTCAAGCAATGACCTGTAGGATTGATTTTACTTCACTGAGGATGTATTAATGTGTTATTTCTTTGGGTTTCAGCAGTAACAGATTTATTTTACTATAAAAACAAAACAATGAAGTAACTCTAGTTTTTTTTTTTAAAGATTATTTTTATTTTAAAGAAAGAGAGCACACATGTGCAAGTGGGGGGCGGCGTGGGTGGCAGAGGGAGAGGGAGAGAAGAAGACTCCCCGCTGAGCGTGGAGCCCTAGGCTCCATCTCAGGACCCTGAGATCATGACCTGAGCTGAAATCAAGAGTTGGTCGCTTAACCGACTGAGCCACCCAGGCGCCCCTCAACCCTAGTTTTAAATGACTAAATTATTTCATGCCTATTTTATGAAATATTTTTTTTAGAATTAGACCTTGGGAACTACTTTAATGTATTAGGCTAATGTTCTGCAGCTCCTAACAATATAGCTTCTTTGGCCAAATGCATTGCTTTAATCTATACAAAAATGCCCCTTATGCAAATAGGGCATGTGTATAAATTCCACTTTCTAAGTTGACATTAAGACATTATTTAGCTTTGGGGCGCCTGGGTGGCTCAGCCAGCTAAGCATCTGCCTTCAGCTCAGGTCATGATCCCAGGGTCCTGGGATGGAGCCCCGAATCAGGCTCTCTGCTCAGCAGGGGGTCTGCTTCTCTCTCTCTCTCTCAAATAAATAAATAAAATCTTTTTTAAAAAAAGACATTATTTAGCCTTCTCATAATAAGAACAGGACTTGATCATGGTGCTATTCAGGAAAATAAATAGTTTTTTATATTTATAAATATTAACTGCAAAAGAGAAAAACAAAACATGCTAGCACGTGAGCTTATATCTTTAGAGGGTAGATATAATCCACCAAGTTCTCAAATAAACACTGTTTTCTCTAGGGTGCATGGGTGGCTCAGTCAGTTAAGTGTCTGCCTTCGGTTCAGGTCATGATCCCAGGGTCCTGGGATCAAGTCCCGCATCCGGCTCCCTGCTCAGCGGGGAGCCTGCTTATTCCTCTTCCCACTTGTGCTCTCTCTCTCTCTCAAATAAATAAATAAATAATCACTATTTTCTCATTAAGTGATTTTATAGAATGGAGTGTGGCTACCTTCAAAATTGAATGATTTTAATGGGACAACCAAGATAACAATCATATGTATGGCACTGGGGGTTATGGCCCTCTTTTTACCCCATCTCTCCTCCATCACTCACTACTTCATTCTCAAACCCTCCTGTGTCCTAAAAACTTCTACAAATTGGTTTTAGCCCTGTCTTTTCTGTTTCTATCTTATAAGTTTTGAAATTTTGTAAAGTAGGACTGTTATCACAGATTTTCCATAGTTGCTGCTGTCTAGTATGTGATGTTCTAATACGTGATGAACAGGCTTCATTTATTAAATAATTTATTGAGATCATGCCTCTTGTAAAAATTTATTCATTGCTCTACCAAATAAATTTCATAAGTTTGACATTCTGGGCTAAGTGGGACTAGGGTGAAGTAAATTACTCAACCTACTATATATGAGGCCTAAAATTGTTGATGGTTTTTAAAAAGTTAGCAGCTCTCATGACAGTTCCAAGTTTGTTAGAGGAGGAAATGTTGGAGGAAATGTCAAGGATAAATGTCTAACTCTTCTCCATACAATAAAACATAGGTCTGGAAGAGTGAGGATAGACTACACAACAAAAGTGCCATTAGGACCATTTTACAACTAAAAATTTATATTAAATATAATTGTTTTATAAAATCAACTCATTTTATATACAAATGCAGATATATACTGTTCTCCCGATACATATTTTGTGCAGTTGTTCCCCGTGAGGCATCAGAAAGTAAAAATCCAAATGAGCTAGACTGAAAAACTGATCCACGGTACTCTGTATGGTAA
This sequence comes from Leptonychotes weddellii, assembly GCF_054177405.1. Lineage (NCBI taxonomy): Eukaryota > Metazoa > Chordata > Mammalia > Carnivora > Phocidae > Leptonychotes > Leptonychotes weddellii. Next base: position 80,085,574 of record NC_138385.1, on the reverse strand, counting down.
ACCCCGTCTCTCTACCAAAGCACAGAAGAGAACTGATATTTTGAAAAAAATAGAAGTACATCTTGGACAATGCCATTCAACATAGGTGTCAATGTACTAACCACTGGGCAGAAGAAACTACTAAAACCTACATGGCTTTTTTAGTGTATTGCAGAACAAAAAGGCAGGGCCTATGTTCTTCACTTGATGTATTCTCTTCTAATGCCACTGAAGTGTAATAGAATAGCTATTGTTGGGCTATTTTCTGCCTGTAATAGAATCTTTGATTTATAAAGGCGCTGAATCATGCATTAGTCTTATTTCTCGGTATACACACAGGAGTCATTTCAACCAGAACTGAAGGGCTGCAGCCCTGATAGAACACGGTAGCTGTTTAACATCACACAATATAATCATGCATACGAAAGAGCAGCAAGGATTTCACTTTATTGATTTAATTTCAGAACATTTGCACATTACAACAGCAATCATACCAAGACATTTTCATTTTAAGGGACACCACTGGTCCACGTTTAATGAGATTCTATCCTCAATAGAATTTAAGGGTCATACAATTTCAGAGTTAGAAAATTCTTTAGAGAATCTATCTCCCTCCCCTCAATTTCTATACTAAGAAACCAAGGCCCAAAAGAGGTTACATGATTTGACCAAGATCACATGGCTAGTAAATAGCTCTGACTAGAGCCCAATTCTGAGCCCTTTGATCTTTTTATATAGCGCAATTATTGAAGAGAAAAAATATGTAATTCAATTCTTCTTATGTTCCACACAAAATCTGGTATTTAAAATACACATTAGGAACCAGTGATTCTTAGCAATTATGTGGCATGAAACAGAATGAATGGCAATCATTCAGTGTGCTTTTGTCTCACTGAAAATTCCCATAGATTTTCTAGGTTTGAATACTTGACTACATGAGGAAATTCAATATATTAAAAGTCGATTCCGGGAGGGACACAGTGAATATTTGTTCTGAGTAGGATTTCTTTAAGTAATTTTCTTAATTTCCTGGGTCATTAACTTTTCTAGTATTCTAATCTCACATGATCTTAGTTAGGCTCCTTAACTTCCTGAAATCTGATGGAGAATAAGAAAGAAACATTTTGAAAAAGGAAAAAAAAAAAAGTGGTTGAAGAAAATTGTAGCAGAATGACCAAGTACTCCTATTTTTCCAAGCATTCCATAATGAGTGACATAACTGATAGTAGCTAAGATCAAGTGAAAGGAGTATATTTTATTTTATCGTAATTAGTTGTTTCAGTTAAAGACTACTGGGGCCCAGTTTTGACATTAACACTAGAGGCACCAAGCCCATGCCATTTTTTTAAAAGATTTTATCTATTTATTCGCCAGAGAGAGAGCACGAGAGTGAGAGAGAGCACAAAGCAGGGGGAGCTGCAGGCAGAGGGAGAAGCAGGCTCCCTGCTGAGCAAGGAACCTGACGCAGGACTCGATCCCAGGACCCCGGGATCCTGACCTGAGCCGAAGGCAGACGCTCAACCAACTGAGCCACCCAGGCATCCCAAGCCCAGGCCATTTTTCACTGCAATAGATGAGAGATCCAGACTGCCTGGAACCCAAGCTAGTGGCACCGTAAGCATCTGGCAAGTCAAGAACTACCAAAACACAGAGAAAAGGTTAAATGACTGAAAATACTTAGCAACAAATAATTCAAAAAAAAATAATATCTAATCCTTAAACTCAACCTTTAAAGCCTGCTGTGATCGGTAGGTGAGTGATCTAAGTGATTGTAAACTCTACCTAGAAGCCAAGTAAACAGTAGTTGAGGTCCTAGGAAGTGAAAGGAGAGAAAGAAAAGCTAGGTCAGGGAAAGTGGGAGAGGCCTCTCAAATTTAATAACATTTTTTAAAAAGATTTTTAAATTTTTCTTAAGTCATCTCTACACCCAACGTGGGGCTTGAACTCACAACCCCAAGATTAAGAGTCACATGCTCCACCAACTGAGCCAGCCAGGCACCCCAACATTTTAAATGCAGAAAACACTGTTACTTGAACGTACCCATATAAACCATAAATGTTCTATTAAAGCATTGTTTTTAACAAACTGAAAACTACATGAATATGCATCAATGGATACGTGACTAAATTAATAACTTCACATTGATACTTTGAAATAGCACACTTCTATTATATTGAATGTAGTAGATCCAGATGTATTGACTTGAAGGTATATCCTCAACATAGAGTTAAATTTTCAAATGCACAATATTGTATTTTATCATACTAATTTCATAAAATCTGTTTTTGTACATCTTCAACCATATAAGGGTATATTTGTTTTTATATATGTGCATAAAGAAGGAAGCAGGATGAAAGAAAACCCATTAGATTCTAAATGGTGGTTATATTG
>NC_138385.1:80062247-80082703 GCF_054177405.1 Leptonychotes weddellii | reverse complement strand
TTATACGAAAACAATGGATCATGGATCACCACATCAAAAACTAATGATGTATTGTATGGTGACTAACGTAACATAATAAAATTTAAAAAAAGACAACAACACAATTTTCTGTATGAGGATGAACATACATCTATTTTGATGGTTTTCAAGATGATACAAATGAGTCTTCAATACCAACAAAGCTGTGAAATATCTGCTCATAAGTAGTTAAGGGTCTCTCTTTCTTGCAAAAGAGCATCACTATAGTTTTCTTAATTGTATGTAAATTAGATAGAGAGTTCTAGAATTATTTCTCATAAATGAATTGACTCATATAAAGTGCTTAGAGCATAGAATTGTTCCTGGCACAAAGTATGCAGTCAGTGGATGTTAACTATAATTCATCATCATCATCATCATCATGGTTGTTATAAAGGGGAATGTGAATTTGGATTACTAAACTGTGTAAAATGTTGATTTATCCTATATTTATTGATATTGTCATGGATTTGTAATAATTTGGAATATACTGGAAAGACTCCTTACTATTTGATATTTTATCATAAAAATTTCACCTATTCATATTCAATGTCAAGGCACCGATCAATATTAATATAATCGATACCATGTAACTATCATATTTAATGTCATGAGAATTCCACTGCAGCCTTGCATTAATTAAACATACTATTAAATTTAGTAGCTTAACCTTCTGAAGTGAATTAGTATTCATCAAAATAACACCAATCATAATGGATTCATTAGATATTAATGTGAATATCATATATATATATTTCTACAAAGGTTTCATTGCAATCATTATTCATGCATTATTGTAATAAAGGATATAAATGACAGAAAGTACATTGCTAATCTATCCAATGTACTTTGTTCTTTAAAATTTTATCCTATTAGAGAAAAAGAGTTCAATTTTTCTTATATTTCAGACTTGGAATTTTTTTTATATATTACAGATGAGATTTGGGGTTTTATTTTTATTTTTTCCAGTTTTATGGAGATAAAATTGACATACAACATTTTTTAAGTTTAAGGTATACAACATGTTGATTTAATATACTTATATACTGCAAAATGATTACCACCGTATTGTTAGCTAACACCTCCATCATGTCACATAATTACCATTTCTTTTTTGTGGTGAGAACACTTAAATCTCTTCTCTTAGCAACTTTTCAAATATTTAATACAGTATTAACTATAATTACCATGCTGTACATTAGATCCTTAGAATTTATTTATCTTATAAGTGGACATTTGTAATCTTTCAACAACATCTTCACATTTCCCCCACACCCCAACCCCTGATAACCACTACTGTACTTTCTGTCTCTATGAGATCAGTATTTTTAGATTCCACATATAAATGAGATTGTATAATATTCATCTTTCTCTGACTTATTTCACTTGGCATGATGTCCTTGAGGTTCTTTCATGTTATCACATGGGTGAATACTATTCCATTGTTGATATATACCACATCTTTATCCATTCATCTGTTGGCAGGTATTAGGTTATTTCCATATCTTGGCTATTATGAATAATACTGCAGTGAACATGGAAGTGCAAATATCTTTTTGAGATCCAGTTTTCATTTCCTTTGCATATATACCCACAAATGAGATTGCTGGATTATATGGTCATTTCATTTTTAGTCTTTTGAGGAACCTCCCTACTGTTTTCCAAAGTGGCTTTGTCAATTTACACTCCTACCGACAGTGTACAGAGGTTTCCTTTTCTCCACATCCTTGCCAACACTTGCTACCTTTTGACTTTTTGATAATAGCTATTTGAACAGGTATGAAGTGATAGCTCATTTGGTTTTGATTTGCATTTCCCTGATGATTAGTGATGTTGAGCACCTTTTCATGTACCTGTTGGCCATCTGTATGTGTTTGGAGAAATGTCTATTCTGATGCTTTGTGCATTTTAAAAATCAGATTTTTTTTTCCTTTTTTGCTATTGAGTTATGTGCGTTCTTTATATATTTTGGATACTAACACCTTATCAGATACATGATTTGCAAGTATTTTCTCCCATTCAGTAGGTTGCCTGTTCATTTTGTTGATGGTTTCTTTTGCTATGCAGCTTTAAAAAAAAAAAGATTTTAGGGCGCCTGGGTGGCTCAGTTGGTTAAGCAACTGCCTTCGGCTCAGGTCATGATCCTCGAGTCCCGGGATCGAGTCCCACATCGGGCTCCCTGCTCGGCAGGGAGTCTGCTTCTCCCTCTGACCTTCCCCCCTCTCATGCTCTCTATCTCATTGTCTCTCAAATGAATAAATAAAATCTTTTAAAAAAAAAGATTTTATTTATTTATTTGAGAGAGAGAGAGAGAGGGAGGGAGAGTACAGGGTAGGGAGCGACAGAGAGAAAAGCAGACTCCCTGCTGAATGAGGAGCCTGGCGTGGGGCTCGATCCCAGGACCCTAAGATCATGACCTGAGCCGAAGTCAGATGCTTAACTGACTGAGCCATCCAGGTGCCCTTATGCAGCTTTTTATTTATAGTCCCACTTGTTTATTTTTGCTCTTGAGGCTTGAAGTTTTGCTGTAATAGCCAAAAAGTTATCGCCAAGACCAATGTCAAGGAGCTTTTTCCCTAAGTTTTTTTCTATGCGTTTTATAGTTTCAGTCCTTATGTTTAAGGCTTTAATCCATTTTGAGTTCATTTGTGTGAGTGGTATATGATAGGGATGCTGTTTTATTCTTCTGCATGTGAACATCCAGTTTTCCCAGCACAATTTATTGAAGGGACTATCTTTTCCCCCATTGAATATTCTGGCGCCCTTGACAAATAATAGTTGAAGGTATATGTGAGAGTTTATTTCTGGGCCCTTGATTCCTTCCCATTGGTCTATGTGTGTTTCTATGCCAGTACCATGTTGTTTTGACTACAGTAACGTTGTAGTATAATTTGAAATCAGGAAGTGTGATGTCTCCAGCTTTGTTCTTCTCAGGGTTGCTTTGGCTATTTGGGTTTTTTTTTTTTTTGGTAATTCCATACAGAGTTTTGGAATGTTTGTTCTATTTCAGTGAAAAAATGATATTGAAATTTTGATAAGGCATGCATTGAATCTGTAGATGGCTTTGGGTAGTATAGATCTTTTAACAATATTAGTTCTTCTGATCCATGAACACAGGATATCTTTCCATTTGTTTGTGTCTTCTTCAGTTTCTTTCATCAGTGTTTTACAGTTTTCAGCATATAGATCTTTTACGTCCTTGATTAAATTTATTCCTATGTATTTTATTGGTTTTGATGCTGTTGTAAATGCAGTTGTCTTTCTTGTTCAGATGTCTTGTTGGTATATAGAAATGCAACTGATTTCCATGTATTGATTTTGTATCCTGCAACTTTACTGAATTTGTTGATTTGTTCTAACAGTTTTCTGGTGGAGTGTTTAGGAATAAGATCATATAATCAGTAAATAAAGACAATTTTATTTCTTCCTTTCCAATTTAGATGCCATTTGTTTCTTTTTATTGCCCGGTTGCTCTTGCTAGGACTTCTAGTATTGTGTTGAGTAAGAGTGGTGAGAGTGGGTACCCTTATCTACTTCTTGGTGTTAGAGGAAAAGCTTTCAACTTTTCACCATTGAGTATGATGTTGGCTGTGGGTTTGTCATACATGGAGGGCCTTTATTGTGCTGGGATATGTTCTTTCTGTACCCACTTTCTTGAGGGTTTTTACCATGAAAGATGTTGCGTTTATTTCAGATGCTTTTTCTTCATCTATTGAGATGATCATATGACTTTTATCTTTCATTCTATTAATGTGGTGTATCACATTTACTGATTTTTGTATGTTGAACCATTTTTGCATCCCAGGTATAAATCTCACTTGATCATGACATATGATCCTTTTAATGTGCTCTTGAATTTGTTTTACTAGTATTTGGTTGAGAATTTTTGCATGTATATTCATCAGGGATATACATCTATAGTTTTCTGGGAGTGTGTTTTTATTGCTTTGGTATCAGGATAGTGCTGGCCTCAGAAAGTGAGTTTGAGAGTGTTCCTCCCTCTTCAATTTTTGGAGAGTTTGAGAAGGGTTGGTTTTAATTCTTCTTTAAATGTTTGGCAGAATTCACCAGTGAAACGTATATAGTCCTGGGCTTTTCTTCGTTGGGAGGTTTTTGATTACTGACTCAATTTCCTTACTCTTTATTGGTCTGTTTAGATTTTCTATTTCTTCATGATTCAGTCCTGGTAGGTTATATGTTTCTAGGAATATATCTATTTATTCTAGGTTATTTAATTTGTTGGTATATATTTGTTCATAGTAGTTTCTTATGATCTTTTATATTTTTGTGGTATCAGTTGTAGTGTTTCCTCTTTCATTTCTGATTCTATTTGAGGCCTCTTTTGTTTCTTAGTCTAGCTAATGGTTTGTCAATTTTGTTTATCTTTTCAGAAAACTGGCTCTTAATTTTGTTAATCTTTTCTATTGTTCTTACGATCTCTATTTAACTTATTTCTCTTCTGATCTTGTTATTTCCTCCCTTCTGCTACCTTTGGACTTTAGGTAGCAGGACTTACGTTTGTTCTTCTTTTTCTAGTTCCTTGAGGTGGAAATTTAGGTTGAGATCTTTTTTCTTAATGAAGGCACTTATCACTATAAGTTTTTCTCTAAAAACTGCTTTGCAGCATCACATGGGTTTTGATATGCTACATTTCCATTTTCATTTGTTTTAAGATATATTTTAATCTCAATTTTGATTTCTTCTTTGACTCACTTGTTCAGGAATATAGTGTTTAATATCCACATATTTGTGAATTTTCCAGTTTTCCTCCTGTTATTGATTTTTAGTTTCAGACCCCTGTGGTAAAAAAAAAAAAAAATACTTGTTATGATTTCAGATGTTTTTAATTTGCTAAGGCTTATTTTGTGAATTATCATATGATTTATGATTTAGAATGTTCTGTGTGTGCTTGAGAAGAATGCATATTCTGCTGCAGTTTAATGGGATGGTCTTTATATGTGTTAGTTCCATTTGCTCTAAAGTATGACACAAGTCCAATGTTTTGTGTTGATTTTTCTGTCTGTTCTGGATTATTGAAAGTGGGGTATTGAAGATCTCTAATATCACTGTACTGTTTTCTATTTCTACCTTCAGATTTGTTAGTATTTGCTCAATATATTTATGTGCTCTGATGTTGTGTGCATATAGTTATGATTGCTATGCCTTTTCTCTAAAAATAAGTCTGTTTTATGTTGGTAAGACTTTAACTTCGATTACATACAAAATACTACCCTTTTAATCCTTTTTGTGTTTGTGATGTCATAGTTTACATCTTTTTTTTTTTAACATATACTGTATTATTTGTTTCAAAGGTACAAGTCTGTGATTCAACAGTCTTACACAATTCACAGCGCTCACCATAGCACATACCCTCCCCAATGTCTATCACCCAGCCACCCCATCCCTCCCACCCCCCGACCACTCCAGCAACCCTCAGTTTGCTTCCTGAGATTAAGAATTCCTCCTATCAGTGAGGTCATATGATACATGTCTTTCTCTGATTGACTTATTTCGCTCAGCATAATACCCTCCAGCTCCATCCACGTTGTTGCAAGTGGCAAGATTTCATTCCTTTTGTGTATTCATTAATAGATTGTTGTAGCTATAGTTATTTTTAATACTTTCTTTTTACTCTTTATTCTAGAGTTAATTAGTACACTACATTGCTGTATTAGAGTATTCTGAATCTGACTATATGTTTGTCTTTCCCTGTGTGTTGTATATTTTCATATGTTTTCATGTTACTAATTAGCATCCTTTCATCTCAGCCTGAAGAACTTCTTTCAGCATTTCTTATAAGGTAGGTTTAGTGGTGATTAATTCACTCAGCTTTTCGTTATTAGGGAACGTCTTTATCTTGCCTTCATATCTGAAGGACAGATTGCTGGGCAACATATTCTTGGTTGGCAGTTTATTTCTTTCAGCCCTTTGAGTAAATTATCCCATTCTCTCTTGGCCTGCAAGGTCTCTGCTGAGAAATCCCCTGATAAACTTGTAGGGGTTCTCTTGCATGAGATAAATTTTTTTCTCTTGCTGCTTTTAAGATTCTCTCTGTCTTTGATTATAGTCAGTGTTATACTGTGTCCTAGTGAAGATCATTTTGGATTGTACTTTTGGGACAAACGATGAGCTTCGTGAACTTGGATGTCCAAATCTCTCCCTAGGTTCGGGACGTTCTCAACCAGTATTTCTTTAAGTAAACTTTCTACCCCTTTTTGTTCCCCTTATTGGATAAAACTCCTGCATCACCTTCTAGATCATTGATTCTTTCTTCTACTTCATTAAGTATGCTGCAGAAGTTCTCTATTGAGTTGTTCATTTCAGTCATTTAATTCTTTACCTGCAGAATTTGTTTGGTTCTTTTTAATGTTTTCTGTCTCTTTATTAAACTTCTCATTTTGTTTTTGTATTGTTTTCCTGATATCATTAATTGCTTATTCTTGTCCAGCAATTTCTGTATCTCCATTTCTTTGGGGCCAGTTACTAGAGGTTTACTGTATTCCTTTAATGGAGTCATATTTTCCTGATTCTTTGTGATTTTGTAGCCTTGTGCAGGTATCTGCACATTTGAAGAAGCAGTCACCTCTGCCAGACTTTATGGACTGCCATTGATAAGGGAAGACTTTCATCTGTGGGCAGGGGTGCAATGGAACATGTTGGGATTCTGGGTCTAGTAGTGCAGGACACCTAGTGTGGGGGCATGTGGTGGCACTGGGTCTGGGGAGGTATGATGTCTTTTTGGCTCAGGTTGCTTGGTTCCACATTACTGACAACTGTGTGGACCTTGGTGCACACTGTGGGGGGTCTGCAGTGGTTACAAGCACTAGTGAGGTCTTCAGTGGTCCTTCCAAGATCAGCTGCTAGGTACCAGGGCAAGCATCGGTGGCTGCCTGAGCTGTTGGTATTCACACACTCAGTTATGGCAACAAGCTGCTGTTGCCTATGTAGAGGTAGGGCCTGGCTGCAGATACACATACAGTGGTGGGGTCCAAGGCCAGCAGCATGGTCTCCAGTGCTTACACACTCTCCTCCAGCGCATTTCAGTGGAAGCCTGTGATGGCGGTCTGTGTGGAAGGTGTGCAGGTGCACATCTGGAGGGGCTGGCTACAGGTGAGCTTGGCGGTGCAGGCCAGTGATAGAAGACAGGGCCTCATCTGAGCCCACAAACAGCTGTGGGGGCCCTGGCTGTTGCATGCCCCCCATGGCTGCACACTATTCCACTGGGCATACCCACTGCAGTAGAGGCTGGTGACAGGGGTTGGGCCAGGGACGTGCAAGTACACAGCTGAAGCGACTGTCCCTACGCACTTGCAGGGCCATGGGGGGCCAAATGAGAGAAGGGGTAGGCTGGCTTCTTGCACTCTCACAGCTGCAGAGGCCTGAGCTGGCTGCTAGGGTTGTTCCTCGGTTCTGACAGGGGATGCAGGGGAGGGAGCAGGGGGTGACTCAGGTGGCTGGCATCAGTGAATATGAATACCTGTGGGGTGAAAGCTGATGACACTTGCAGGTGGTCCACCATGCTGTGCTGGCTGTTGGTTTCATCAGGGGTGAAATCTGCTGGGTTTGTGTGCAGAGCAGGTCCCCATGAACTAGAATTGCTCCTGCTGTGTAGCTGCTGTTAGTAGCCCCTGCTTTTCTTCCTTGTTCCTAGCCATCTCAGTACATCTCAACTTTCTCATATGGGAGAGGTGAAGCCATTGTTCAGTGCCCTGAAAAGACGGAGAAGCTGATTGCTTATCCAACTCTTCCTTTCCTGGAGAGGGGAACTCTCTGCCTGGGAAACTCTCTTGGCACTAAACAACTCTGGCTTGTGGGACGGGATGGTGCAGGCCAAATGAAGCTGTCTTCCTTCTCTTCTTTTGCAGTTATTCTCAGGTTTTTTGTTCCACTGTGGGGCTGAAATTTCTTAATAGGACTCTAGGGCTCTCCCAGAGCAGTTTTTGTTTGTGGATAGCTGTCTAGTTGTTGATATTTATAGGGAGATGCAGAGGGGAGGCTGGTGTCTCCGACATCACCATTTTGGTGACATCACTCTTACAGGTGAGATTTGAATGCTACCCAAATGTGAAGGGACAAAACCAACAGAATCTATTTCTAAGCAGAATCAAAAATACATTCTAAAAAGGTAACTGACCTTTGACAGTGTGGTGATTTGCTTCAGCCATAAAGGGAGAATGATTGTCTTCTATTATAGTACTAGTAAATGATGCTGGCATTTCAATATGTAAATGATAACTCTCAAAGTGAAATGTAAATCTGATCAGTAGGCTTCAAAACAGGATAAAGTGCACACTTTAACATTGTTCAGTATAAAATTAAAAACATAATAAGGTGGAACCCCCCCCAATGTCTTACAGTACTAAATTGCAATAAATGGACACTCTTTTAATGCAATTTTGTCATTTTTATTCACATTAATTTCTAAAGCCCACATGTTTTTCCTGCTGCGTCCATTACTAAAAATTATTCTAAACAGTGCTGGGCTAATCATGACTATGAGCTGTGAAAAGGCAGCCTGTCATCGTAGGAATAGGGATAGAGAAGTGTGTTCTTACTCAAGTGTCTAGTAGTTTCTGTTAGAAGAATAGAATACTTGTTGCTATACTTAAGCTTTTTTGTTTGATTTTTTTCACAGAACAAAAGCCCATATCCAGGTTTAACAATAGAACTGGCTTACTTAAAATGAATAAAATATCCAAATACATGTCAATTTTTTGAATATTAAATAAACAGTTCATTTACCTTCACAGTTGGATTCATATTTGGTTATCCCAGAATAAAGACATTATGTTTTAGAAAAATATTAAGCTCTGATTTTTAATATTTTCCTTTATGATAGTAAATATCAATTACATGACTTCCAAAAATATACTATGGACACTGGTGCAGCCACTCTGGAGAACAGTTTGGAGGTTCCTCAAAAAGTTAAAAATAGGGCGCCTGGGTGGCTCAGTCGGTTAAGCGACTGCCTTCAGCTCAGGTCGTGATCCTGGAGTCCTGGGATCGAGTCCCGCATCGGGCTCCCTGCTCGGCGGGGGGTCTGCTTCTCCCTCTGACCCTCCCCCCTCTCATGATCTCTCTCTCTGTCTCATTCTCTCTCTCAAATAAATAAATAAAATCTTTAAAAAAAAAAAGTTAAAAATAGTACTACCCTATGATTCAGCAACTGTGCTACTAGGTATTTACCCAAAGGATACAAAAATACAGATTCCAAGGGGTATATGCACCCTGATGTATATAGCAGGATTATTAACAATAGCCAAACTATGGAGAGAGCCCAAATGTCCATCGACTGATGAATGGATAAAGAAGATGTGGTATATATATACAATGGAATATTACTCAGCCATCAAAAAAGAATGAAATCTTGCCATTTGCATCGACATGGATGGAGCTAGAGTGTATTATGCTAAGTGAAATAAGTCAGTCAAAGACAAATACCATATGATCTTACTCATGTGGAATTTAAGAAAGAAAACATCTGGGAAGGGGGGGAGAAGGAGAGAGGGAAATAAGCCATAAATGACTCTTAATGATAGAGAACAAACTGAGGGTTGATGGAGGGATGTGGGTGGGGAATGGGCTAGATGGGGGATGGGGATTAAAGAGGGCAGTTGTGATGAGCACTGGGCGTTGTATGTAAGTGATGAGTCACTGAAGTCTACTCCAGAAATAAATATTGCACTATATAACTAACAAAATTTAAATTAAAAAAATAAAACTTAAGGTTTTATCAATGAAAAAAAAACAAAAACAAAAAATAAAAACTGAAGATACTGTAGCTAATAGAGTTATCACATTCCATTACCTTGAGATGTAGTGAATAGACTGACCCATAATCATTTTTACCAACTGGCCCCTTTGTTACTCTTAGGACAGCCAAGCAGAAGTTTGAATTTTACGGTTGGTTGCAAATCCTTGGCCATTTTCTTCAATTTCAAGGCTACAAAGTGCCAAACCATATTTGGAAAATAATAAAGTGATAGGGATCTTCATTCCTTGAGGTGAAATGCTCTATGATATGCTTCATTTTGATTTTAAACTACGTTGACTCTTGAACAACACGGGTTAAAAATGTGTATATAACTTTTGAATCCCCCCAAACTTAGCTATTAGACTATTGTCTACTGTTGACTGGAAGCCTTACTAATAACATAAACAGTCGATTAACACCTATTTTGTATGTTATAGTTATCACATACTGCATTCTTAAAGTAAGCTAGAGAAAATAAAATATTACTATGAAAATCATAAGGAAGAGAAAATACATTTACAGTACTGTATTTATCAATACTGTAAGGTTACATTGTCTCTTCATAAGATGAATTGTCTGTCAGTATCTACATCAATATTGTCTTATATGACACAATACACTATAGATGTACTTATTGCTAACATGAGGTATCAAAAATGAAAAGATAATGTGCAAAGAGATTTATATTTATTTATAGGCATTACAATTCATGCATTAACAAAGAAGCAGCAATGTAATTGCTTTACGTTAGCCTAGTATAATTGATAAGATTGCTTCATGGTAGCAAGCCTATACATTAATAAATGAATTGTTAGAAAAATTTTTATGGCATATAGCATTACAGTCGTATTCATAATACAGTATTGGAAACATTGTTACATTTTTAAAAAGCCACTTACCTATGATGATAGTCTGATACACAGTTTCTTCAATTACAAGAGAGGCATACTGTATGTTAATGTAATTCTTTGAAAGCAAAGTTAGAAAACAGTAAAACTAACACATTATTAATTTTATATTAAATATCACTCACCTTAGGCTAACAACTTCCATACGAGACTTGCACACTACGTTCTACACGATGAATACTTACGCGATGATGATGATGATGAAGACACAGAAACATACATTTCTTGTCATATGGTTAGATTTTCTTTTTTTTTTTTTTTAAGATTTTATTTATTTATTTGACAGAGAGAGACACAGCGAGAGAGGGAACACAAGCAGGGGGAGTGGGAGAGGGAGAAGCAGGCTCCCCGCCGAGCAGGGAGCCCGATGCGGGGCTCGATCCCAGGACCCTGAGATCATGACCTGAGCCGAAGGCAGACGCTTAACAACTGAGCCACCCAGGCGCCCCTTTTCTTCTTTTTTTTAACAGATACATATTTTTTAATTTTTTTATTATTACATTCAATTAGCCAGTTAGTAGATTTTCACCTGAAGACAGTCATACACATACACAGCATATAAGTTTATTTAACTGTATGGTTTGATGATTATTTGCTATCCATTAAGTGGCAGTGGACCATTGGTCTTCATCCTGTCTCTTCGTGTCAAGTGGGCTGAGGAGGAGGAGGAAGAGTGGGGGTTGGTCTTGCTGCCTCAAGGGTGGCAGAGGCAGAAGAAGTGGAGTGAAATACATTGAGTGGGCTGAGGAGGAGGAGGAAGAGGAAGGGTTGGTCTTGCTGTCTGAGAGGTGGCAGAGGAAGAGGTTGAGGTGAAATGAGGGGCAGGAGAGGTAGGCACACTCAGTGTAACTTTATAGAAATACATTGTAATTTCTGTCTGATTTTTTGCTGTTTCATTTCTCTGAAAATGTTTCTATATGGTACCAGTCCTTCCACTGTGCCCTTTAGTTGCAGTGCCCACATCATAGAAGGGTCCTTCTGCCAGACTGTGTAATGTCCATTTGTTTTCTGCTAAGGGCAGTCTTGGTCATAAACTCCACTGCATTTGTGTTACCAAATCCAAGTTTGGCTGCTCATATGCTGGAAAGGCCAATACTCAAGAGACAAGTTTTGATTGGAAAGGAATTTGATCTTTATTCAGGAGGCCGGAAACCTGGGAAGAAGGCGGACTCTTGTCCAAAAGCCAACTCCCTAGTTTTTGCCTGGCCCAGGGTGTTTAGGGTAGTTAATCAGCAAAGGGAGTGTAGTGGTCCGAAACATTTCTTGATTATGTTCAGGCTCAGTGGTGGCCGCTACAGACATTATCTCAGTGCTCAGAGGTTGCGCAAGGGGGTCATGGTTCCTTAGTGCCTGGGCTTATGCAAGAGTACTCTGTTCTTTCTGCAAATGAGGCCAAGGTCTACGGATGCGCAAAGGGAGGTCAGGAAAAGTCATTTTTGTGACCTTAAAAAAGGAAAACATTTTGCTAAAAGATTGCAGGGCTAATCAGAAAGTTGAGCCAACTTCAAACAGACTTGTTGGCCTCTGTGGCCTGGGAAAATTCTGGTCCTTCATTCCCCAAGGCCAGTGGTCTGCAAATCTCAAAGAAAGTAAATTGGTTCTGTTACAGGTCAAGGGCCTTATGTCAGCAAGCAAGGAGCGTGTTAACCTGAAACAAGTTAACCCTTAAGACAGGTTGGAGTGCTGTTACATTTGCACAAAACGGTAGTTAGCCTAACCCTTCCTGCCTTAAATCCTGGTGCTCACTTCTGTTCTTTACTAGTAAACGTCCTTTGTGGCATTTTTTTTTTTTCCCCAGAATAGAGCAGTTTCATCTGCATTAAAACCTGTTCAGGCAGGGCACCTGGGTGGCTCAGATGGTTAAGCGTCTGCCTTCGGCTCAGGTCATGATCCCAGGGTTCTGGGATCAAGTCCCGCATCGGGCTCCCTGCTCAGCGGGGTCCTGCTTCTCCCTCTGCCTCTCTCTCTCTTTCTCTGTGTCTCTTATGAATAAATAAATAAAATCTTAAAAAAAAAATAAAACCTGTTCAGGCAGATATCCTTCCTCAGTGACTTTTTTAATGGCGTCTGGGAACTTCTCTGCTGCCTCCTGGTCGACAGAAGTTACTTCTCCTGTTATCTTGACATTTTTTAAGCCAGACCACTTTCTAAAATCAAACCATTCTTTGCTGGTTTTAAATTCTCCGGTTTTAGATCCTTCACCTTCTTTTTGCTTTAAGTGGCATATAATGACTTCCTTTTTTCTTGAATCCTATTAGAGTCTATAGGCATACCTTTCTTAGAGCAGTCCTGCACCCACATAATAGCTGCATTTTCAAAACGAGCTAAAAAGTATTTTGCAAAACGTGCAAGGTTTTCATGCCTGCTTGCGTAGCTGCAGCAGTGGCTTCACGAATTTTCGGTTTTTGCAGCCGTCCTTCAGCTGGATTCATTCATCTCGAAATGGTGGGCACCTGCAGCTGCAGACCCCCATCTGTGGTACGTATCAAGCAATTCAACCTTTTCTTGTCCTGTCATGACTTTGCTCTGCTTCTTGGGAGCACTTGCAGCATCCCTAGTCGCACTTGGTATGGTCCCAGACTGTTAGTCAAGGTTTAGGGCATTGTACTAAACACGATGAAAACTACACGAGAACCGCGAGAGATCACTTTCCCCCCCCGCGACGGGCAATGTGCCGCAGAGATGATTGGCATCACGTGGCTTTCTCAGTGGCTCCCAGCAACCCTTGAGCTCAGCGCAGTCCCTGCAGGAGGTAGCTCTGGAGCTCCGGCAGGAGCACGGTATGTACTACAGCTCATTTTATGCAGATATGACTTAATACTACAGCCTTACTTTTGCTTACGTTTCTCTCCACTATGAATGGCGCTGTGTACGGTCTGTAAATGTGTGTGTAAGTTTTGATAAACTTTATATCTTATGGTCGTAAATGATAAAATAGACTGGTATCTACATATGTTTTGTGTATTCTTGATATACCTTTTTCTTAATTCTTTTGGTATTTCTAGGTTATGCAGTTTGTCTGCAAGTTTTTTGAAATTGTTACAAATCTCCAAAAATGTTTCCAATATATTTGTTGAAAACGTCTGCATATAACTGAGCCCACGCTTTTCAGATCTGTGGTGTTCAAGGGTCAGTTGTAGTTGTTGTTTTAAAGATTTTATTTATTTGAGAGAGAGAGAGAGCACACAAGCAGGGGGAGGGGCAGGAGGAGCAGCAAACTCCCCGCGGAGCAGGGAGCCTGATGTGGGGCTTGATCCCAGGACCCCGGGATCATGACCAGAGCTGAAGGCAGGCACTTAACCGACTGAGCCACCCAGGTGCCCCTGTAGTGTGTTTTTATATAGTCAGAAAACTGCTTACTTTTTGGTTTCAGTGTGAAGAAATCCTTTTAGTAAGAAGGATGTGTTCATCCACTAACCAAATCTCCTTTACCTCATAATTGCAAACAATAAAGGACATGGGATGCAAAGCCTGGAACCCGGGTTCATGAATTTAATGGCAGGATGCAGAATTTTGATACCTATTCTGATTTTATAGTCTTCTTGTGCTAAGGGAGACACAAGTTCTTTTCTACCAGAAGCCAGCCTAGAGTTTGCTGATAAACCTAGATATACAACTTGGGATCTAAAAAAAGAGAATAGAATAGAAAGAAGCATAATCAAACTGTCTTTTGAATTGATGCTTGATTTCATTAATGGTGCTCCTGATTTCTAGGCTGTAGAAGGCCCTTATTCTCAGGTAACTATACAAGACTCTATAGATGAGACTAAAATTGCCATCAAGTTCCCACACATTTTGTCCACAGAGTAAAAAATAAAAATGAAATTTTATATCAATAAAATATAATCAGCCAGACATGGTGTATGTTTTAACAGTCTAGATTCTTACTTCCCTCCTTTCCCAAACACAATTGTGTATAAAGCTAGCTTTCTAATTAAATAGATACTTGGATGGATTAATTATCATTTTTAGACTGTTCAATGTTATCTAGAGCTTTTATTTTAAACTTAAAACCTTATTTTCTTCCCATTGGTCCCCCAAATTTGGAACAATCAATAATTCAAGCTAATGTCCCTTAGTCCTAAACACGAGCTTTCTAAATAATTGTCTATAGTGAAGTTATTTTAAAATTTATCATAGTAAAATGGATGAATAACAGATTTTTGCCTCTTGCCTCCTTCCCTTTTAGATTGGTTTGAGTATGCCATTATACTGAGTTGCATGTAGTCCTCTAGTTAGTGTTCTCTTTTGTATTTGTCACAAAGGATCAGCTAGTGTTCTCTTTTGTATTTGTCACAAAGGATCAATGAAACAATGCCTCCAGAAGGAGCCAGGGAACAAAGGGCGCACTTAAGGAACTAGTTTTTTAATTCTCTGGTTGCAGACCTCTGGTTCACCATCACTTCCTTTTCGTGATACAGTGCTACAAAAAAATGTCTATTCTAGTTCTTTCAAAACATATTATGGCAGCAAAGATATAAATTTTGGTATTTGTCTTCTAGAGTTCTGATTTAGATTGTTCCCAGAGCAATAAAATGTACTCTCTGGGAGGCTTATAATACAACACAGAGAACAGAGTTTAACCTCTGGAGGAGTTAAATTACAGCAGGTCACAGAGCAATCAGTACTAAGGGAAGCATGCCATCAGAATATGTTTTCAAAACTGAAATGAGAAAGGGTTGTCATTATTATTTGCGAACTCTGAGTATTTATAATATGCAGTGTGCTATAGTATGGTCAGTGAGGCATACAAAATTGAGAAAGATGTGGTTCCTGCGCTCGAGGAGTTTATAACCTCTTGGAGAAGATGTGGATACTTATAAATAACTGATGCATAGGAGATAATGAGGTGCAGAATGGGATTGGCTGAATGTGCACTCTGAATAAGGCAGGAAAGAGCTTCAAGGTTCCAAATGGAAACTTGCTGTTATGACATAAGATATTAAACAGAGTGTATTTAATGCTAGACATTTCTATCCAAAGTTTTCTGGAAGCTGTGCTGTACAGTACGGTAGTAACTAGCCATGTGTGGCTGTGTAAATTTAAAGTAATTAAAAAATTCCTTTTCTTAGTGGGACTGGTTGCATTTCAGGTGTTCTCTGTGACTAGTGGCTACTGTATTGAACAGAACACGTACAGAACATTTATATTATCGCAGGAAGTTTTGTTGGACTGTTCTAGAGCCGCATCTTTTACATATTAAAGATGAGCTGAGTTGATTACTCTCTAAAGTAGTGGGGACAAGTGATTACTTGAAATACTGAGAGGTCATATCATTTTGTAAATTGCAAGACTCAAACTCGTAAAACTATATGGGGATATTTTTAGAATCTAACAACAGATCATTTAAAAGAATAGGAAATACGAATCGCCTAAAAATGTACCTGTTCACTTTTTAAGTATAAATTATGGCTCTGTAGTTTAGAAAAACTGCAAATATAAAAAATAGTCAGATATAAATATTAACATTATTAGTAAAAGGAGTTAATTTAATGGGAGTTAAGGCAGATTATCCTCAGCTAAATATAATTGACTTTGAGACTAGACCTAGCACTAATGCACTTGGGGTAATATTGAACATGATTGTTTCCATGGGAACATTCCTGGAGTGGCTACGGCCTAAAAGGGATGTTTAGGGCGTTTTCACAGAAGATTTGGTGGTATTTATGCCACCGATTCAGATTCTAATCAAGAACTGATTTTAATTTTATTTATTTCTGAGTTTTTTAAAAACTAAAAGTGAAGTAAAATAGGCGGTGCAACAAGCTAGAAAATGCAGCTTTAGAATGCGGAGGTAGCTCAAGGAGGGATCAAGAGCAAGAGTGACAGCAGAAATTCGCCTTGGCCAGCTGGCGGGCAGGTGACAGCCCGCTTTTTGCAGTGTCGGGATGGAGTGTGTTGCAGTAGGAAACAAAGGATGGAGGCGGTCCTTGGAGGCCCTGTCTGGACACCTGCTGTGAGAATGGAGAGAGGCTGGGTGTATACAGTGAGTAGAGCCTTCACCCAGGCAAGTAGCATTGCAGAAAACAAAACAAAACAAAAAACCCCAAAACTTCTGTGATCCACGAGTGAAATGGCACACATAGGAAAAGGAGGACCTCAAAAGAGGGAAATCTAGCCAGCAGCCCAGGGATCAGTCTCTCTCCACGTGGCTTGAGGGTTATCACTATGTCTTTCCAGAGGGAAAAGTGGATTTTGGTACCAGAACCCCACTTACGTGTCTTTTGCGGCCATACCTATTTTTGTGAGAGGTTTGATGATTTATGTAGCTCCCAAATCAAGTGACAGGTTCAGTAATTATCACAAGGCCTTTTATCATTGTAAGGTCTTTCTTTTAAGCAAAAGATCCCAATGCTGCTCTGTCCCTAGCTGGATTGAGCCTGCCTGAGGTCTTCAGAAAAGAGCCGGTGAAGCCTAGCGAGCAGCACCAAGAACACAGTGGTGTCCGGGTAAACCTGATTTCAGTTCCTCAGCTCAACACCTCTGTGGGGAATCGACTATTATTATTCAGAATTTGCAGATGTGAAAACTGAGGCCTAGGTATAGTAACATCTTGCCTGAAGTCGCAGAGTAAGTGACAAACCTAGAAATGAAATCCTGATTTCCCTGATTCTAAAGAAAGCCTGGATCCTGATCACTACAAGCCATTCCCTTCCTTCCGTAGAGCAATATGAGAAAAATGTGTGGTTAAAAAAGTATACAGAGTCTCTCAGGCCTATTGCTGATACTCTGATTCTTCTGTGAAACACCTTCAAGGTTGAAAATATTAAGATGATCATTTTTATTCTCAGGGCCTTTCGGGAAAGGATTTGATTGTTTATGAAACTCTGTGTGAAAATGGTAATATTATGGTTAAATTATCTTATACACTACATACTACATGGCATAGAATTATATTCTCAATATCTATTTAATAACAAAATATTTAAGTTACAAAATGTTACTTATACAGCATGAGTCCATGTATATAAAAGAAATAAGGTGAAAGGCAGAGAAAAAAAAATCTCTGACAGGAAATATGCCAAAATATTAATAGTGGTTATCTCTGAGTCATAGGATTAGAAATTATGTCCAGTTTAATGATTGTGATTATCTTTTATTTTCCCCAAATTTTATTATGAAAAATTTCAGGCCTGTTGTAAAGTTGAAAGAATTTTGTAATTCATTTTGTTTAACTTTTCATCAGTATTTTCTGTGATGTGTTTTTTTTAAATAAGTACAAAGCATTATTTTTTAAAAGAGCTGTCACCCTGTATTTTTCTTCCGTTTGCTCACTATTTCTGTTTTCTCAAATACTTTTTACTCCATTAACGTTTTTCCAAAAGAAGGCATAGAGCTCTAGAAACTAACGACATTTATGTGTCAATCTCAAGTTCAGTCTTGCAGTCTATTGGGAACCGCTTTGAGGGCTCTCCTCACAGTCGACTGGCCCTCTTAGCCGTAGGTGGGAAGGTAGGATGCTAGTGTAATTGTCAGACTATGATATCTGAAGAGATTGTTGGCCTACCCACGCCTGGTTAACAGTATGTAAAGTGTTATAATTGTGCACTTATTCTTTTGGATGCACACAGTTAGAAGAACCAAAACTATCTTCCACCTCCATTTAAGCTGAAAGGAGGGCAGGGCCAGACAGCTCATACCTCTTTGATGTGTAACCTTAAAGAAAATACATACTGGTACCTTTGCTTGGGGAGGAGATATATGGTCAAGGACACTCTTGAGTCAGCAGGAAACAGGTGATCTTATTCTCCTTTACCTGACAGTTTATGTCAAGAAAGTGAAGGACTTTGTTCCTTTTTTTCCTTCACTAATCATCTCTGACATGCACCTGGCCACCCAATCTGGAATATTGTATCTTCAGCAAGCATGCTGAAGCAAGCATGCTGTCCGAGATTCTGCAACCTACTTTTGTCCCCTGCTTGTTCTCCTCCTGATGTATAGTTAGGTAAGTCAATGTTATCTAGGCTTAACGTGCCACTTGCTGTGGTCCTTTCCTTCATGTAAAGAGAATCAGATAAATGAGGCCGGGTAATTTAGACTTAAAATATTTTCATAGGAATTAAATCATCCTTATGCTAAAATTGTGTGCTTTTTATTTTCTTAACCTGTATAAATCAGCATTCTGTGAAATGTGTACTGTGAAATATTAAGATGATTAATGGCTTTTACTCAGAAAGGTAATAAAGTACTATGGTCATATATGATTGGAGAACGCTAGGTTATGCCAAGTTCAACAGTTTGCTTTACTCAGAGCTTTTAAAGTCTCTCTGCATATCACGTTCTTCAAGAAGGTGGCCATATATTCATCATTTTCCAAACCAGTTTCTTTAGAGGAATTTTTCCTTGGCCAACCACCATTAAGCAGGAATACTCTTCAGAGTTCTACCCATTTGTAAAGCAATTCTTACCACACAGAGTGTGGTCTCAGGAACCAGCAACATCAGCATTACCTGGGAAATCGTTTGAAATGCAGAATCTCAGACCCCACCCCGGAATTGCTGAATCAGGACCTTCATATTAATAAGCTTCCCAGGTGATTCATATAGATGCCTTAAAGACTTTTCATTTCACATCTGTTGAGCACCTACTATAGTCAGATACTGCTAGGAATTTTCAAATATATCGTTTACTCCTCACTGTCAGAATGTTCTTGAATGTTCTTACATATCCTAGGGTTAATTTTACAGTAGAAAAGAAGTGATACACTCCAAACTTGTAGGCTATTAGTGAATAGACTTTTTCCATAGATATCAGTGCTGGCATTGAATTTATTAAAAATAGACTTTGCTTGGGGTGCCTTGGTGGCTAAGTCGAATGAACGTCTGACTCTTGATTTTGGCTCAGGTCATGATCTCAGGGTCCTGGTATCGAGCACGTCAGGGTGGCAGCCTCTGCGCTCAGCAGGGAGTCTGCTTTTCTCCCTCTTTCCCCCTCCCCCTGCTCGTGCTCTCTCTCTCTCTAAAATAAGTGGACAAATCTTGAAAAAAAGAAAAATAAAAATAAACTTTGTTTAAAAAGAGCAGTTTTAGGTTCACAGCAAAACTGAGGGGAAAATAGAGTTCCCAGACACCCCCTGCTCCTTCCCGCAACACGTGCAGCCTCCCTCGCTATCAGCATCCTGCACCTATCTTGACACATCATTATCACCTAAAGTCATAGTTTACATTAGGGTTCACTTTTGGTGTTGTACATCCTGTGGGTTTTGACAAATGTATGATGTATCCACTATTACAGTATCATACAGAAAAGTTTCGCTGCCCTAAAAATCCTCTGTGCTCCATCTATTCATCTCTCCCTCCCTTCAACCCCTGGCAACCATTGATCTTTTTAGTGTCTCCATAGCCTTTTCCAGAATGTCATACAGTTGGAATCATATGGTATGTAGCCTTTTCATATTTACTTCTTTCACATAGCAATATGTGTTTAAGGTTCCACCATGTCTTTTCATGACATGATAGCTTATTTCCTTTTAGCAGTGAATGACATTCAGTTGTCTGGATGTGGCATGGTTTATTTATCCATTCATCTACTGAGGGATACCTTGGTTGCTCCCAAGTTTCAGCCCTCATGAATAAAGTGCTATAAATGTCCATGTGCAAGTTTTTGTGTGGACATAAGTTTTCAATTCATTCGGGTAAATACCAAGGAGTGCAATTGCTGGCTCATAGAGTACGTTTAGTTTTGTAAGAAACTGCCTGTCTTCCAAAGGTGCACTCCCCCCCCAGTAATGAAGGAGAGCTTCTGAAATTGAATATTAATAGGGATGTCAGTAATCA
>NC_138385.1:79982522-80061747 GCF_054177405.1 Leptonychotes weddellii | reverse complement strand
AGCAGGGCTAGCTGCAGAGATGACCATATTTAAGACACTCTCTGTGGTGACAGAGGAGGGAGTTGTGAGCTGTGAAGCTAGAAATGATATCATGGCACATCCCTGTATCCCCTGCCCCACATCTTACTAGAAGTCTAGGAAAATCCACCCTATGAGGGGCTCTGCCTCCACACAGGGATACTATAGAATAAATCACAAATGAGAGCAACATCAATTCCTATAGATAGTAGAAATACTTATCTGCAAATGGTTTCCACAAAGCAGATGAATATTATAACTGAACATTATAGAAAGAACTAAAAAAAAGTCAACAGAAAACTAACAGATCCTTGAAAGAGCCATTCTCATTATGCAGGAACGCTACAAAACACAAATAGAGGATCTCCGAGAACAGGTGACCAGAAAACAGGAAGCGATGGCCTGAAAACGGGATATGAAATGTGTATCAACCTAAGTCGTTGAATAGAAAACAAAATTCTAGACGAAGACTAAATTACAAGTAGCGCAGTGAAGAACAGCCACCACAGAAAGCACAGCAAGAGACAGGAAATAAATGATGAAAAGCAAAGTCCATGGAAACAGAAGCCCCCCTCACCCCCCCCAAAAAAAAAAACCGAGAGAGAGAGAGAAACAAAAAAAAATTAAAATGAAGGCCTCTTGTAGAAATGGCTGATTACATATCTAGGGATGTGGGAGGTGATCTTGAAGCATTTGGTCACAGGAGAAAGAAAGGACATTATTAAATAATCCCTGAAGTACAGAAGCAGTATTAAACTGCCCCTAAAATACTTGCTTCCTCAGGCTCCCTTGCAACAGGAGGTGCCCACCAGACAGCAAAACAACAGAAGCTTGCGTTTTCTGTAATTTCCAGTTGACTGATAGTGTTTTACTGACAGATGATGTTGAAACACTGTCAGAATCAGAGAATACAACATGTGTTAAACACCTTGCGACGTCTCTGGCATTTACTGAATTGGCACCATTACTATTAATCCCTTTTTATACTCCTTCCCATTCTTACATGGACAGCGGAGCATTAACAGTTACATTCCGTTTTGTGTTTCATTCTTTCAAAATGAATATTTTTTGGCGAAACTAAAAATAGTCCCAGGGCGCCTGGGTGGCTCAGTTGGTTACGCAACTGCCTTTGGCTCAGGTCATGATCCTGGAGTCCCGGGATCAAGTCCCGCATCGGGCTCCCTGCTCAGCAGGGAGTCTGCTTCTCCCTCTGACCCTCCTCCCTCTCATGCTCTCTGTCTCTCATTCTCTCTCTCGCAAATAAAATCTTAAAAAAAAAAAAATAGTCCCACATAGGGCCCCCTAGAGGAAGCTGTGAAGTGAACCAGTGTGGCCTAGTGGAAGAGTGTAGAAAACCTGGACTATGAATCCCACTTTAGACGCTAAAGGCTGCATGTTCTTTCAGAGCTTACTTCACTTAATCTCTTTGAGCATCAGTTTCTTCAAGATGACCCGTGTAAAGCCCTACCCATCATGGTCTGGCATCCAGTGATACTCAGTGAATGACTGCAATCATGTCCAATTTGTTGGACTCTAATAGTCTCAAGGTTTACTGCCTTAGTAACACAGGTACTTGTCGGGGAAAATACCTCCACACTCTGCACCTCACATTCCTTATTTGTAAAAGGGGGAGGGTAATAGTACTTTATGGACTGTACTGAGGATTAAATAATAGAGTCCATACAAACATAGACCAGATGTCCAACAAATGCTGTTTCTGATGATTATAATTACTATTTCTCCAAAGAATTGACCTGGCTGTTGTTGTTATAATAGTTGTGGTTTTTTGAGTCACTTAAAAGCTCATAGCGTCTGGGGCCCCTGGCTGGCCTAGTCGGTAGAGTGCGTGACTCTTGGTCTCGGGGTTGTGAATTCAAGCCCCACGTTGAGTGGAGAGATTACTTAAAATTAATTAAAAAAAAAAAACTTAAAAAAAGAGTTCATAGAGGGCGCCTGGGTGGCTCAGATGGTTAAGCGTCTGCCTTTGGCTCAGGTCATGATCCCAGGGTCCTGGGATCGAGTCCCACATCGGACTCCCGGCTCGGCGGGGAGCCTGCTTCTCCCTCTGACCCTTGCCCCTCTCATGCTGTTTCTCTCTCGCTCTCTAAAAAATAAATAAAATCTTTAAAAAAAAAAAAAGAGTTCATAGAATCTGCTGTATGAAGAAAGGGGACTATACATTATGGAATCAAGCTCCAAATTTCCTGACAAATGTGGGTCAGAGTAGAGCCTCCCAGCGGCGCTCCTGCATTAGCTTCGCTAGGGAGAGTGTGGAGGCCTCCGGATGTGCTCAGACAGAGCACATACTGCTCCACACAGAGAGAGGCACTGAGGCTGCCATCTCCCTTTCCACGGGGGGAGAACCATCAACCATTTAGGTCCCAGCCATTTTCTGCTTTCCAGGCCATTCTAAATGTCCAGATGCCCAAAACACAGCAATGTTGGAGCCATCCTTTGAACAGAGGCATGTTGTCTTAATATTAATGACATATACACATGCAGAGATTCCAAGAGATTTACAAAACCATAAGGAAAAGACCCAGCATCTAGGCTACCTGGACCAGAGGGAGGATTTAGAATTCCAAGTTTGTACGACCAACTTTAATATGATCTTTTTTTTTTTTTTTTTTTTTTGAGCTGTGCTTGTGTTCTCTCTCTCTCTCAGATTGTAAAATGGATAGGAAGTCTTAAACAGAAAGGAAATTTCAAGAGCTGAAGGCATTTGGATGTAAAGCCATGCTATTAAGCTGGATTTTTTGTTCGTTAGCACTCTAGTGCCTGAGGACTTATTGGGCTGGTAATGGCAAGATCAAGGAGGAGGAAGCAGTAAAATACCCATTTATTGTAGGGACACATTCTCCTTTCTGGTTCCCTTTACAGTAAGTTCAGAGATTGTCCCTGTGAACACCAATCCATCCATCTGTAGTCCCTGGAGCCTGATCCCCAATTTTGGCTAACTCCCAGAAATAGAAGTGTGGCAGGCATAGGGCCAAAATTCTTTCTACCTCATAAGGAGACAGTGAGTTTTCAAATCCAAGTTAATCTCAGTTCTGAAGGATTTTTTTTTTTTTTTTAATCTAGTAGTGTCTGAAGCTACTCGAGGATCTAGAGTTTCTTTGGGACTAACCCAGCTCCAGGTTCCCCCATGAACTAATCATCCTTTCTGAGGATAGACACATTTTGTTGTTGTTGTTGGAAGAGGCATGGCAAGGAACTTCACAGTTGGAGTTTGGGCCAACTCCAGACCAGTAAAAACCCTGGTCCTCGCTGGTAGTAACAGTGAATCAGAGATGGTTTAATCATTCTGTGAGACATGACTGATAGATGTGGTTACAAAGGAGTTTGCAATCTCATGCCTACTAGGGAAGTTTAATGCTGATGACAAGGGAGGTAAGAAATTCTTTGGAAAACGGGTTAGAGGACTAGATGGTCTTTGAGATTGAGTTGGATCTGGCTGAGTCTGAGGGAGGAGAAAGCCACCTTTCAGTCTAAACACCAGTAACTCTGGGAATGCATATTATTCAAGTATGGCCCCCTCTGCTGCAGGTGCCCCAGCAGCTTTGGGACACAGTCTGGAAACCCAAACAACAAAATTTCAGCCAAAGCCTAGAAGCAAGAAAAAAGACAGTAGGCATTGCTTCAAAACAATTTATCCTTCTTCTTTTTCTTGGGGGGGGGGGTTTATGAAAGTAAGGTAACAAATGAGAAGATTATCATATAAGAGTGAGGATTACTCTTTTGTCCCTTATGCATTCTATGAGGAATCCCCCAAATGAGCATTTTGATATTTCCACAAGAGGCCACCATTTCCGCACCCCATTTCAGGGAGGGGGGCAGAGAGTGCCTTACTCATTTGTGCCACTCTGTTTGATACTTCCCATTTGTCCCTCCAGATCCACTCTCCTCCTTTCTCTACCAGGTTCTGTGCTCCCAGGGGCTGACCTTAGTGGAAGCATCAGTTGGGCTCCATTGCTCTCTGGCAAAGGGAGATACCAGATCAGGGTGTTTATTCTCTCAGCCTCCTCCCTCGTGGGCCAAGAATTGGCAATGGCTGCTCCTTCTACCAAGGACTTCAGTTCCTGGTGTGTGTTCCTCACTTACACCTGTAGGCTTTCTTGGGGATCTAGTGGCTGACTCTACTTGCCTCTTCAGGCCTTGCTGCTACTTGTGCTCTCTGGTTACAGTCATTGAACTTCTTTACCATCCCTTATCGGTTTCTCTTAACTCTCCTGTATATATTCCTTGGATTCCTTCAGTAATCCGTCTCTAGGTCTGACAGCTGCTTCCTGCCAGGAAACCGACTAATACCCTTTCCTATGTAGTACAGTACCTAGCCCATAATGCGTGCTCAATAAAGGCTTCTGTATATTGTTGTTTTTGTATGTACGACATGATTACTACATTTAAATCTGATTTTGCCCACTTTCAAGCCAGAGCATTTTCCTCATATAGTTTTTCCAGCACTGGAGAATTTCTAGTTGTTTGCCTTTGCAAAATGTCAGTTTAAAGAGTACGATTTTGATATTGTGAAGACTTGAGGAGCTGATATGTGGTTGCATTTCTGAAAGTTCAAAGATTAGAAGTGAAAAATCATAAAAATCTCATTGAAATCAACTCTAATAAGTGTCAACATTTTTTTTCGTTGTAGCAGAATTCATCAAAATAAGTTTTATTGAAAATATATGTTCAGTTAGCCTAGGTCTGAAATTCTGTCCATTTTCATCTTATTTGTTTCAGTGATACATACTGTTGTAAGGTCTGGCTTCGAACTTCTGAGACCCTTGTTGGTATGAGCCAGAAAAAGAGGCTCAGCCTTAACCATGGGCCAGAGTTGGCCTTTTATTGTATAATGTTTGGAATAGGAAAAGCAATGAAGAAGAAGTCTCTTCAGATAGGAGTTTCACCAACTAGGAAAATTAGGTGACTTAATTATATTTACGGAGGAAAACTAGTATTTCAAGAATTGTTGCATGTAATTAGATCCATGTTTCTCAAAATGTTCTCCAGAGATAGCTGACACCACATCATCTGCAGTTTTCCAAGAATGCAGATTATCTGTCTGTAACTAAGACCTATTGAATCCAAATACTTGGGAGTATGGCCTCAGTAAGTTGAATATTAATTTTTTTAACTACCCAGGTTATATTGCCATATGCCAAATTTGATAACCATTGCAATAATAAGCCATACTAAGACTCTTTCTATGGGGAGGGGCATGTCTTAAAAATGGATTTATCCAAATATAAGAGAAAGACCAATGTATAAAATGAAGTTAAAGAAATACAAAAGATTTTAGAATGACAATTTTGATATACCTCATTATAAACTTAGATAAATTGTCAAATTTAAAATTAGAAATTATTTAAATTAGGGGTTGCCTATAATTCTGTAACAGATAAAACCACCATGGGTGAGAAGGGGTTCAGACTGGAAATGATACACAACTGGTTGAAGATGTTGGTTTCAGGTGAGTCATACATCATGAAAAAAAGTGTAGAGACAAATAACGATGAATAAAAATTTGCATACTTGACAGGATGTCCGATTGAAGAGGAGAGTTGAGCAAGGGAGGGTTGTTAGGGTTTGGAGTGTTCAAAGAGCCATGAAGTCTGGGTTTGATCTCATGACTGGCAAGCACTGTAAGCGTGGCAGAACAAGAGTGTTGGGTATAGTTGTTTTGCTCCTTGTTGGGAGGGCCGTAGAGCTGGAAGGCCAGAGAGGATATAATGAATTGTAAATCATATAGGCTGTATGGTCTCTTTCAAATGAGTCTAAATGAGTAGGAAAGAAGTGATGTTTCTTCATTCTTTCCTTCTCATTATGGACCCTGGGGCATAAACCAGGCTGTGGACCAGATTTGGAGTCTAGAAATTCTGTGGGTAAGTAGAGGCAATGTGGACTAGCCCATGGGCTCCACTTCTTCGGAAACCTCTGTTTTCTTCTTCTAAATCCCCACAATCCACAGCTCTTGATGGACAGAGATTACTGCAGAGAATGGTTTTAAAACAAAACCAGAAACCTTTATTATTGTGAGAGAGGCACAGAGAGATTCTCTTTTGCCCAAATAAATGTCTCTCTTTCATTTTAATCTAATGAATGGAATGAGGTAAGATAGTTGGACAGAGTAAAGTGACAGTGTTACAATCGTGATATATCTGCCCTCCGTAAATCCAATCTCATGAGTAACGTGAGCCTGACTAACTGGCAAACACGCTGTCTTGCTGGAGACCAAGAGCGTCACACATTTTGAACAGGAGCGCAAGTGGTAGAGCAAGATAGGCCATAGTGAGGGTGGGTGACATTACGAAAATAGCAAATAACAGTTATCTGAGTGGGCTTGCCACCCTAGCAAGACGTGATTGCCCTTCTTTCTGTCCTGCCTACTTCCAGACTTTTGCTCATGTCTTTACTGTACTCACCAAGCTGAACTCCCAAGTCAGGCCTAAGATGTTCTATTACTAAACTGTTTTCAGAACAAACAGCATAACCCACCTGCACGCTACAGTGCTGCATACGTGTCTGACCGAAGGGAGCCAGTAAACACCCCGTGCACCTGTGTTTTCACAGTAGTGAGGGAGGAGAATGTCACTGTTTCCTAAGGGAAGGGAATAAAGGCAAACATGGCACCTGCTCAGACTCCGAGCAAGGTTAGGTCCAGGAAAGGAGGCTTCGAGGACCATGCAGAGACTAATCTCCAAGGCCTCTCATTTGAGATCACAGAAGTCCTCTCATTCCAATTCACAGTGATCTCTGTGATGGAAGTTTCTCGGCATTGTGGCAGTTTAAGGCACAATCAGCCAGACAGTATGGGAGTGCTCACGACGAGATGCCCGCTGCTTACAGAACGCCCAGCTGTGATTTTATTTCCCTGTGTTTGGATAATACAATTCGTGCTTACTATATTCGCTGAAACAGACTGCCAGAGAAATGGCCAGTTTGAAAGAACACACTGAAAAATGAACATTCCTGACGCATCTTGAGATCATGGCAGCAACAGGAACATATTTCCAAACAGCCGGATTGAAACAGCAGTAAGTCGGGGAGAGGATCTGGTCTCTCCAGAGGACTGTGGCATCATCTTGCATGAACACAGGACTGTGGGGAGGAGGGCGGGAATGAGACCTGCACTGCAAAATCACAGATGTCTTGGAAAGATCCATTGTCAAGCACGATCTACTCTCCATTGCACCCACCAATCTTTCAGTAACATCTACTTCCTCCTGGCCCCTTCTCTCTCCCTGCCTTGTTCATTTACTTTTTTTTTTTTTTTTTAAGATTCATTTACTTATTTTGGAGAGAGAGAAGAAGGAGTGAGAGAGAGCACACAAGTAGGGGAAGGGGCAGAGGGAGAGGGAGAGAGAATCCCAAGCTGACTTTCTACTGAGCACGGAGCCTGACTTGGGGCTCGATCTCACGACCTGAGCTGAAATCACAAAGTCAGACATTTAACCGATTGAGCCATCCAGGCGCCTCCCACCGCCTTGTTCCTTTTCTGCTTGTACAAAATAAAAAGCCATGTTGGTTTCATTTTTAAATCCTAGTATTAGTGTATATGTCCTGGGCAATGGGTTTGGCTAATAAGAGTTTTGCTCATTTTTCATCTCCATATGGATGCTGTAGGGGAGGTAAATTTTCCCTTCTTCTAGATTCTTTGGCTGGTCTAATAATTAAATTGACAAGATGGATTAACAGGAGAAAAACAAATTGAATTTTGTACATATGGGAGCTCATAAAAATATGAAACTCAAATAACCAGAGCAGGCAGCTTTTATACTTTTTAGATCAAC
Source organism: Leptonychotes weddellii (assembly GCF_054177405.1). NCBI lineage: Eukaryota > Metazoa > Chordata > Mammalia > Carnivora > Phocidae > Leptonychotes > Leptonychotes weddellii. Next base: position 80,053,942 of record NC_138385.1, on the reverse strand, counting down.
AATAAATTTGTGAGGAATTGACAAGACCGAGAAGTTTGGGATAAAGGTAGTAAATTGGTGAAGAAGTAACAAGGTTTGTTGATACAGCCTTCTCAGTCCTGAATTCTCTATCTCTGGTGATAAGGATGTCTCTCTACCTCCCAGTACAGGAGGAAGATTTGTTTCTGGGTTTCTAGGGGACAAAGGAAGGTCAGAGTGTCCTTCTTGCACCAGCTGCTTCTTAAATAACTTTAGTACAAAATAATCAGCATGCTGAAGTGGCCTGTTTTGGGGCAGCCTTGAACCCCACCAACGTGATTCTAGTAATCCCCCTTTGATCTGAAGTTTTGCTTTCCATGGTTTCAGTTACCTGCAGTCATTTGCCCCAGAAGCGGATGATCCTCCTTCTGACTTATCCTCAGAAGGTTCAGAGCAACTTACCTAACGCTATGTCACAGTGCCTACATCAATGACCTCACTGCATCTCATCATGTAGGCATTTTATCATCTCACATCAGCACAAAAAGAATGCGTACAGTATAATAAGCTATTTTGAGAGTGAGACCACATTCATATAACTTTCATTATATTGTTATAATTTTTCTATTTAATTATTATTAATCTCTTGCTGTACTTAATTTATAAATTAAAGTTTATCATATATGTATAGGAAAAATCATAGTATATATAGAGTTTGGTACTCTCCGTGGTTTCAGGCATCCACTGGGGGTCTTGAAACATAGCCCCTGCAGATAAAGGGTATTAGTGTACTCAAAATGTAGGGCATTTGGGGCGCCTGGGTGGCTCAGTTGGTTGAGTGACTGCCTTTGGCTCAGGTCATGATCCTGGAGTCCCGGGATCGAGTCCCGCATCGGGCTCCCTGCTCGGCAGGGAGTCTGCTTCTCCCTCTGACCCTCCCCCCTCTCATATGCTCTCTCTCTCAAATAAATAAATAAAAAATAAAATCTTTAAAAATGTAGGGCATTTGTATTGTCATATTTGTAGCAAAGCTCTTAGTGACTATTGCAAAGCTGATTCCTGCAACATAGTTTGCTGCAGCTTCTTTTTTTTTTAGCATGTCATTTCTGGCATGCTGAAGTTCTTGGTAGGGTGGGTGATGTGCGGAATTTAGGCAGAGATAAGGATGAAAAAATTCAGGGTTTGCAGTGGAGGATATTTCACCACATGAATTTTATCTATTTATAAAGCTTATCCAATAGCTTTAATGTAGGAGATTTCTAAACCGAAGCCTGTCTACCTGTATGTTATCTTTAATATGAGCAAATGGTGAAGGAGCCTTAGCTTAAGACACTCGTCATTCCTTCATGGCATGAACCCGTGCAACCCCTCTCCCCCCTCATTCTTCATGTTTCAGCCATATTTTTGCAGATGAGACATAAGTTTTAAGTGCTCCCCATATGGCAACAGTGTCATCCTTTTCCACTATGGAAAGCTTTCTTCCTTGATACTTCCTATGGAAAAAATGTGGAAGAGAAAACATAAAATGTGAATAATAAGCAAAATATTTATGGTCTCCGTGCTGCCACTCAACTATTTTCTCACATATCCTGAGCTAACTCTGTATTTCATGTTATCTGCCAGAAAGTTATAAATTTTCCATGTAAACAGATAGAAAAGAAGCTTAGCATTGCACTGGACTGAATTTGAAAACCTAGTATTTACATCTGTGAATTGATATAATCTAACTACAAAGGAACTGGTTAACGGGTTCATCAAAGGCGACAGAATAACACGAGAAGGGAACTGTAGTGTGATTTATTTCTTACTCTTTTGAAGTATGACTAAACTATGACTCACAGCCTCCTACCCTATGTCCTACAGAGCTGTTAACTCCTGGAGTTAACATTCAGCAAGAATCTGAGGGAGAAGGGAAGAGGGCAAACATGTGACAGTTACAGGACCATCTCTTCTCCTGCAGCATCCCTGAGCGCTTACTGGGCAGTTACAGATCACAGCTGACCCACTGCACCCTTGTCATTTAAGCAGTGGGGGTGGACAGGGAGCCAGGAGCAGGAAGGCTTCTATCGAAGGGATCTTGCACAAGCTTCCGTTTGTTTGATTCTGACCTATATTCTTCCTTCTCTATTAGTAACACCTAGAAAATTTAGCACAGTTTCATTTTAAAATTATTGAAACCATTTTTAAAGCAACACTGATATGCATTTGGTTACTGAAGATAGCAGCTTCCCTCTATTTAAAACAAAGTGCCCTGCCTCTCTTGTTACTTGATTTCTTTGACACTTGAGTTGGTACTTTCAGTCTCTGTCCACTGCGCCATTGAGGAGGCACTGGGGCTGAAGACGCTAGTTTGTAATCCAAGACTTCATGCTCCAGCTGCTGGGGTTACCAAAGGAGGGTATAGGGATCAAAGAAGCTTAATCATGCCTATTAGATGGGAATGAACAGCTGATTCCCAGAGCGAGAGCTGGGCCACCTCAAGCTGGAGTGATTCATCCAAAGAAAGAGCAGGTGTGTCAGCCAGAATCAGGGTAATTATAAAGATAAAAGTAATTCTCATGGCCAAGCAGAACAGCAGAGTGGGTAACACTCAGAACGGGGGGGAAACTCAAAGAACAGATTGGAAACAGAGGGGGCTGTAGCTCCATAATGAACAAGTGGGTCACTCCTCCCTGGGCATTGCTGAAATGATGCTGGAGTAGGAGATTCCCCACAGTAAAATAGGGCAGAAAGAGGACCTTAAGAGAATTGCAATCATTTATTCTGCCATGTTTCTTCTTTTTTTTTCTTTGAAACTATCACGAAGGTATGATAATTCTTTCTCTGCCCTTGTGTTTTGTTTTGTTTTGTTCTGGAGTTGTTGGCTTCAATTTCCTGAATAAGAGAGAGTGAAAAACTAGTGAAAGGAATTTCAAATGCTTTTGCCCAGATAACTGTGGGATATTTTTGCCACCCATATATATTCTTATGTTTTATTCATTTTTAAAACTTACAGACAGCAGTCATACTTCTTGTGCTTTTCTAAGAATTTGACAAATGAAGACAGTTGCATGACAATCACCAGAAATAAGATACAAGAGTTACATAAACCCCACGATATCCCTTGTGCTGCCTTTTTAAAATCACTTCCTCACTAGCCCCTGGAAAACTGAATTTTTTTACGTTTCTATACATGTACCTTTTCCAGAATGTCATATAAATGGCGTTACACAGTATGTAACTTTATTCACCCCGGCATCTTTCACTTGAGATTTGGCATGTTCTTGTGTAGATCAGAAGTCATGTACATCTGAAGTTCATTCTTTTTATGGCTGAGTAGTATTCCATGTTATAGATATTTCACAGTTTATTCACCATTAATGGACAGATGTTTAGGTTATTTCCAATTTCTGGTCATTAAGAATAAAAGTCATTTTTCATTCCATTAAAATATTTTCTGGTTTTCCTTGTGGCTTCCTCTCTGATCACTTACTAAAATCCTAAAAAAATTTAGTTAATTCCATTATGGTCAGAGGACATACTTTGGATGATTGCAATCCTTATAAAATGTTAAGGTTTGTCTTACGACTTAAGACATGATCTATCTTGGTGTTTATTCCATTTGACCATGAAAAGAATGCGTATTCTGCTGATGTGGGGTGATTTATTGTATAAATGGCAGTTAAATCTAATTGGTTGTTAAATGGTGATCTGTTGTATAATTTCATGTGTGTTTAAATTTTTGCATAATATAAAATGAAAATATGTTAATTTAAAAATAAGACAAATCAGTACAATGGAACAATAGTTACTAGAAGAAAATGGGATACAATAATTTCAACATAAAGAGCTTAAAAAGGAATAAAGTTGATAAATATAAAAGAATCACAAGATATTTAGTATTGCTTACAAAAGGAAAATGGATAGTGCAGTATTGATCTCAGACAAGTTAGAACTCATGGTGAATGCATTAAGTAGGCATCAATTGCATACTGATAAAAATTTCAGTCCAAGAAAACAAACACAGTGGCCTTGAATCTTTTGTGACTCAGTCGATAGAGCATATGACTCTTGATCTAGGGGTTGTGAGTTCAAGCCCCACGCTGGGCATAGAGCCTACTTAAATAAATAAATAAATAAAATACTTAAGGCAAAATGAATAATGATTTTAAGGAGAAATTAACCAATCTACCATTTTATCGCATTAAAATGTGATGGATTAAGTAGACCAAAAATACTGATATTGAGGATTTAAATAATATGAGTAAGAAAGATGAATACTGCGAATAAAAGTTTTTCAAACATGTTTGGAAAAATCAGCTCTGTGCAATAACTCAAAACAATCTCAAAAAAATTAGAAAAAAGGAAAAAAGTAAAGGAAAAACCTCTAAAAGTTACATTCACTTAATGTAATGCAATAAAAATGAAAAATACAACAGGATAGCTCTAAACTCCAAACTGTCCTTTAATGAAAGTTAATATGTAATAATAATAAATTAAAAGTATTCATAATGGAAATTATAAATATAAAAATGAAGAACAATGAGAATACTTCATATCAAAACATTCAAGTAAAGCTAAAGAGGAATTCAGGGAAAAAAATTTATAGCCTCAAACATTTTTGTGTTAAAAAAGTATACCTTCGAACACATACTAAAGGTGCTCGCTTCAGCAGCACATATACAAACACATACTAAATTATATTTCAAATATATAAGATATATAAGCAGAATGAAATTTAAAAAAACAAAATAGTAAGAAGATAAATAAGTGAATTATTGGGAAAAAATTGATAGGGAAACCAAAAGTTTTTTCTTTGGAAAGAGCAGTAGAATAGTTAAGTTTTATTAGGTTTATTTTGAGATTTGGATGAACAGAGAAAGAGAGAGAGAGAGAATGTACACAGAATGAGAAATGACTCATAGCCAGGTGTGTGGAATATACTATAACATTTAAAAAAAAAATAGTTCCTTCTATTACGTCATCAAGGCACTTGAAAATTTAGAGAAATTACTTTTTTTTCCTGAGAAAATATCAGTCACTCAAATTAGGCTGAAGTGATAGAAAACTTGGATATATAAGCAGCCAGGCAATAAATGGAAAAGTTAGTAAAATTTCTTCCCTAAATAGACACCGAACCTAGTCAGTGTTTAAAGGTCAGTCCTACTAATCCTTTAATGAGGGTGATATATAAATTTTTTTTTCAGAGCATAGAAAAAGAGACTGACATTTTTCACACTTATTCTCTGAGGCTTACCTATGACTGAAACAACAAATCGATAAGGACAGATCACATGCAGCACACACGTAAACACAAACTCACACATTCAGACAGATACACCATTCAGACAGTATCAATAAGGGCAAAAACTTCTAAATAAAATACTAACACACTGAATCCTTTCTGTAGTAAAGATAAAAAAATTTTTTATTATTGGAATACAAGATTGACTTAATATTGAGAAATCCATTAACATGCACTGCTACATTTTGAAACTAAAAGAGAAAAACAAATGTTGAAAAAGCATCTAATAAAAATATCCTTTACCTCTATTTTTTTTAAAAAGTTAGGACAAATTAGGAACAAAGGAAACTTTCTTAATTTGATCAATCATATCTACCAAATTTGATCACATACCACAATCAATTTTTTTTTAACACTAGAGAATGCTTCCTCTTAAAAATCAGGAGCAAAATAAGGTTGATTCCCACTATCAAATATTACATACATAATTCCTGGAAATAAAATAAGGAAAATAAAGGAGGATCATACATGAGGAAACTATCGTCCTTTGCAGATTGTATGATTTTCTATGTATGATATCCGAAAGAATTAAATGAAAAAATGATCAGAAATTTATAAAAATTTATTAGATGCCTGTGTACAAGACAAATATACAGAGCATCTTTTCCTATATACTAGCACCAATAATCATTTAAAAATGCAATTTGGAATTAAGTAATAAATATGATGTACATAAGAATAAATTGACCAAAATTGTGGAAGACTTTTATGGATATATGGATAAAGCCCTATTGGTGGGTGTAAAGGAGAAACTTAAAAAGGGAAAACATAGCCTTATATAGGAGAAAGTAGGCTTACCCCACTGTTAAAACCATAGCAAAATTCAAGCGCTGGGGCTTAAATGTGCTGCAAACATCATGATTCTTATTAAAATGAAACAATCGAATCAGTGTAAAATTAAATGCAGTTTTAATAAAAGAATATTGTATACAACTTAATAGGATTCTCAAATTATCTTGAAGAAAGATTACATAAAGCTAATTATATATAATGAAAAAACAAATGAAGATTTCTCTACTATGTGCAAAGATTTTATAAAGAAACATTATTAAAAGTTTGATAGTGCTAAATGTATGAAAAATAAGGCAGTGAAACAGGATAGAAAATTCAGACACTAATTCATATATATATACATATACACATATATACACATACATATATATTTATATATACATAATATATGTATACATGTATGTCACTATATATATTATATGGTGTTGTAATAATTGGGCCATACACTTGGAAAGACACATATACATATATACATACACATATATTTTATGTATATGTGTATATATAAATTTTAATAAGTGCTTAAGATGCCATTTTTTATCAGTGGACAAAGAAGGGAATAGTCAGTGGTGTCATAATAATTTGGCCACACTCTTGGAAAGACATTGTTAATTATCTACCTCACCCCATATATGAGAATACATTTTAGGTGGATTCTAGGCCTACATAATTTTTATTATGGTTAGATGAAAATATGGGAAAATATTTTTATTATTCTTGAATTCAATTTTTTTTAAAGATTTATTTATTTATCTGAGGGTGAGAGAGAGAGAGAGAGTGCACGTGTGAGCGGGGGAAGAGGCAGAGGGAGAGCATACCCAAGCAGACTGAGCGCAGAGCCCAGCCCAGGGTCCTGTCCGATCCCACGGGCCACGAGATCAGGACCTGAGCAGAAACCCAAGAGTCGGATGCCTAACCAACTGAGCCACCCAGGTGCCTCGGAATTCGATTTCTTAAGTGACATTGCAAATCTCAAAGATATAAGGAAAACAAAGATTTAAATTTGATTATATAAAAAGGAACTCTTTTTGTCTGATCGAAGCAAACACAAAGTTAAAAATTACATGTAGAGTGAACGAAATATTTGCCACATATTCAGGAAAGGCTAAACATTCATAACATTATTGAGACATTATTGAATTACACTAGGGAAAGCAGTAAGATTCAATTCAGTTCTGTAAGTTAAAACAACAGGCAATTGGTTGAAGCATATGATCAGGAAGAGATCAGCAGAAGTTTTCAAAGGGCCAGTACATCTCTGGATAGATCTTCAACATCACAGATAAGACCAGGAATGCATATTCATGTTTGTCTGCCACACAGTAAAGAGTTTTTAAAAATTGACAGTAGGGGCAAAAGGGCGAGCATATACTGAGTCTCATACACTGTTGACTTGAGTGTGTCTTGGTACAAACCCTCTGTGGGATCTTGGCAAAATTTCCTAAAGTTTTAAATGGGTGTGCATTGATTCAGCAATTCCAATTCTGGAAATCTACCTTAAAAATCACTAACAGTGGTTGCCTGGCTGGCTCAGTTAATAGAGCATGCGACTCTCGATCTCAGGGTTGTGAATTCAAGCCCCATGTTGGGCGTGGGGCCTACTTAAAACAAAACAAAACAAAAAAACCCCAGAAAACCTCAAAAAGAAAAATCACTGATAGTGTGCTTGGTGATGCATAGGTTGTTTTAATGATATTCATCCCAAGATTGCTTTGGTAACCATTTTGACCAAAAGGCTGTGTTGTTACTTTGAAGAAAGGGTGATTTTACATATTTACTCCATTTTCATTGGTTTTGTTTGAACTTTTTAAGAGCTTTTTGAAACAATGTGACATCTTGAAATACATCTACATACGTCTTACTGTCTTGAGAATTTGTTCAAGCCAGATAAGAGGAATACAATAGATTTTGTTGATTTTATTGCTTTTTTGCAATTTGTGGCTGGGACTAGGGAAATAAAAGTAGGTGAAACTCTTATCTAGAGTGTTAGATATTGACATTTATTAAAAGGATTATTTAAATGATACTATTTGTGGAGGAGTCCTGCAGTTTTTAGAAATGCCTTCTTTGCCAGGGAGAGCTTCCTCCTTTGTCAAGTTTGATATCTTTTACTTCTCTTAATGCCGGGCTGTACCACTAGAAGTCCTGCTATGGTATCACACACAGAGAATGACTTTTCGGATGGAAATTAGAACAGAACTGAAAATGGGAAATGGTATTTTTGACAAGTGAATATTTCCAATTTATGTACTGCATTCTGGAGCTAAAAGAAAAGTAATGGAAATTTCTTTGAACTTCAGATTAGTTTTTCAACCAGGCTTACGAAATTACTACCATCATATCAGCATTGAGAGGCAGAATAATTTTGTAGATAGAAAGCAGGCTTAAGCACTTATTTTGTTTTAGGACCTAATTATATTCTCTTCTGACTTGTGCATTATTATTTTAAATTATAAGTGTCTACAACATGTAATGGTATTTTGTTTTTGCCACATGGTAAATATGAGGTGATCATAAATAAATACCACCTGGTTATAAATATCAGGTGATTTGATTTTAAAAGTGAAGTCCAAACAACTCTACTATTAAGTATAAAATGACTAAAGGAAAGGGACCACGTCAAGAGAAAGCTGAAAGTGCAAGATCATAATACTACCTAATGTTATCCTGAGTAGCAAACTAGAAATAATTTGTAAACCTTCCCGATTGATATCAGTATCTTAGAATTATGAAACTTGTATTCACTGCCTTACAAGAACCTGAGATTGAATTTATGACAGAAGGGAGAGGGAGATCTTCCCTAAGTTTGGGCTATAGATTTTATAAAACAACCATTTTACATTCCCCAAAAGAGTGTATGAAAGTGTCTGTTACTGCATTTTCCTGTCAACACTTAGTAATATCAGACACTTTAAGTAGATGTGGATCAGATTGATATACAATGACATCAAAATTTTTTATAATTATTATTTTTTTCTGGTTGGTGAGGAAGTAGAGTAACTTTTTTATGCCGTTAGCCATTCAGGATTTTTCTTCTTTTAAACAGACACACACACACACACACACACATACATATACATATAGTAAATACTTTTACCTATATACATGTATATTTATATCTGTATATTTTATATACTAATACTGAACTCATAAGAATTAAAATCATTCCAACCATCTTTTCCCACAGTGTCACTTATATTTTAACTTTATTTATGGCATCTTTTGAAAGAAGATTTTAATTTGGCCAAAGATAAATTCATAATTTTTATTCATTCTCAATTCCTTTTTTTTTGTTTTTTTGTCTTTTCCTTTACTACTTCAATGTCATTAACATATTTCCTATATTTTCTTTTAATATTTTTATGTTTTAATTCTTCTCATCAGGTTTCGATTTATATTAGATTTGTGTAGTATAAGCAGTAAAAAAAAAAAGTGGTTTTCCATATGAATGGCCAGATGTATCGGTGTCCTTTATAAAATCCAATAGCACATTCTCCCTGCCATGCCTTTGTAATGTAATCTCTCTTATACCAAATTCTTGGTGTGTATGCATATGTGTATATGCATGTTAACATATTTATAGACTATTTTTTGCCATTGTCTTATTGATTATCCTATTTTTTGCCATTGTCTTATTGATTATCCCTAAAATTTTGCCAACATGACATTTTAAAAATTACTGTATGCTTTTAATAAGCCATATGTCTTATACAAAATATCCCTCCTAGAGTTCTTCAGAATTATCTTGCCATTATGGCCCTTTTAAATTTCCATATGCATTTTTGGATCAGTTTCTTAATTCCTGCAAAAATATTATTTGTTTTAAATGCACTGAACTCATAGATTAAGAAAATGTTGACATTTTTACAATATATGGTCTTTCTATCCACACACGTAATCTACCCATCTAAAAATGTTAGCATTTACTGTGTCTGTCTATATCAATAAACTTTTATTAATTTGTCCATTATGTCTGACATCTTTTATTAGATTTATTCCTGGGTGTCTTTTAAATATTGTCAGTGTTATTTTAAAATAGTAGGTCTAGGGGCGCCTGGCTGGCTCAGTTGGTAGAGCATGTGACTCTTGATCTCAGGGTTGTGGGTTCGGGCCCCATGATGGGTATAGAGATTACTTAAAATCTTAAAAAAATAAAGAAATAATAGTTCTAATTGGTTGTGTACATTTTCTAATGCTTTAGAATGGCAGCTGATTACTTGCAAAGTTGTGAATATGCTTTAGGCAAAACAACATGTGATCATGCCATACCTCTGGGCTAGAAACAGTGGGGGGCTCATACTGCCGCAGGCCGGAAGGATCTGGCTATAGTTGTTTGAGAGGAGCTGTGGATTCCCAGAGAGGAGAGTAGGCAATCCACAGGAGTCGGTGGGAGGGAGGCTGGGGGTTGCACCAGGGAAAACAGTACTCTGCCCTCACATTGCTTTTTCCCTCCATTTTCTTGCCACTATCTCTCATTGGGTGAATCCAACTAAAAGCCTGAGGGCTAGGGAAGCTATGGATTCAGTCCCTAAAGGATAGCCTCTTGGGGCACAGAGCAGAGTATAGAAGGATCCAGAGTAGATCTTGGGGCTAACATGGGAGCTATACAGCACTCCTCTATTTGTATCAATCAGGGTTCTCCAGAAAAGCAGAACCAATAGGATACAGGTATTGGGCCACACAATTATGAAGACTGAGAAATCCCAAAATCTGCCTGTAAGCTGGAGACACGGGAAAGCTAGTGGTGTAGTTTCAAGGCCTGAGAGCCAGATGGTGTAGATTCTAGTCTGGGTCAGAAGGCTGAGAAACCAGCTCAGTCAGGCGGAGAGCAAATTCAACCTTCACCTTTTTCTTATTCAGACTTTCCACAGAGTGGAAGATGCCCACCCACATTGGGGAGGGCCATCTGTTTTACTAAGTCCGCCAATTCAAATGCTAATCTCTTCCAGAAGCAGCCTCACAGACACACCCAGAAGTAATGTTGAACCAGCTATCTGGTCTTCCCTTGGCTCAGTCAAGTTGACATAAAATTAACTATCACAGTGCTTTACACCTATTAACTCGATCCCCACAACACCCCTATGAGATAAATACTTTTATATTCATTTCATAAATGAAAAAATCGAGGTCCAGACAGGTTAAATAACTTTACTGAAGTCTCCTAGTCAGTCAGTGGTGGAGCTGGGCTTTTAACCCTGGCCAACTAATTGCCAAATCCATACTCTTAAATATATTCCCCTTATGTTTTATCTGGTAATGATGGAATAACCTTAATGACATGAATAAATATTGCACTGTTCTTTCATACCAGGTGAAATTTTGATTGAAATTAAGTTGGGACTATAAAATAATGTGAGGATATTTTACATATTTATGATATTGTGTCTTCCAAATCAGTCTTCTATTCATTTAGGTTTTCTTTAATAATAAGCTTTACAGTTACCTCTAAAAAGACCTTGTACAACTTTTGTTAGATTTATTCTTAGCTTTATTTTTGTTGCTACTGTAAAGTTAAAAAAATAACTATAAGATCTATGTGTGTATAGATTGAGATATAGTTTATTTTTATATATTATTTCCCAGCGAATTTGCTAAGTTCTCATATTAATTATGTAGATTTAACTATAATTACTTTTGAGTTTGTATATAGACAGTTATCTTAAGTGAATAATGATAATTTTGTGTGTTCCTTTCCAATCATTCTGTGTTTAATTTGTTTTTCCTTCTTTGGGGTACTAGCTAAGTCCTCCATTACAGTGCTAAAGAGAAGTAGTGATAGCAGGCATTCTTATGCTACTCATTATCTTAAAAGGAATATTTCCTTCATTTCGCCCTGAGTTTAATGTTTGCTTTTAAAGAAGTTCCTTTATGTGCCAAATTTGCTAGTTGATTTTAAAAAATCAAATGTATTTAAATGCTACTGAAATTCATATTATTTTCTCTTTAATTCTGTCACTGGGGTGAATTATATCCATGAACAAAACTAATTTAACTCTGTTTTATGCTTTTTCACATTGCTTGATGCATTTGTGTCTTAGTTCAGGAAACTAAAAGCAGACCGATGTTTGGTTGCAAATGAATTATTGAGAGAGCGCTCTGTGGGAGGGAAAGGGACAGAGCCAAGCAAGCAAGGATGTGGTCTCAGGTAAAGTCAGTGCTGGGAATACCACTCCGGAGGCTTTCTGCTTTGAGCGGAGTGGGCTGAGCTGTTGTAATGTATCAGTTCATCATTGGCTACGCCCAGTAGAGAAGCACAGGTTCAGGGCATGTGGATGGCAGGGCGTGAGCACAGCGTGATTTGTAAATAAAGTTCTCTTGAAACACAGCTCTGCTCTCTCATTTACATACTGTTTTTGACTGCTTTTGTGCTACTAGGGTACAGTTGAGTAGTTACGGTGGACATTATCTGGCCCACAGAACTTAAATTATTTTCCATCTGGCCCTTTACAGAAAAAGACTGCACACTCTTTATCTAGACTGATAGTGAGACTGGTCATTTTTAAAAACACTTTGTTTGTTGGTTTGCTTTATGGTATCAAGTATATAATGATTTTGATTATTATAACCAAGTAGACTATTTCACATGTTTCTAGTCCTTGGAATATTTTTGAATAAGTTGGTAAAATTTTTCTTAGATCTTACCGGTAAAACTTGCTGAGCATGGAATCGTATCTGTGGGGAAATTTTAAAGCTCTGATACAGTTTCTTTGACTGTTAAGCTGTTTTGAAACACTGTATTTCCCATATCTTTTTGTGTCAATATTGTTTAATAATATTTGTATACGTGTGTTTATGTGAGCTGTTTTATGTTTATTGATGTGTAGTTTATTTAATCTTCTCAACTTCTTATTTTCTGTAACATTTTTAATGTCCCCCTTTTTAATTTGCTTGATTTTGGTTTTTCTATCTTTTTGTCACTTCTATTAATCTTTTCAAATAATACTGTTGATTTTCTCTGTTTTATTGTTTTATTATTTGTTTCTAATTTATTAACTTGTGCTTGTACCTGTATTGTCTTCATTTTATCTTCTTTGGATTCTGTTGTTCATTTTCAAACCTTTTCACTTGTATGTTTGGATCATAAATTTCAGCCTTTCTAGTTCCCCAGTACAGATACTTGACTTAGATCATTTTAAGTATTTTTCCTATGTACCTATCATCTAACTGTCTTTCCAGCATGGTTAATTCATTCACTCATGAGTTGTTTGAAATATGTTTTACAGTTTACAAATAAACAAGGCTTTCCTATTTAGCATTTATTGCTGATTTTTACTTATGTCAGAGAACATATTGTATATGAGTGCAATTTATTAAAATTTTTATTTGCTTTGTGATAAAATATATGGCCATTAAAGAATGTTTCATGTATAACTGAATGACTTTGAGGTTTGGTATATTTCAACAATTCTGAAAATTCTCTGTTAATTTATCTAGAATTAGATTTCCAGATGGAGAGCATAGAGAAAATGGAAGAACATTACTCAGAGATACTAGGCCTTCTTACTCTATCTTCCATTTTTCTTTGCAATATATCCACTACCTTTTTTTCTCTATTATACATTCTGGATAATTTCTTCATATCTATCAATTGTTAGTTTTTCCTCATCTCTATTGAATATATGTTTTAGCTGATCCTGAGTACTTAAAGTTCAAATTTTATAGTATTTTAAATTTCTAGATATTCCATTTGATTGTTTTTTTTTTATTATGCTCAGTTAGCATATAGTACATCATTAGTTTTTGATGTAGAGTTCAGTGATTCATTAGTTACATATAACATCCAGTGTTCATCACAACACGTGCCCTCCTAAATACCCATCACCTGGTTACCCCATCCCCCCACCCCCTCCCTTCTGTAACCCTCAGTTTGGTTCCTGGAGTCCAGAGTCTCTCATGGTTTGTATCTCTCTCTGGTTTCTTCCCAGTTTTTCCTCCCTTCCCCTGTGGTCCTCTGTGCTATTCCTTATGTTCCATATATGAATGAAACCATATGATAATTGTCTTTTTCTGCTTGACTTACTTCACTTAGCATAATCCCCTCCAGTTCCATTCATGTTGAGTTGATGCAAATGGTGGGTATTCATCCTTTCTGATGGCTGAGTAGTAGTCCATTGTATATATGGACCACATCTTCTTTATCCATTCGTCTGTTGAAGGGCATCTCAGCTCCTTCCACAGTTTGGCTATTGTGGACATTGCTGCTATGAACATTGGGGTGCAGGTGCCCCTTCTTTTCACTACATCTGTATCTTTGGGGTAAATACCTAGTAGTTTAATTGCTGGGTCATAGGGTAGTTCTATTTTTAACGTGTTGAGGAACCTCCACACTGTTTTCCAGAGTGGCTGCACCAGCTTGCATTCCCACCACAGTGTGAGAGGGTTCCCCTTTCTCCACATCCTCACAAGCACTTGTTGTTTCCTGTCTTGTTAATTTTTGTATAATTTGTTTAGTTTTATAGGTTCTTGCTGGTATTTTTAATTTTTTTCTTTTATTTCTTTAGATATATATATATTTTTTTAAGATTTTATTTATTTGTTTGACACAGAGAGACAGTGAGAGAGGGAACACAAGCAGGGGGAGTGGGAGAGAGAGAAGCAGGCCTCCTGCCGAGCAGGGAGTCCGATGTGGGGCTTGATCCCAGGACCCTGGGATCATGACCTGAGCCGAAGGCAGACGCTTAACCGACTGAGCCACCCTCTACCATTAGGTAAAATGCCCCTCTTTAGATATTTTAAACATAGTTATTTTAGGGGTGCCTGAGTAGCTCGGTCGGTTGGGTGACTGCTTTCAGCTCAGGTCATGATCCCGGGGTCTTGAGATCGAGCCCCACATCGGGCTCCCTGCTCAGTGGGGAGACTGCTTCTCCCTCTCCCTCTGCCACTCCCCCTGCTTGTGCTCTCTCACTCTCTCTCTCTGTCAAATAAATAAATACAATCTTTAAAAAAAATAAATAAACATAGTTATTTTACATTATGTATCTGATGATTCCTACGTATGAAATTTTTGTGTATCTGATTCTACCTTTTTTCTGCCTCGATCATGGTGCCTCATTTCCATGTATAACATCTTATGAATTTTTATTATATTCACGTAATCTTTGCAACATTGTATTTGTGTGGGTATTCCTTAGGCTTGGGGTAAAAGTCATTTATCCGGGGAGGTTTTATGTTTCCTTGTGAGTAGTGTGAAATTCAGCTGTAAACTCACCTGTTTAGGATCAGTGTGTGTTTAGAAATTCCAAGGGGGCTATTTTTCCTTCTCCAGCAAGCAAAAGTTCAGCGCAGGGCCTCCGTTTAAAAACTGCCTTATGAGGTTGCTCACCTCTCTGTGGTAGTTCTTCAATTTGTTTTTTTGGCATTTTAGGATTTATTACTTTCTTCTTAGCTCAGCAATGATTGAGAAACAAATATCACTCATTGTTTTGGCTTTCCATGGTAGGATTATTCAGCATACTAATGAAAATGGAATCTTTGATTTAATAGAATGATACATACAGTTTCCTAATATGCCATTTAGGATTTAACATTATATTCCTAAATGAGATTGGTATAATTATTTTATTTTCCCTTATTATCTTTTAGTGGTTAAAATATCAAAATTACCCTAGCTTTAGAAAATATATTGGGGAAATTACTTTTTTTTTTTTTTTTTTTAAGAACAGTTGTTTTCCCTTGAAAGGGTTTCTGGGTTTATGAATATACCCCTTGTCTTCTGATAGGGACCTCAGGGGTTTCATAATAGACATTAATGTCAAACCATGGCATCTCTCTGTCTCACAGGAGATAACCATTTCAATCTCCACACATGTGGCAGAGCGTAGGATTTTTGATTTCTCAGAGAACTCTTTTTTTTTTTAAAGATTTTATTTATTTATTTGACAGAGAGAGACACAGCGAGAGAGGGAACACAAGCAGGGGGAGTGGGAGAGGGAGAAGCAGGCTCCCCGCTGAGCAGGGAGCCCGATGCGGGGCTCGATCCCAGGACCCCGGGATCATGACCTGAGCCGAAGGCAGACGCTTAACGACTGAGCCACCCAGGCACCCCTCTCAGAGAACTCTTAATTATTTCCCAGCCAGAAGACTGGGCAGATGACCATTTTTCTTGATGCCTCTCTATTCCGGAAAGTGTAGTTTTTCCAGTTCCCTTTAATGCAGGGATTTATGTAGAGATTTCAGTTCCATTTCTTCACATCAGACTTCATATGGACACAAGACCACACCCTCTTTGGGCATTACAACCTTAGCCTCATGCTTCCAGGGCCTATTTTCAGGCTTGATAACATCCTAAAGCACCGTGATATCAACCTGTAGAGTTAACACTCTGGCTTTGACTTCCTTTCTGCTTCTGGAAACTAGAGATATCTTTTTCTCTCTATATAGCTAAGCTGTGAATTAATGCTTTTGTCCAGGGTTTTCATGTTCCTCGAGTTGAAGGGGCATCGGTGCATTCACCACACTGTGCTACCAGAAGCAGCCTTATGTTTTCTGCTAGTTGAAGTGAGGCTGTTGAAATTCTGCTCAAATCTCTTCGTCAGTGACATGGGGAAAAAATACTGTCATTTTACCTAATGGTATCATATAGAAGAATGACCTAAATCATTATAAAATCACACTATTCTATGAATAGTGCCCTAAATGGATGCCAAAGGCATTGATACTTTAATTTTCTCTTTTATGTTTTTTTTCCTATAATGTCTACTTTCAGAACCCTGGCTTAACGCCCATAAATGTAATGTTTTTCACTTATGTCATTTTCTGATTATAGCATTTCACGTTTCTCAGTCCAGGGGAAATTTTAACACAAGATTTCATTTCAATAATATCCTCATAAGTCTGTTTGAAAAATAATGTGGTTTCTGTTCTGTTTTGTCACTATAGATGACAGTCCCAGAGGGATTTTGAGTTTGTGTGTGTGTGTGTGTGTGTGTGTATATATATCCATCTTGTAACTGATAAAATGGATATCTTCCAGTAGGGATCAAATTAAAATAATAGAAAACTTTCTGCATTATAATGAGAGCATTATCTCAATCTGTGCTTACTACTGTCCTAAGGACACTTTTGATCTCATTGTTGCTGGTCCAAGCTCTGATTTCTCACAAAAGAAATTCACATGGTAGGATTTCTATATTCACTAACTTTTAAAAGATCTTAATACATTAAGAACTATATCTACATGTTTCTAATTCATCTTGCTAAGGTCACCTAGAGAGTCATACGATCATGTGGTAATCATTTCACAATATGTATGTATATCAAGTCATCATGTTGTATACCTTAAATATATATAGTTTTATTTGTCTCTTATACTTTAGTAAAGCTGAAAAAATAAATGAAGAGACCTTAACTTGTTTGATTAGATCTTGGCCTATATACCTCATGAGATAATACTAGGTATTGCCCAGTTTTTCAATAGATTATATAATCTATTATATATGTGTGTTTAGTGGCAGAAAACATACCCTCAAGAGGGGCACAGCTCGGTTTTAGGTACTTTAATAGTGATTCATGACCATATGACTCTCTAGGTGACCTTAGCAAGGTGAATTAGAAGCATGTAGATATTTAGATATCAAGTCAGCCTTACACCTTTATAAAAGAAAAGAAAAGAAAAAGCTATGTGGTACATTTTGAGTGCTGATGATGAATGCTTTTCCATATGAACTACATCTGTTGAGAGAGCACATTCATGGTGGAATACTAATAAATCAGCTATTCTTCAGAACGTATTTTGTTCTTTGTTGCATTTGTAGAAGAATAATGTCCACATTAAGGAATTGATAATTCCAGAATACTCAGTATTTGTCAGGCCATATGTGGTGTGTTGGGTTCAGTTCTGGGTGCCACATTTTACGATGATCTTTGAAAGACTGGAATATGTTCAAAGCAAGCTGAGTGGGAGGCTGAAATGATGACATATGAGAATTAGTGAAAATTTTGGAAATGTTTAGCTTGGAGAGCAGAACACATAGAAGGCACATAAGAATTATCTTTAAAAATTGGAAGGGTTGCCAGTCATTCAGTATACAGTCCTTGAGCAAATATCAAGTATGGGACCACTGGGATGCCTGGGTGGCTCAGTCGGTTAAGCGTCTGCCTTCGGCTCAGGTCATGATCCCAGCGTCCTGGGATTGAGTCCTGCATCAGGCTCCTTGCTCAGCAGGGAGCCTGCTTCTCCTTCTGCCTGCTTCTCCCTCTGCTTATGCTCACTCGCTCTCGCTCTATCTCTGACAAATAAATAAATAAAATTGTTAAAAAAAAAAAAAAGCACGGGACCATGAAGGGAGCAATTATGAATAAGAAGGGGGTGCTCTTTTCAAGAAATACACATAATGATTACAATTCATGTTATAGCTATGTAAATTCAACCAAAAACATAGCCCAGAAAAGTGGTAGGAGGTCCTAGGAGGAAAGAATTATTGCAATAGTTCAGGTTGCTTCAGATTTCATAACTAGAAACAATCAGTTAAGGAAACAAGATATATACTTTGAAAACTGGTGTAATGAAGATCTTTCTGATGATTGTTATTAGTCAGTTTACAGAGATACTACACTGAGCTAAGCCTTGTAGTAATTCAGAATTATCACAGCAATCCTCACACTTGATGCTCTTGTTATCCCTTTCACAAATGAGGAACCAGAGGCTCAGAAAGTTTAAGCGACTTGCTCAAAGGTCATGTGGCTAGCAAGTAACAGAATTGAATCCAGTCTAGCTCTAGAAAACATGCTCTTTACCACTAAGCTACACTGCCTTTCCAGATATATTATTGATCCCCATCTCTGGAAATGTTCTTACATAATCTCCAAAGGTAGCTGTTAAAAGTGATGACTGCCCAGATTGACAGGATGTTCGAAGTAACCTTGGACAATTTACTATTTTTTATTATGAGTCTCTGATGCTTCTGGGATAAGCTTATGAACATAGTCATTAGTTCACAATTAAAGACTAACAGTGTGATCCTTATTTTAGGCCATATTAAGAAATTCTGTCTTTTGATTTGTATTAGGAGAGATATCTGTATATCCCTCCTGCTTGCCAGTTCCTGTTTTTATCTCCAAACAGCTCAGCCTTTTCTTTGCTCAGTGAAAATACTGCCTGTCTTAATATTGCACTCCCTGAGAATATATTCCTCATGCCACACAACAAGGCTGCACTCCTCATTGTTTGCCAGTGTGCTTTCCTGCAATTTCCCTTTGTCTTTCATGCCTTAACTGCCGTCTCCATGGTCTCCACAAGGAGCTGCTCAGCTGGATTCCTGACATTCATCTCCTAAAGGGGTATGTTTGAAATTCATTGAGCCTGGTTGCAACAAACTTTTTTCTTTTTTGCAACAAACTTTTTCTTATATATTGATGGACTAGCACTCTTCCAAAGACAAACCATTGAAAGTTTTTAGTCTTAAATGAGTGCTTTGTTTTAGTTGCTTGGTAAAGTTTATAAAAGTATTCCATGTGAGGGGTGCCTGGGTGACTCAGTCAGTTAAGTGTCTGACTCTTGGTTTTGGCTCAGGTCATGGTCTCAGGGTCGTGAGATCGAGCCCCACTGTCAGGCTCCACACTCAGTGGGGAGTCTGCTTGTCCCTCTCCCTCCCCCCTCTGCCCCTTCCCCTACTGGCACACTCTCTCCCTTTCTCTCTCAAATAAATAAATAAAATTAAAAAGAAAATATTTCATGTGATGGGTAATAGTGGTGGATCCATGTCTCATTTGCAGAAAGGATGCCCCATCACTACACATCACTACACAGAAAGTTCATTAGCTTATCCTAGAGCTTGACGTGATTTGGGTGGCATGCTCAACCTATCTTCCACAATGGCTCTCAGCTGAAGACCTTGCTTCCCATTTCAGTGAATGTGAAAGAAGATCATTTCCACAAATTCCTATCACCACTACCTCCATCTCTGCTCACATGCCATGCTTTCTTTTCAGTCACTGTGAACTGATTGTTCTCTCAGCAGAGATGAACACTTCTACTTGTGCAGATTTAATTTCCTTCTGCCTGCTTAAGGAGTTTGGTGTCATAATCTCTTCCCTTTCCTGCGACATACATTTATTAAGATTGGATAGTGTTAGGGAGGAACAGTAATGGTAGATGGTGAAATTCTGGATTGTTCTGTGAACTGCATCCCCAGTCCAGTATCCAAGTTGATATAGCACATTGGTAGATGCCATATGAGTCTGGTATACCAGGCAGGTCTCAGGCACACGCAGGTAATTTTGGGAGTCAAAAGTACATAAGTGGTATTGAAAGCCAAAAGATGTGATGGGGAGATACAAAAAACTAGAGGGTCACTGACTGAGTCTTGGAGGCCTCACAGAGAAGCCAGCAAGGTAGAGTGAGTTGGAATGGCCCATAGAGCAGGAAGAAGTGTAAAGTAATGATGGACAGGGAAGAAGGAGGGAGTAGTCAACAATACTGACTCCTTTATTATATATGCTTTTATATATTGAGAAATATATAAAAAATAACAAAGCAGTGAATGTTGTATTTAGCAACAAGGAAGTCATCTTCCTTTGACAATTGAATTAACGAGGAGTAGTAGACACACAAAGTCCAAACTTTTTCCAAAAAGATTTTCTGTGAAGATGAAAAGACAAATTGGGTGGTACGTGGAGGGGGATATCTGTTGTCAAGAGGATGCTGAGGAATGAGTATATTTGGAAAATACTTACAGAACCGACAAAGCAGTGACAAAGTTATACGTGGTATTCAGATGGCAAACATTGATGACATTGTAAAAGGTAATACTGAGAGGGTAAAAAAATAGTAAAGAAAGATAAATATCACATCTAGATTAAGATAGCTTAATAAATCAGTCTCTGTAAAATTGACAGAATTTTTCAGATTTATGGACAGAGAAGAGCTCTGAGTAATATTCTGTAGTAGGTGGAGACAGACTGGTTTTCTACAAGGACAATCAATATTATTGACGCTGCTAAGATCTATCTTTAGCGTACCTGTTACTAAGAAATACTATGTCCTTTAATTTAACTTCAGGAAAGGATATATACCTTCTTAGATCAGACATTTATTTCCGAAATTAAAAAAAAATGCATTGGGAGTTTAACATGAAAAATTCATAGAATGGATTCTTCCACCATGATTTTCTTTAATGGAATTCTAAATACTGATAATGAAATAAACTCCCACTGGTTCATGTGTCGGAGCACAGAATTTGCAGTGATCACCCCAAACTATTTAGGTTACTGTTTTCTTCTTTCACTATGACCTGCAACTATTTGCTGATAATAAGGAAAAACCTCCCCTGCATCATAGCTACAAATTAAAGCCACATCATGGAAAAAATTAAGATTCAGCAGTTTCCAAGGTTAGGTGATAAAAGTTAATTATATCCTAGTTTAGTGTTAATTATAAACTTTGATATAATAATCAGGGATTTACACTGTTTCTATTGTTAATTAACATTACTGAAAACCAACAGCAATGATAATTATTTTGTGAAGAGCAGTTTTTTTGGACATAACAAATGAGCAATAATGATCTGTCATTTTATTTCAGAAGTGCTTAGAGCTCATGGCAAGATATTTTGTGTTCACTTATTAGGAAACACGATCATTTGTTGCAAGTTAGGCCTTTGTAACTAGATAGTGAGCTATTTGGGCTAATCTTAACATTAGGAAGCATTTGTCTTAAATATACAAGAGGCAGGGTGAGGCCTACTTTCTACTCAAGCTTGGAGAGACAGCTAGGTTAAATTGAATCATGAAGGATGAAAGCTGACTAGTGAGGTAGTTATAGAAGTGTAACTGGAAGACTGCATTGTACTAATCCTGATCTTCCTCTTATTATCCTCTATTTCTATTATCCTGACAGTCACCCTACCTGGAAAATGGGGCCAGTGTGAGAACCTCACTCTCTTCTCTGGTCTCTAGAGTATTTATAAGGGTAAGGCACCCCTCTGACATATACAGATGACACCAGAATTTCCAGGAATATTAAACTTAGAGCATCTATTGGGCATCTGTGGGTTTAAAAGATGAATATCTGGGAGATGGGTACAATTTCTTCTAAACACATTAATTTGGGGGAGACAGTTGTCCTTCCTTTAAAGTAATTTCAACTATTACAGTGAGTTCTCTTGGTTTGTAATTTTTTTTAACAGTGATGTGAAAGAAGTGAGTGTACTTGTAAGTAATTTCTAATATATAAATAGGAAGATACATGATTACAGAACTACCTTAAGTTCTGTTATGGTTTCCTCTGGGAAAGGGGAAAATAGAGTGATACAATTTTCATATTAGTACAGGTAATTCCATTCAAAGTTTGTAGCCTGACATTGATCATTGGATCAAATATCAAAGACTAGTTTTTTTTGTTATTTCCATTCTCCTTTTTCATGTATGTACTTTTGGGACGTTAAGGCACTTCTCAGCTTTAGCTGCCCTATCTATGAAATGGAGATAAGATACCTATTTTAACTATGTCTCAGAGTTGTTGTAAGGCTCCAGCAAGTTAATGTATGGAAAAGTGGTTTATAATTTAAAGAGCATTAAAAATATGAGGTCCTATTTTTGTTAATACAAGATGGGTTTAGCTTTTTCTCTATTCTACACATTGCTTTAAGATGTTAATCTGATGAAAGATAAATTGGATGGTGTAAAACTTAGGGTAGTTAGCACAGTTTTTATATCCTTCTATTTATTGTGAGGCAAGTGATGTTCCATAGAAGAGATCCAGGGTCATTGCATTTTATAAAGGTGAGAACACATTGTAGAAGCATCATAAATATTAAACAGCCATATAAGATATTTGGAAATATCTATTTAAACATTTTGCTGTGCCTCTGAAATACCCCTTAGCATACTTTGAATAATTAATAGATGTTTTAAGAAAAATACTGACAGTAATGTGAAGCTCATTCATGTCTTTCAGAGCCTTTGGATTTCCTGGGGATAAATCAGTACAATTCTAAAGAAATGTATCCCTTTTCATTAAACAAAAAGAAAGTCATTCATGCAGTTTTCAATAAGTCATCATTCTGTAAATTAGAATATTTCATTTTTGTCCCAAGGTAAGGTTAATAGGGATGTGGCACGCAGAAAAAGAAAAAGCAACAATGACCAGTCACCCACTTATGCATGACACCACATGGAAGTGTGAGTTTAGTGGGATGACTTATCTTCTCTGGGAAGGTTTTTCACTGCTTACTGTGAGGATGACATTGAAGCTTAACAGAAAAGATCTATTTGATTTTCGGTGATCAAAAAGTCTTCCCTACCAGCTTCCACAAATAGGTATCAATTATATATTAGTGAAAGTGCCATTATTTAGTTATTGCTAAATTGCAAGTAATAAGAAATTTGACCAATGTAGCATAGACAGAAGCGATTTCAAGAGAGGAAGCAGCTTTTTCCAAAGGGGGGAAAAAGTGACCAGAGTGAATGCAGAAAGGCTTTAACTTCAAGCAAGTGACAATTTAATTATATACTATGGACGCTGAGGGGGCACCTGGGTGGTTCAGTCGGTTAAGCGTCTGCCTTCGGCTCAGGTCATGATCCCGGGGTCCTGGGATCGAGCCCTGTGTCAGGCTCTCTCCTCAGCGGGGAGCCTGCTTCTCCCTCTGTCTCTGCTTGCCTCTCCCTCTGCCTGTGCTCTCTGTTTCCCTCCCTCTCTCTGTCTCTCTGTCAAATAAATAAAATCATAAAAAAATACTGTGGACGCTGAGGAGATGAAGCTCTGGAATAACTGTCAGTGGTTGACATTTTAAATCCCTGTCTTTTGACCATAAAGTATTATAGTATTATGCCAGTACTAAATATAAGGCAGCTTATCTAAACTAAGATGTGGTTAGAGTCTCAAGGCCACAAATTAAGTGGTAGAATGTAAAGTGATAAAGAAATCAGCCCATTGTTTAGAGAGAATCTGAATTCTGTAGTTGGAGAAATGCAGGAAAGTGTCAACTAAGGAACCTTTAAGTGTTCCCTCCCCCAGGGCAAACACCCCCCTCCTCCCCACTGTCCTAATGTTTTACTGGATACTTACCAGGAGCTCTGTACTTGTGTTATTGGTTCTCTTTCAAATAATCTTTCGAAGTTTGCTTACTTATGACCTACACAATTCCAGCCTTCCTTGTCCTGCTGAGTACTCCAAAGCTCCTCTCCTGGTCTGAGTCTGAGGAGAGATCCCTTCCACTGCTGACCACAACACGAGTATTAGAATGAATCTTAGGCCATCTGTCTGTGGGAAATGAAATCTGTGATTTTGGTGTGTTAAGGATTGGCATTTAGGATTGGCATGTGATGGGTCCAAGCCTCTGACTGGAATAATTGATCCCCCATTCTTTCCTACAGTGCAATTTCATTTTTTAAAAGATGATGGTATAGTTTATTATTTTAATAGCTTTATTGAGATATAACTGATATACAAAAAACTGCACATATTTAATGTATATAATTTGATAAGCTTGGATATATGCATACACCCATGATACCATCTTCACAATCACAGTGATTGACCTTTCCATCAGTTCCAAATTTCTCCCATACCCATTCCCCCTTTTTTGGTTATAAAAAAACACTCGATAGATCTGGTCTCTTTGTATGCAATTTCTTTTCTTAATAAACTCTTTTATTTTGGAATAATTGCAGATTTACAGAAAAGTTGCAAAGACAGTACAGACAGTGCTCACATACCTTTCACTCCGTTTCCTTAATGTTGACATCTTACATAACCTTCCATATTACATGGATTACAACGCTAAGAAATTAACATTGATGGATCTCTATTAATGAACCGTGGTTTACAGACTTTATTCAAGTTTCACCAGTGTTTTCACTAATGTCTTCTTCTGTTCTAGGATCAGAGGGATGCTTTTAAAACTTAAGTTGCATGATGTGTTTCCCCTGCTCAAAATTCAACAGTGGCTCAAAGTCAAAGCCAACATCACACAATGTTCTACATCATCTTTTCTCCCCCAGCCAGTTACCCTTCTGGCGTCTCCTCAACTCCTCTGCTTCCAGCCCCTCTGGGTCCCCATGCTGCATTTACAGTTGACCTTCTTGCTGTTCTCTATACCAGGCACACTCCTGCCTCAGGCCTTTGCACTGATGCTTCCCTCTGCCTGTGGCACTCTTCCTTAGAAATTTCTATGGCCGAAACAAACTGAGGGTTCTAGAGGGGAGGCGGGTAGGGGGATGGGTTAGCCTGGTGATGGGTATTAAAGAGGGCACGTTCTGCATGGAGCACTGGGCGTTATACGCAAACAATGAATCATGGAACACTACCTCAAAAACTAATGATGTAATGTACGGTGATTAACATAACAATAAAATAAAATTTAAAAAAATTCTATGGCCAACTCTCTCATATCCTTCAAGTCTTTGCTTAAATGTCACTTTATCAGGGATGCCCAACCCAACTTCCAATCCTTCCCTACCGTGCATGCCCCATTCCTATTCTTTTTAAAATTTAAACAAACATTCTATTTTAGAATAGGTTTCGATTCAAGAAAAAAGTTGCAAAAACAGTACAGACAGTTCCCGTATACCCTACACCCTGTCCTTAACGTGTTACGTTACTGTGGTATACCAGTTACAACTAAGAATGCAACATTGGTAAATTCCATACTTTATTTGGATTTTATTAGTTTTTCTTAATGCCCTTTGCCTCTTCCAGGATCACATCAAGGATACTGCATTACATTTAGTCATGTCTCCTTAGTCTCCTCTGATAGATGACAGTTCCTCAGATTTTCTTTGTTTTTTATGACCTTGACAGATTTGAAAAAATGCTCGTCAGATATTTGGTGGATTGCCGCTCAGATTGGGCTTGTCTGATATTTTTCTCATGGTCAGATAGGGATTATGGGTTTGGGGGGAGAAAAACCACTGAGGTCAAGTGTCATTTTCATTCCATCATATCAAGGGAACGTACTGTTAAGATGACTTAGCACTGTTGACATTGACCTTGATAGCTGGTTGAGATAGCATTTGTCGGGTTTTTCTACTGTACGGTTCCTCATTTACCCTTTCTTCATACTGCACTCTTTGGAAGGAAGTCATTATGTGCAGCCCCCACTTAAGGAGTACAGATTTACGTTCCACCTCCTTGAGGGCAGAGTATCTATATGGAAATTATTTGGGATTCTTCTACATGGGAGATATGTGTATTCTCCATTTACTCATCTGTTCAATCCTTTATTTATATCCATATGGACTAAAGGAAATTTATTTTATATTTGAGGTCACAATCCAGTGCTACTTTGTTTCTTTTGTTGCTCAAGTTTTTCCAGCTTTGGCCACTGTGAGCTCTTTTTCTTAGCTCCTGTGTCATGCCCAGTACCTTTGTTTTATAAGAACGCCCTTACTTTCTGGCACTAAAAGATGCTCCAGGCTCATCTTGTACATTCTGTCCCTCTGTCCGAAAATGAGCCATTTCTTCAAGAAGTTCTTGTTCTTTTTATCAGAGAATGGTATTAGAAACCAAGATCTGGATGCTGATTTTGTTCATTGCTACTGAGATATAATTGCTTCTAGGCCCTCTTGGTGAACAAAACTAAAACTATATGTATACTTTATTTTCATCATTGTTTTGTAGTTTTCCATATATAGATCTTATACATATTTTGTTAATTTTATACCTAAGTACTTTTTTGGTGTTACTATAAATGATACACATATATATTTTTTTTTAAATTTCAAATTCCATTTGTTTTTTGCTATTGGGAAAGCTATTGACTTTTGCATATTTACCTTGTGTCCTGTGCCCTTCCTAAGGCTTGCCTCTTAATTCCAAAAAACCAGGAGGTTTTTTTTAGGGGGCGGGGGGTTGTTGTTGTTTTTGTTTGGTAGGTTCTTTGGGGTTTTCTCAGTAGATGTTCACCTCATCTGCAAATAAAGGCAGTTTTATTTCTTCCTCTCCAGTTTGTATAACTTTTAGTTATTTCTCTTGCCTTATTGCACTAGATAGTATTTCCAGTAACATGCTGAATAAGAGTCGTAAAGGAGGATATCCTTGCCCTGTGCCTGACCTAAGGGAGAAAAGCATTTAGTCTCTCACCATTAAGCATGTTAGCTCTAAGTTTTTCATACCTGCCCTATAGTACATTAAGAAAATTCCCTTCCACTCCTAGGATTTTGAAAGTTTTTATGATGAATGGCTATTGCATGTTATTTAATACTTTTCTGCATCTATGGGTGTGACCATGTGATATTTTTATTAGCTTGTTAATGTGGTCAAATAAATTGATTGATGAGGTTTAAACCAGCAGGACATCCTGGGATGAACCCTCCCAGGCCGTGTATGTAATTCCTTTTATACATTATTAAGTTTAATTTGCTAATATTTTATGGAAGATTTTTCATCTATAGTCATAGGATATAATTGTTGTTTTCTTGCATGTCTTTCTCTGGTTTTAGATTACTGCTGGCCTCAGAAAATGAGTTGCAAAGTATTCTCTCCTTTTCTACTTTCTGAAAAAGATTGTGTAGTTTTGGAATTACTTCTTCTTTAAAGGTTTGGTAGGGTTCACCAGTTAAATCATCTGGGCCTGGTATTTTTCTTTGGAATATTTTTAGCTACTAATTCAATCTGTTTGATAGACACAAGTTTATTTAGGCTATCTTTTTCTCCTTTTTAAAAAAGATTTTATTTATTTATTTGACAGACACAGCGAGAGAGGGAACACAAGCGGGGGGAGTGGGAGAGGGAGAAGCAGGCTTCCCACTGAGCAGAGAGCCTGATGTGGGGCTCAATCCCAGGACCCTGGGATCATGACCTGAGCTGAAGGCAGATGCTTGACGACTGAGCCACCCAGGTGCCCTTCTTTTTCTCCTTAAATGAAGTTTGGTTGTTTGTGTCTTTCAAGGAATTGGTCTGTTTTGTCTAAGTTACTGAATTTATGGGCATAGTGTTGTTCATAGTATTCTCTTATCATCCTTAGTATCTTCTTCTTTTTTTTTTGTTTTTGTTTTTGTTTTTATTTATTTATTTGAGACAGAGAGAATGAGAGAGAGAGAGCACATGAGAGGGGGGAGGGTCAGAGGCAGAAGCAGGCTCCCTGCCGAGCAGGGAACCCGATGCGGGACTCGATCCCGGGACTCCAGGATCATGACCTGAGCCGAAGGCAATCGCTTAACCAACTGAGCCACCCAGGCGCCCCTTAGTATCTTCTTCTTATCCTTTTAATGTTCTGGGATCAGTAGTGATGACCTTTCTTTTATTAGATATTGGTATTTGTATCTTTGCTCTTTTTAATTTTCTTCGGTTGGCCTTGTTGCTAGAGTTTTATAAATTTTATTGGTCTTTGCTTTAAAAAATTTGTCTTTCTCTTTAGTTTTCTGCAGTTTGAATACCATAATGGTAGAGGGGAGAGAGAGAGAGTGTGTGTGTGTGTGGTATGTCCTCTTTGGTGTTCTCTGAACCTCTTTGATCTTTAGTTTGGTGTTTGTCAGTAATTTTAGAAAATTTTCAGCCATTATTACTTCAGCTGTTGATTCTGCTTCATTTACTCTTCTTCTAATGTTGCAATTTTGCATGTTTTATTTTTATTTATTTATTTTTTTAAAGGTTTTATTTATTAGAGAGAGCACAAGGAGGGGGAGCGGCAGGCAGAGGGAGAAGCAGGCTCCCCGCTGAGCAAGGAGCTCGATCACAGGACCCCGGGATCATGACCTGGGGACCATCACCCCCAGTTTTGCATCTGTTACACTGTTTCATATAGTCCCACAATTCTTAGATGTCTCTTCTTTTTTCACATTTTTTCCTCTTTGTGTTTCAGTTTAGAAAATTTTTATTGACTTGTCTTCAAGATCACTGTTTCCATCTTCAGCCTTGTCAAAGTCTAATCAAAGAAATTCCTAGGGGCGCCTGGGTGGCTCAGTCATTAAGCGTCTGCCTTCGGCTCAGGTCATGATTCCGGGGTCCTGGGATTGAGCCCCGCATCGGGCTCCCTGCTTGGCCGGAAACCTGCTTCTCCCTCTCCCACTCCCCCTGCTTATGCTCTCTCTCTCTCTCTTTCTTTCTCTGTCAAATAAGTAAATAAAATCTTTAAAAAAAAAAAAAAAGAAATTCCTAGAAGGAATTTTTCTTTTCTGTTACTGTGGGAGTTTTGTTTGTTTCTATAATTTCCTCTTGGTACTTTCTCATAGTTACTATCTTTTTGCTGACATCTGGTTTTGCATGATAACCACCTTTTTCATGAGAGGCTTAACACATTCATCTTAGTTATTTTAAATTCTCTGATAATTCCAACATTGGTGTCATATCTGAATCTGGTTTGCTGATTGCTTTGTGTCTTCAGACTGTTTTTTGTTTGTTTTTGCCTTTGGCATGCCTTACAATATTTTTCTGGAAGCAAGGCGTGTGGTATAGTGTGTTAAATACTGAGTTAAATAGATCTTCAGTATGAGGATTTATTTTAATCTGGCCAGTAGTTGGGTTGTGTTTGGTGTTTGTTGTAGTTATGGGTACGAGAGGTTTCACATTCCTCCAGTGTCCTCTCTCTCCAGCTCCCCTTTTGCCTTAAGGGATTCTTCCCTTTGTACTACTCGTCAGAGAGAGTGTGTCTCTGTTGTCCCAGCTGTGATCCACTATTATTGTTCCTGGAGACATTATTGTGGTAGGGATGGGGTGTAGGTAAGGGGAGGCTTCCTCTAATCATCTGATTAAATTCTAGTTCAAGGATGGACCATGGGCCTGTGTTTCTGTCCCTTTTTTAGGCGTAGAACTTTTTCATCCCATGCCCTCTAATCCTTCCCCTACCACAGGACATTGCTTGTCCTCCAGTGTCCCCAGTCTGTGTAACTGAGATCCTCTCCCCTGGACATTTAACCTTGTAGTTTTTTTCTTTAATGACACAGGGCGGCTATGGCAGAGTGGAGCTCCCTTCCCCCAGCTTGATTGGGATTTCCCTCATGCCAGCTATCAACGTCAGACCTCTTGGAGATTAAACCTTTTGTTCCCTAAGAGAGAAGGGTCCAGATGGATTTTCACAATGGCTACTCCTCTTCCTCTCCACCAGCTGGGGCCATGTAGTGGAGTGAGCTTTCTCAGGAGTCTTGATTCTGTGACAGCCTGGTGGGTTCCCATAGGGAAAACCTATAAAAGTGTGGGTCCCTCCCTGGGACTTTGGCTCTCAGGAGCTTCTCACTCTCGTGATAGTCCACACTCCGCCTCCAGCAGTTCATCGAGTTTTCTAGTTTATTGGACCTTCCAGCTTAAATGGCTTCTGGTCCAGATAATTATATGCCTGAGTTGTCTTCCTGGAGGAGCCCATCTCTTTAGATTTGGGGATGGTAGTTTGGCCTGCAGTCTCAGTTCTCTGAGGTGTTGACGAAAAGTTGTTGCTAGTCAGCTTGTCCAGCTTTTCCTTGTTGTAAGGACAGGAATTGTGGCTTCTAAGCTCTTCATATGTTTGAACTGAAACCAAAGTTCCTGCGATGAAGTTTTAAGAAATGATGGCCTCTTATTTTTGAATTATTAATCCACGATTACTTGTCTTCTAATTCAGATTCTACTGTCTTCTAAGATTCAAACATTCATCATTCCAAACCACAGTATATAACATCCATCAAATATTTACCCATCATCGAATTAGTGGTTCATTATTACTTAAGTTGAGAATTGAAATGGATTTAGAGATTATTTCCCCATCCCTTTTGTGTCAGATTATTTCCCCAATCCCTTTCATGTTAGAGATTTTCAAATTGATTTGGCTCTATCACCCACTAAAGGTCATTCAGAGTTTGTGACAGAGCTGAAAGTCTGATTTACTTCCTGGTTTCTTTACTGTATGGATGATTGAAAAGCACATCACCTGCCCTCCCATTTATCCCCAGAAGCTGTCATTCTAAACATATCTATGTTTAACAGCTGTATCAGCCTTCTCTTGCACATAGTAGTTACTTTAATAATGACATCTTACCTTCAGATAAAGACACTTTTATATATATTTTTGATGCTTTTTATAATCCAGTTGTACGGAATTATTATTTTCAATGAGTTTCGAATTCCTGTTGGTATTCACAGAAGGTGAATGATTTGTCTAAACACATGAGGCTGAAACTGAGGAAAACGTCAGGACTAAAACTCAGTTCTCATAGTTTTAACCTGCATGCGGACTCTTTTCCACTTGAGAAACCAAGCTGCCTTTCGCACAGTGCTGACAATCTGATATCACTGCCCACATTATTCTTAGTACAAAAGAATGCACACCTCCCTCTCAGCTTCACAAAGTGTGCTCCCCAGAACAACCTCCTGCACAAAAGGAGTGCTCAAAACTGTTGTCCATTGATCAGCTACACCTTTCCTGTGCTGTGACTTTTCAGGACTGCGCTGTTCAACGCAACAGGAACAAGCAGGAACAGATTTTGTAACATTTAATATTTTGGGGCTTTCCTGGAGTTATAGGTGAATATTTATTGGAATTCACTATGTGTGTTAAGTTTTTTGTTTGTTTGTTTCACAGTTTGGACAGAATTACATTTCCTTTTTGTCCTCCCAACGTATTATTTGCTCTTCTACCATATGTTTGCTATCTCTATTTTGAATTGTGGTTAATTGTGCACACAGTACTTTTCCATGACTGGAAACACTTTAAAAGGTGCTTCATGTCATATTCATCTTCGTATCTGTAGGGCTTAATAAAGAGGCTTACTCAGCATGAGTATTCACTAGTGCTGTGGCTTTGGGAAAAATGTATTGGTTTGTATTATACTTAGTAGATTCTGTTAGGTTCTAATTCTCAAAAAGATGCTTCTGACAGTGCAAGACCCTTTCAGCCTTAAATGCTCCAGTCAATTTCTGCCTGGGTAAACTCGAGTGCAGTAGAGAGAGAGAAAAACAAAAAAAGTATAGAAATCTTAAAAGTCTAGTTTCTTGTATACCCCACCCAAAGACTTGGGGGTAGTTAGGGTAAATTAACCAAAGCACATATTCAAAGAATTCCCATTGGATTCTCTCGATTCTGCTTTAAGACTTTTTTTCTCTTTCCAGCTCACACTATCCCTTGCCTTATCTACTCTCATCTGATAAAATACTGCAACTAAGTAGTCTTATTAATTTTATGCCCCCCCACCCCCTAAAATATGTGACCACTTTTAACTTCACACCTTACCTATATGGAGTGGACTATTGTCGAACCGAGGTTTTCATACTAATTCAGGGAAGAGCAGCTGGAAGTCTCAATGCTCTCTGCAGAACACCATGGCATTTTCTTCTACTAAATTCCATTATAGGGATTACAATAATTTCACTTTCTTAAAATAGGACTCTACACACATAGCACGTGTGAAAAGTGTTATTGGATATATTTTGAAGAAATTCTGTTTTCCCAAAGTTTTGCCATTGATATACGTTCATTATTTTTCCATTTTTCACCTCCCTTTGTAGTATGTTGCACATCTCCACCATACTATATAAGGGAGCGGAGTTACTTGGCTTGCCCCCTCCGCTTGTCATCCAAGTCTGCTCATTTTAGGAATCCCTATGTACAGCAGTTCTTTAACTCAATATTTATTTAGCCCTGGACGGTGAATTTTTTACACACACACACAACTATACAACTTTATATGAATGTGAATGATATATATTCATACAAGGATTTTTAATGCATTCTTTTTTCTTTTGATTTTTGTTTGCTTTTCCTTTTCTCTTCTCTTTTTTGCCCCATATATTCTCCCAGAAAGTAACCCATGTTAACAACTTTGAATCCTTTATTTTTATCTCCACTAACCTTAGCATGTATGTATGTATGTATGTGTACACACACACGCGCACACACACACACACACACACACACTGCTATAGGAATTTTGTTTCATTGTTTTAGAAAAATTAGGACCGTACTTTCCAAAGTTTTCTGCAACTTGGATTTCTCACTCATCATTTACCTTGTAGAGTCTCTTCCTTGCTGACTGGTCCAACTCTAATTCATTATTTTAAAATATTTATTCCCTGCATGAAGTACATGATTGTGGATATACAACAGTTCCTCAATTTATGTCATTTAGTTTGTTTTCAACATTAAAATAAGCATTAAACTTTATATATATTTCAGTGTTATACATGTTTATATGTTATATATGTTTGTTATATAGTTTTATAATATTAAAGTTATTATATATAAAAAATCTCCTAAATCATAAAAGAAGGGCTTTTATTTCTGTGGGGGAGATTTCCAGAAGTGGGCCAAAGTGAATGGAATTTTAACTTTTAATAGATTGTTATGGGTTGAATTGTGTCCCGTAAAAAATACATTGAATTCATAACCTGTCTTTGCAGATGTAATCAAAATAAGATGAAGTCATACTGCATTTAGGGCGGGCCCTCTTCCATTGACTTCTGTCCTTATAAGAAGAGGAACATTTGGACACAGACACACAGAGGGGGCCCTGTGAAGCTGGGGGCAGAAATTGGAGTGATCTACCCACAAGCCAAGGAACATCAAGGTTTGCCAGCAGCCCCTAGGACCAAGGAGGTCTTGTGAGGCCCTGCGGACACCTTGATTTCAGACTTCAAGCCGCCAGAACCGTGAGACAATACAGTTCTGTTTTTTTTTAAGTCTGTTTATGTTGTTTGTGGGACTTTGTTATAGCAAACCGAGGAAACTAACACATACATGTTGCAAGAGTAGCGTCCCTAAAGACAGGTGTTCTTATTTCCTAATTTATCAGGGCACTTGTTTCAGTGACTATCATTTAGTATATATTTGTTGGTGGTTTTTGGTAAGAAGTCTACCATTAGTAGTTTCCCTTTATTCCTGTTCTATGTGCTACTTTTATTAATAAGGCTCTGAATTTTACCAAATAATTAACATTTATTGTTATTATCATGAGGCTTTCCTACTTTGCTTTTTGATAGAATGGATTCTCTTTATATTTTTTTCAGATAATTTTCCCATCCTTACGTTTAGAATAAGCCCTACCTGGAAATAATGTGCTAGTCTTCTGACTTTATATCCTAATATTTTATTTTGAATGCTTCGTGTCTATTCATAAGTGATGGTGGGCTGTGCTTTTAACTGTTGTTATCAGGTTTAGCATTAAAGTCTTGTTGGCTTCGTAAAATGCATTAGAGAGCTTTTCATATTTTTCTATTCAGTTGGAATACTTTAGATTACATTAAAATTAACCTTTTTTTCCCCTTAATATCATAGAGAACTCACCTATAAACCACTCTGGTTCTTGTGACTTTTTTTTTTTTTTTAACAAAAATGATCACTTGAAAACATTTAAACTTCTATTAAAGTAGGAAGTATTATATAATGAACCTCTTCATACCCATACCCAGCTTTAACTCAAGTTGGAACTTTAGTTGGCAGGGAAACTGAAGCACTAAGCAATGATTTGTGATTTTTAAAATAAGTTTTGTGATACCAGTGGATTTCAACTCCTTTCCCAAAGCTAGACATTTTACCCAAGTTATAAAGTTGAAATAATCTGTTACTTCCCCACTTGTCTTCTCAAGTAAATTCATCAAACATTAATTGAGGGTAGTAGAATGCTACACCCTGCCTTCAGAGGGTGGGGACTAAAGGCTTGAACTGGGCTAAGGTCCCAGCTCATTGAGTCTCAGTTTCCTCATCTGCTCTGTGGGATGGTGGTGAGGATTAGGTGAAATACTACCTAGAAGACACAGAAGGGGGCTGCTGTGGGTTCTCACACAGATAACTGCTTTAGGACCGAGGCACTCGCTCTTACAGCTGCTAGCAGTTGGCTGCCGATGGCTCACAGATGAATCCTTCTTTGGGACTTGTCCTCACCTGAAAGGAACTGCACCGAACAAGGTTGTGCCCCATCTTGAGCGTCAGCACAGGGCCAAAAGTTGTTCAGTTTTGTCTGGCTCCCCTGCGTCCATGCAAGTCACCTCTGAAGGGCCATCCAGCCTCCAAGCTCCCTGTGGCGTTGGCCGTGGCCCCTCTGTGTAGCTGCTATGCCCGAATTCTCTTGCTGCCCGGTCCTGTTTCCTTCAGCCCCTCACAGGAGTTGGTAAGCAGAGACTCTCCAGTAAGACTGCTGCATGCAACTTCGGCCTCAGTCTGTTTCTGAGGGAGTGTAGCCCAAGACGGTGCTTCAAACAGGGCCTGGTAAGCATTCAATAAATGCTGTTACTGTGAACGGCTATTGTAATTATCATAGATCTCAGGTAATGCTGAACCTTTCCTGCTGACCTCAGAAAGTCTGCCCAGTCGTGTAGCGGTGGGACTCACTCTCTCTCCACTGCAATCACATTCACTTCGGCGGGTGCTCTGGGGCCCGACTCGGAGCAGAGTGATGACGTTAAGAAGTTTGCCAGCTCCTAACGTAGAGAGGATTTCTGCACCTGAGCAGAATAATGGCATTTGTTGCGTAACACCGTCACATACCTACCAGGAAGCAGTAGAATTGGGCATTTGTGTTTCGTAATTCAGTGTTCAATATGTTGTGGGCTATGTTGGTGCAAGCCGGCAGACAAAACTCCTTTGATGCCAAAAGTTAAAGGGAAAGAATCATATGGAGTTAAAATATTGAGAAAATATTGATTAACATTTTCTACAATTCTGATTTAGTCATGAACCTCCTCAGTCTGGCTTATGGGAGCCTACACTGAAATCTGTGTGTGTGTGGGTGTGGAACATGGCCCTATGTGGGTAAGTGCAGACTATTTGAGATATATAAGCAGATAGACTTCATTCAACATATGTAAATCAAGGAAGTGAATCAGTCAATTATGTGACTATTGTGGATAATTGAAGATGGCGATAGTGCCTAAATTTGGTATGGGGAGGTGGAGTATTTTTAGTAATTTGACGTTTTTTTTTTCCTAAACTGCCTACAGAGCAGATTTAACATCTATCTCAAAATACTCTCAACAGTAATTTACAGAAGTGTCAGAAAAACCTGATAGGCTAACATATTGGCATCAACATGATTCTTTAATTTTATTATTATTATTTTATTTAATTTTTAAATTTAAACTCTTAACTCATCACCATGGAGCTATGTGGTCCAATTATTCTCTGGGCAGTGATCAGAGGGTCTTTTGTCTACAGCACTTCTTTGTGCTGAAAGGAGAATGTACAATACACACGAGAGCACTTTTCTTACATCCTTTTGGAAACTCATTATTAAAGTTTGGTTGTCTATTCCTCACACTTGTGCTGGCATTTAATGGTTTAATTATGTTACTGATCAATTAAGTCCGTATTAATATTCCTTTCAAGAGTCCCTGGAATCCTTGGCAGTACTGAGAGAACAAGGGAGACTGATAGGGCAAAGAGGTTATATACTGACCCCAGGAAACATAATATTTGCATTTTGTATTGAGCATTTCAGGGAGAAAAAAAAATGAAGCTAATGCCTTTAGTCATCTAAACTAGATGTGTATAGAGGATGAGCCACATGGAGAACAGGATCTCTAATCTCTACCAGAACACTGGATGGTGTAAAATAGGAGGGCTAAGCATACTGCCCCCACAACCCACACATTTATTATTTTTTTTGCAGCCAGTTTAATAAAAGCATCCTGATTTTTTAAAAAGCACACAAAAACTTTTTAGTAATAATTTGGGACTGGTCATGCAAATTCCAGTGCAAGACACATTGATAAACATCACGTCTGGCTTTTGAGGTACATTTACATTTCTAAGAGGAAAAAAGAGTGGGATAAATTATTTCAAACCACTCTCCTGGTCCCCCCAAGCAGCAGTTTTAATTCATGAAGAGTGTGGATGGGCCCTGGAAACAAAACAGAGCTATTGCCATTGATAGATTTGCCTGAAATTTGATGTTTATAGTTGTGCTCCAATTTGGGCACCTTCAAGTAGAGAATAAGGAGTCAAGAGGAGGGAATTATAAGAAAATTTGGGTCTGAAATACGGTGGCTTTGGAGACTATTTGGTAAATACAGTTAATCTCAAGGCCAGGAAGTTCTTTCAACGTATACTATGGCATGTGCCAAACGAGAAATTGGAGAGTCAGATGTGATGTCCTCTGTGTGTCCTGTCTGTTCTTTGAAACCAGAGCTGTAAAACTATTGAACTGCTACATAAGGAGTAGAACAGATACAGCATGATTCCGAATCCTCCCAAGGATAGTTCAAAATTTGCCTTCAGATTTTTCTCTAGGTACATGTTTTCCTGCAGGATTGTGGTGACATATTTTTTTTTAATTTATTCAATAGGATAGGAAATGGCTTTAATAATAATTTTGGTCCATGTTATTCTAAAAAATCTGGATGGACCCTAGTAAGAATGATGAACGTATTATGATGACAAGTCAGCAAATATTCAATAATCACTTGTTATGAACAGGGAGGAGGTAAAAATCTACTAAATATGGAGTGTCTCTACTGGGCCTATCCTAAGAAATTCTACATATGCCATATCTATTATTCCTCACAGAACCCCATGGAGACCTGTATACAGGTCCTCATTTTGACAGTTGAGAAAATGCGGTTTAGAGAGTCACAACATGAGAAGCAGGAACCACTTTCGGTGTGATATAAGTACCCCCTACCTTCCTCAAAGAATCTGTAGACCAACTGGAGAGAAGAGACAAATATTTGAAATAAGAAATTATCTATGTCAGAGTAGACATTTTATTGACAGGGAGTGCTTGGCATATCAGTCAATATTATTGTATTTGAGAGAAACAGGATTTCACAAAGAACTATTCTGGTGTTCAGGAAAGATAGGATGGACAAAGTGGGACTCAAATTCGACACGGATCCTTGAAAACAGTAGAATTTAAGCCAAGAGGATGTGCGAGGCATTGCCAGCGGTGGAATGCTTCTGTTCAAAGGCCCATAGATGCATAATCAAAGGTGGGTTAGGCAGAAAATGGTTGACCATTGTGATGGTAAGGGTTTTTGGGGAGGAAAAGCTAACAGTAAGGTTAAATTTAGTTTATAGATGTTATATTTCAGCTTGTGTTACCCTTTTGTTTAGTATTTGTATAGTATCTGTAGAACAATCAACCTAAGGTTTTCTGTTAATCTGACATGGAGAAACAGAAGAGACAGAAAGATCATGGACACGAGAGAGGAGACAGTGTGGGTGATGTCAATAAAAATTTTATAAACCAGATATTTTTGCTGTGGATTTAAGATTGAGAGATTTTTTTTTAAGATGGCTGCTGTATACACATCTTATTCCATTTTATTTCTATTAGTTTCATATTACCACACTAGCAAATTACCATAAACACTGGTATTGGAACACAAATTTGTAATCCTACAGTTCTGAAGGTTAGAAGTTCAAAATGACTCTCATTAGGCTAAAATCAAGATGTTGGCAGAGTTGTGTTCCTTTTGAGAGCTCCAGGAGAGAATTTATGTCCTTGTCTTGTCCAGCCTCTAGAGGTTGCCTGAATCTTCCAGCAATCATACCCTGACCTCTGCTTCCTTTATCACATTTTCTTTTCTGACTCTCCTGCCTCCTTCTTTCTCTTATAAGGACCCTTGTGATCACCCCATCTCAAGATCCTTAATCACATCTCTAAGTCCCTTTTGCTATGTAAGGCAACATATTCACAGGTTTCTGGGATTAGGACATGGACATCTTTGGGTGGCCATTATTTTGCCTACTACACCATCACATGGCAAAAACACCACTACTTTAGATCGATCAGTTGATCGATCCATCCATCCATCCATCCATCCATCCATCCATCCATCCTCCCTTCTAAATGGGGAAATGCAGCATGTGCATAGATGTGAATTGATGGTTCATATCTCTGTCTTGACTATGTCACTCTGAGCTTCCATTAAATCCTCTGAGCCTCAATACTATCATTTGAAAAACTGAGGTATTTTGCCCATCTCTACGTTCTGTTGTGGGGATTAATGAGATAATGGAGGTGAAAATATATGGAGCAGTACCTATTACAAGCCATTAACTAAAACCAAGCAGCAGCAGCAGCAGCAGCAGTAGTAATGGCATTCTGTGGGGGTGCCAAAAAATTTAAAAAATAGTTATACTGAAGCACATAGAATAGGTATAGAGCCAGACTGAACAATTGTTACTAATTCAAAGAGAATTATTTTGATACAGCTGAAACTAACATAACACTGTATGTTAACTATATGGAACTAAAGTAAAATAAAAAGAAAATTAATTTGAAATACAATAAAACCATTGTTGAGAATAACAGGGTTTCTTTATTCAAGTTTTGGATCAATTCTGTCTCAGCTTCATATCACTGATGAAGGTTCTCAAATTTCTTTTTAGTATTTTTGTAACAGGGAATGAGTTAGGTGGACCCAGATATTTCCCCAATTATGAATCATCTGAAATTCAGATTGATCCTGGCATTTGTATCCTCAATGCCAATCTTCTAAGGATGCCTTTGAGTGAGTACAGTTTGCCTTCAGTTCAGGCACATCCTCTTAAAATTATGCCATATCAGTGGGTAAGATATTTGGCAGCTTAGCATATTTTGAGGTTTACAATCAGTGACAGTCACAGACACTTACAAGATGATTCATACTCCTAAATCCTTGAATATCTTCAAAAATTCTAACACAATTCCCACCAAATAGTTCTAGGATTCTTTAGAATAGGTGATTTCTTGGTTTCAAGGCAGTTTGGTAATGAGAAATAAATGTAGTCTCCAGATGTCATCTATTCCATCCACATGTCCAATTTGCATCTGTATACTTGCACTTCTGTGAATAAATAAGCACTCTCTCTCTCTTATTCTTGAGTATTCTTTAAAACCTAAAGTTTTAAAAGTTCATTGTGGCCCACTGTCTTCTACCAGCAAGAAAGCAAAATCCTGGAGGCCACTGGGGGTTTAGCAAGTTGAGTCTTTGGGAGTCCTTGAATTCCCCCAAAGACTGGTTTAAGAACGTACCCTAGTAAAGCTTTTTGCCTGAACATTTGACTGCATTCAAAATATCTATACTCTATCTCAACATCTTAAAACTAACCAGTGAATAGAAAATGTAGGACACCTCCAACATTACACCTGCAATGATCCAAATGGAAAATTTTGCAACATAAAGTTTTATGACAAATGATTTAATGACAGTCAGGCACATCAACATTTTCTTTTGACATGAAACCTTATTTAAAATGTTAATTTAAAATGTTTACACCTTTCAATATTGGCATTAAATCTGTGACCAGTTGAACCTGTTTCTTCTTCGTTTAACGTAAACATCTAAAATTTCGTTCTGGGGCGCCTGGGTGGCTCAGTCCATTAAGCATCTGCCTTGGGCTCAGGTCCTGATCCTCAGGGTCCTGGGGATTGAGCCCCCAAGTCCAGACTCCCAGCTCAGTGGGGAGTCTGCTTCTCTCTCTCCCCCTCACCCTGCTCATGCACACGCGCTCTCTCTTTCACTTACTCTTTCTCTCAATTAAATAAATAAAATCTAAAAAATAAAATAAAATAAAATTTCGTGCCTACTGTGCAATGTGGTTTACTAATCATGTGTAATACAGCATGTGCTGGAGGGTCTAGGCCCAAAAGACAGAGAGTTGTATCAAGTTAGGCTGTGTTTGGGGATAGGTGAATATATCATCTAACCGTATGGGAGTAATGAACAATTGAGCTGAACATACAATATGAGTGTTGCCATTTATTAAATATCTTATATGATGAGTCCTGTTCTAAGAACTATACATATACAATTACATGATCTCTTCCTAATAACTCTTAAACATAGTCCTTATTTTAAACATAGTCCTTATTATTGTCATTTTAAAATCTGTATGGGGTGCCTGGCACTGAATGAGTTTGTGGTGATAACAAGGTAGACATGCTTTTAGCCTCATGGTACTTCTAGATGTTGAAATTGAACATCAGAACATTGAAAGAATTTGCCTGTGGCTATACAGTTCTTAGGAGAGGAATGGGGATTCAACCTCAGAACACTGGGGCTTTTCTGCTACTGTTTTTGTTTTCCTACTACAGGGCTCAGAAGTCAGTTTGAAGAATCATGTAACTGGAAATTCAGGGCTAGGAAAGCAGTAATATTGTAGTCACCGAAGACAATTAAATAGCAAAGAGGTAGAGAAGAAAACATTTTCTTAACATATCAACTGACAATTTATCTACGGACCAACGACAGAAGGACGTTGGAAATGATTAGATTATCTTTACAATGCTAATTGGTGTTTTACTTACTGAATTAGTTGGTATCGTCCAGCTTTTATGTCCTGGTTTCTGGGATCATAAGGATAGCTAAGACAGGAGGTTTGACCTCAAAATGTCACAGTTGAAAAAGGAGGAGACAGACATGTAAGCAAGCAAGTGAATAAACTAGTTTAGTTGCTTTGATAGAAATCTATACAACTGCAGTGGAGCATATTAGAGGGAAAGGTACATTCCAGCCAGGGATAACTTCTAGAAGGGAGGGAATCAGAAAACCTTTGTAAGAGCTAACACTTTACTAAGAATTGAAAGATGAGTATTCACTAGGTGAGGAGGGAGGATAGGGTGGAAGCAATAATGAAAACACAAGGTTGGGAGATTGCATGTAGTTTAACGTGGCCAGTGGAGAAGTTTTCAGGGACTGATGCAGCATGATATTTATTTGGAAATATAGTTGAGGTGAGAAGGGGACATTTATTCTGCAGAA
This sequence comes from Leptonychotes weddellii, assembly GCF_054177405.1. NCBI lineage: Eukaryota > Metazoa > Chordata > Mammalia > Carnivora > Phocidae > Leptonychotes > Leptonychotes weddellii. The sequence goes on along the minus strand of NC_138385.1, from coordinate 80,012,387 downwards.
GATAAAGGATCATTGAATAGTTGACCAATGACTGCCATCCTTGGCTGCACATTGAATCTTCCCATATCATGCCAGGATCCCATTTAAGACCAATCCAATCAGAATTATGTGAGTTCCGTAGGTGATTCTAATGTGCAGTCAAGAATGAGAATGGCTGTGTTACTAGATGAGTACCATGACACTCTGCGCACACGCGCGCGTGCACACACACACACACACACACACAGAGCCACACATGTTTCTACTCCCCAGGTTTCAAGATGAGAAATTAAATGAGGGGCATCTAAGTGGCTCAGTCAGTTAAGCATCTGACTCTTGATCTCAGGGTCATGAGTTCAAGCCCTGTGCTGGGCTCCATGCTGAGCGTGGGGCCTGCTTTAAAAAAAAAAAAAAGAAAGAAATTAAGTGAGTGGAATTTTGCAGGGAGAATGAATAGGTGTGAAAAAGATGAAGATGTTAGAGATGGACATTATCCTTAGTGAAATAAGCCAGACACAGGATGACAAATACTGTACAATCTTACTTATATGTGGAATCAAAAAAACTTACAAAAGCAGAGTGGTTGTCAGAGGCTGAAAGGTGGGGAAAAAGGGGAGATGTTGGTCAAAGGGTACAAAGTTTCAGTTATGCAGGATGAATAAGAGATCTGGAGATCTAATGTACAGCATGGTGACTCTAGTTAATAATACTATATCGTACACTTGAAATTTGCTGAGAGTAGATTTTTCCAGTTTTATTAAGATATAATTGACATATAACTTTGTGTAAGTTTAAGGTCTACAACATATTGATTTGATACACTTATATATTATAAAATGATGACCACCATAGTGTTAGCTAATACCTTCATCATATCATATAATTACTATTTACTTTTCGTGGTGAAAACATTTCAGATCTATTGGCAACTTTCAAGTATGTAATACCATGTTATGAGCTGTAATCACCATGCTGTACATTAGATCCCCAGAAATTATTCATCTTATAACTGAAAGTTTGTATCCTTTGATCTACATCTCCCCATTTCCCCCACCTCTGTAACTGGTAACCACCAGCATACAAGAGAGTAGATCTTAAGTGTTCTCAACACAAACACACACACATAAAACTATGTGAGGTGATGGATAGTTCATTGCTGGATTGTGATGATCATTTCACAATGTATATGCATATCAAAACATCACATTGTACACCTTAAATATACAATTTTTGTTATTTATGCCTTAATAAAGCTGGAGAAAAGTTTAAAAATAAACTATGTTATACACCCAAAACATAGATGGTAGAAGTGGCAAGACATAGCCTTTGATGTGGAGGGCTAGTTAAGGGAATGCAGGAATAAATGATGACTTTCATTTTCATGGTTATGATGCCATTACCAGGTTGAGGAACACAAAAATGGGGAAAGGATTTGCTGAAAGACATTGCGCTCTCTTTGAGATAGTGAATTTAAGGACCCTCTAGGATATCTAGGTAGGAATGTTAATTAGACAGCTGATGTACTAGGATGGAACTCATGAGAGAGGTCTAAGCTAACAATAGACATTTGAGAGTCATCATCATATATGGTGGGGAAGCCATGAGCATGGGTGAGATTGTTTAGGGAACATGTGTATAGTGACAAGTAGAGCCGAGGACAGAATAATTTAGCTAATGACACTTTGGGGTGTAGACTAAGCTAGTGAGGTCTGCAAAAGGAACTGGGAAGACATGATCAGAGAAGTATGAAGAAACTCAGGAGATACCATTTTTAAGAAGGTTTTGAGTGGTATTTAAGACATGAGAGTTGGGGTGCCTGGCTGGCTCAGTCAGTAGAGTATGCAACTCTTGATCTCAGGGTCATGAGTTTGAGCCACATATTGCTCATTAAGAGAAATAATAAAAATAAATGATGATTTAAAAAAACAGATTTGAGGGTTATTATAGTTTTATGTGTGGCCATGTCTAATTTGAGGCCATAATAGACTAGTGGTTGAGTACCCAGGAAATCAAGAAACTTGGTGAGTAGGAAGTTGGATAGAAGATCTGAATGGATATGGAAACCCTCTCAGATGATGCTGGGGCTTGGCATGGAGAACAGAACTAGTACTCAAGTTCTGAATGCCATACCAGTTCAAAGAGAATGATAGAGGCTTATTTAGACGCACCAGAAGGCATTTTTGTGCATTGAAAGGTTGCATCTTTCCCTTGGAATTGTTACAAACTTATCAGTATTTATTTCATGTTGGAGATCATGAAAACTAATTTTCTCTTGAGGAGAGCTCTAAATACAAGCAATGCCAGATTCTTTGTCTAGCCATTGGGCAACATCCTTGTAGTTCTCCGAACCTATTCTATGCTTTGAATCTCTGTACCTCAGACCTACTGTTCCTTCTACTGTTCCTACTGTTCCTTGCCCAAGTTTATTCATTAACTAATTATTTTTTTGTTCACAGATTTTTTTTAAGATAAAATTTATGTATGTTGATATTAAAAATATTAAACATACACTTGTTGAGTTTTGACAGATGCATATACCTACGTAATCCAAACCCCTATCAAGATAGAGAATATTACCATCACTGCTGAAAGTAAGCTACTACTTCCCAGTCAACCACTTCACATACACCTCAGTGAAAACCACTACCTTGATTTTGTGCCACCATAGACTAGTTTTGCCTGCTTTGGAAGTTCATACCATGAATAAATCCATTATTTTATGGATAGACACCTGGGCAATTTCCAGTTTGGGGTTATTACAAATAAAGCTGCTACGAACGTCCATGTAAAAGTGTTTTTGTGGATATTTGTTTCACTTAGGTAAAAAGCTAGGAGTGGAACTGCTGGGTCAGAGAGCAGGTGTTTAGTGTCATAAGCAACTGGCAGACCTTTTACCAAAGTAGTTGTACCATTTTGCACTGTCATCAACAATGTTTGAGAGTTTAAGCTGCTCCATGTCCTTGCCAATATCTGGTGTTGTCAGGCTTATTAATTTTAACCATTAAGGTGGATAATTCCTTGGGTTTTAATTTGCATTTTAACGACTCATAATGTGGAGCATCTTTCCATGTGTTTATTGGCCATTCATATATCCTTCTTTTGTGAAGTAGCTGGTTAAATTTTTGCTCTTTTTTTTTCATTGAGTTGTCTTTTTGTTATTCAGTTGTAGGAGTTCTGTTATATGCCCTGGTGACCAGTTTTTACCTGATAGATGTGTTAGGAATATACTTGGGAATATTAGCTCGTAGTCTGTGGCTTACCTATTTTTGAAATTTTTTATATTTTTATTTCACGAAAATTTTTATTTTAAAATGTGTAAAATATATTTATTTAAATTTTTTAGAACACTTAACATGAGATCTACACTCTTAATTTTTTTCACACCTAACAAAATTATTATTTAAAATATTATTCCAGGCAATGTTCAAATTTCTTTGATTTTCTCAAACATTTTTTAAAATTTATTTTTTGAATATAGTTGACACACAATGTTATATTAGTTTCGGGTGTACAACTTACCGATTTGACAGATTTATACAGTATGCTGTGGTCACCACAAGTATAGATACCATCTGTCCTGTTACATTGCTACTGCAATATCACTGACCATTCCTTATGCTGTGCCTTTTATTCCTGTGACTTATTCATTCCATAACTGGTAGCCAGTATCACCCTCCCCTCTTCACCCATTGTGTCCAACTCCCCACCCCCTCCCCTCTGGCAACCATCAGTTTGTTCTCTGTATTTATAGGTCTGATTCTGCTTTTTGTTTATTCATTTGTTGTAGGGTTCCACTTATGAGTGGAATCATATGGGGTGTGGCTTTCTCAATCTGACTTATTTCACTTGGCGTAATACCCTCTAGGTCCATCCATGCTGTCTCAAATGGCACGATATCATCTATTTTTATGGCTGTGTAATAGTCCAGTGTGTGTATATGTGTGTATACACCAGATTTTCCTTACCCATTTTTCTATCAGTGGACACTTAGGTTGCTTCCATATCTTGGCTGTTGTAAATAATGCTGCAATAGACATAAGGGTTCATATTACCTTTTCAAATTAGTGTTTTCATTTTCTTTGGGTAAATATCCAATAGTAGAATTATTGGATCCTATGGTAGTTCTATTTTTAATTTTTTTGAAGACCCTCCAAAACCTCCTGTTTTCCAGAGGGGCTGTACCAGTTTGCATTCCCACCAATAGAGAATGAGCAGTAAGAGGGTTCCTTTTTCTCCACATCCTCACCAACACTTGTTTTTTCTTGTCATTTTGATTTTAGCCATTCTAACTGGCATAAGTGATAACTCATTGTGGTTTTGATTTGTATTTCCCTGGTAATTAGTGATGTTGAGCATCTTTTCATATCTCTGTTGGCCATCTGTACGTCTTCATTGGAAAAATGTCTATTTAAGTCCTCTGCCCATTTTTTAATTGGATTGTTTGGTTTTTTTGGTGTTGAGTTGTATAAGTTATTTCCATATTTTGGATATTAACCTCTTATTGGATATATCATCTACAAATATCTTCTCTCATTCAGTAGTTTATTTGTTTTGTTAGTGGTTTCCTTTGTGGTGTAAAAGCTTTTGATTTTGATGTAGTCCTGATAATTTATTTTTGCTTTTGTTTCCCTTGCTTTAGGAGAAATATCAAGAAAAATGTTGCTATAGCTGGTATCAGAGAAATTACTACCTGTGTTCTCTTCTAGGATATTTATGGTTTCAGATCTCACATTTAGGTCTTTAGTCCATTTTGGGTTTATTTTTGTGTGTGGTGTCATAAAGTGGTCCAGTTTCATTCTTTTACATGTGGCTAGCTGTCCAGTATCCCAGCACATTTATTGAAAAGACTGTCTTTTCTCCATTGTATATTTTTGCCTTCTTTGTCATAGATTGACCATATAATTGTGGGTTTATTTCTGGGGTCTCCATTCTGTTCAACTGATCTATGTGTCTCTTTCTGTGCCAGTACAATACTGTTTTGATTATTACAGCTTTGTAGTCTATCTTGAAATCTGGGATTGTGATGCCTCCACCTTTGTTCTTCTTTCTTAGGATTGCTTTGGCTATTTAGGATCTTCTGTGGTTCCATACAAATTTTAGGATTATTTGTTCTATTTTTTTTAAAAATACTGTTGGTATTTTGATGGGGATTGGATTGAATCTGTAGATTACTTTGGATAATATGGACATTTTAACAATATTAATTCTTCTAATCCATAAGCATGAAATATCTCTCCATTTGTGTCATCTTCAATTTCTTTCATCAGTGTTTTATAGTTTTCAGAGTACAGGTCTTTCACATTTTTGGTTAAGTTTTTTTTTTTTTTTTAAGATTTATTTGTTAGAGAGAGAGAGTGTATGAGCAGAGGGAGGAGCAGAGAGGGAGGGAAATAATCTCAAGCAGACTCCCTGCTGAGCGTGGAGCCCAACATGGGGCTCAAACCCATGACCTTGAGATCATGACCTGAGCTGAAATTAAGTCAGACGCTTAACCGACTGAGCCACCCAGGGCTCCCCCCACCCCGCTTATTTTTGGTTAAGTTTATTCCTAGGTATTTGATTCTTTTTGGTACAACTGTCAGTGTGTTGTTTTTTGAATTTCTCTTTCTGCTTCTTCATTGACTGTATAGAAACATTACCGATTTCTGGGTATTAATTTTGTATCCTGCTACTTTACTGAAATTGTTTATTACTTCTAGTAGTTTTGGGGGGAATCTTTAGTATTTTCTATGTATAGTATTATGTCATCTGCAAATAGTAACAGCTTAACTTCTTCTTTACCAATATGGATCCCTCATTTCTTTTTCTTATCTGATTGATGTAGCTAAGACATCCAGTACTATGTTGAATAAAAGTGGTGAGGGTGGACATCCTTGTCTTGTGCCTGACCTTAGAGGGAAAGCTCTCAGTTTTTCACCATTGAGTATGATGTTAGCTGAGGGTTTTTCAGTATGGCCTTTATCATGTTGAGCTGTTGTTCCCTCTAACCCCACTTTGTTGAGACTTTTATCTGAGTTGATGTTGAATCTCGTCATATGCTTTTTGTGCATCTTTTGAGACAACCATATATCTTTATTCTTCATTTTGTTGATGTGGTGTATTATACCGATTGCTTCTGATTAACTTTCATTTGAGGAAAAGCTATCCCAGCAAAAAAACCCCATGTAACAGAATACATGTTTCTGTCTACCCCTCTCTTCCTTGGCCTGGTTCTCTAAGAAGACAAACTGAGGCTCTTGGGGATTGAGGGTGCTGAGATGGGCAAGGTGGAGGGGCTTACTAAGGGCAGTTGGCTTGTGTGTTTCTGTGTCCTGTGCCAGGATCAGACACAGACATAAGGCAGAGCCTTTTGAGATCTTCTTTATAACCATTTTTAATAGTATTGTTCTGGAAGTAGAAGTTGCAAATCCCTGGATGCTCTTCCTCATTCCAACCCACAGTTAGTGGATGTTTCTTTCAGCTTTGGACTGTCTTTTTCTCATCCTTAATTTCCACTGCTGCTTTAAAAGTTAGCCTTTCATATTGCTTTACTCTAATGATATTTTTATATGTTTTACTGCCAAAATATATTAATTGCAAAAAATAAAAGAGAAAATAAACTAAAAGAAGAAACTAATGGAAATCACATATCATCCCACCACTCAGAGGAATATTTGGGGCTGTTTTCCAATTATTTTTTAATTTTATATATATGCATAAATCAACTACATATGAATATCCAGTAGTTTTGATGTGTAACAAATGATCCCAAATGTTGTGACTTAAAACAACAACCATGCATTTAGATTATGTATTAGTCAGCTCTGGCTGCTATAATAAGATACCACAGACTCAGTGGTTTACATAACAGGAATTTACTTTCTCACAGTGTTGAAGGCTCTAAGTCTGAGATCAAGGTACCAGCATGGGTGGTTGGTGGTGAGAGCTCTCTTCTTGGCTTATAGATGGCTACCTTCTTTCTGTTTATTCTCAGCCTTTTCTTGATGTATGTGCATATGTGCACACACACACATACACACACACACACACACAGGAGAGTACAGGAGTGATCTGTTTGGTGTCGCTTTTTATAAGCTCTCTGATGTCTTTCATTTGAATTAGAGCCACACCCTTATGACCTCATTTGATCTTAATTATTTTGGTAAAGGCCCGGTCTCCAAGTACAGTCATATTGGGGCTTAGAATGTCAACATAGGAATGGGGGGGGTCACAAACATTTGGTCCATAACAGATCATGATTTTGCAGGTTGGATATTTGAATTGGGTTCAACTACACAGTTCTTCTGGTCTGAGCCAGGCCTGGCTGATTTCATGTGTCTGTGATCAGCTGGTGGTGACTGGGGCTGGCTTGTGTATGATAGCCTCATGTGGGAAGGCTAGGATGACATTAGTCTGCCTCTATGTTGTCTCTCATCATCTAGCATGCTACCTTAGGCTTATTCACATGATTTTCGGAGTGCCCTAAGAGCAGCAAGTCCCAATACACAAGAACTTTTCAAAGTCCTTGCTTGAATCATATTTGCTTCTGTTCTACTGGCTAAAGTAAGGCCACAGTCAGTGTGGGAGGGCACTATCAGTGGACTAGGATACAGGGAGGTATGAACTGCAATCAGTCTACCACATATATGCAACATGCATATATTGTTTTTCCAAAAACAGGGACAAACTTTGCATACTGTTTTGTAACATTTTTTTACTTAATAAAATACTGTATCTTTCTATGTCTTTAACGTTCTTCTGTAACCACATATTATTGCTTTGATGTACAAGAACATGATCCTAAAGAGCATTATTAAAACTAAAGTTCAAACAATGTTTTTCCTGCATCATTAGAATGCACTGACTTCAAAAATGAGTATTTGGAAGGAAACAAAAGTCTTTGGATCTGTATGTTCTGTAATATTTCTTAAGAACCAATCTCAATCAATTTCCTTAATCACAGCTAGCACTAAGAGGAGGCTTGTGATTGAGTAAGGTACAGGGTCCACAGAGACTCTTTTTACTTTAAGTGGCACTTTTTTCTAGTAAACAGAATAGCAAACATGTTGATGCATTGCAATTGTAATATGAAGTGACTGTGTTCATCAGCACCAAGAAGAGGAGAATGTGAGATGAAACACAAGCCAGAGAAGTCATTCTTGACTCTTACACTTCTCACACCTACATTTGATCTGTCAGCAACTTCTGTTGGATATACCTTCAAAATACATCCCAAATCTGAACACTTCTTCTACCTCTACTGCTACCGTCCTGGTCCAAGCCATCATCCTCTCTTGCCTGGATTGTTGGTCTTTTAAATGATCTGATCTCCCTGCTTATATGCTTGTCTCCTTAGAGTCAGTTTTCAAAACAGCAGCCAACATTATTCTTTCAAAACATAAGTTAGGTCATGTTACTGCTCAGCTCAAAACCCTCCAATGGCTTTCTGTTTGATTCTGTACAGATATTGGCAGAGTAGAAGAGATTGTCTGGGGGCGCCTGGGTGGCTTGGTTAAGCGTAGTCTGACTCTTGATTTCAGCTCAGGTCATGATCTCAAGGTCATGCGATCCAACCCCGTGTCAGGCTCTGTGCTGGGTGTGGAGCCTGCTTGAGAGTCTCCTCATCCTCTGCCCCTCCCCCGCTGCTCAAGCTCTCTCTGTCTCCCAAAATAAATAAAGAAGTAAATAAAGAAATCAATAGTAAAATTGTAGACGAGATTGTACAAAGTAGTTAACTGAATAGAATTTAATGAAAAGACTATAAGAACTTATGGAATTAAGGAAAACAAAGAGCACTGAAAGAAGCAGGGGCCAGCAACAGCTGGAAAGCTTTCCTTGCCCAGGTCTGAACAAGGAAAAGGGAAGGAACGTTTTCACCAGGACACCTTGAGAGTTAGAGCCATGGAACCAGGGTGCCCAAAGGGAGCTGCGGCCACACATGACCACAGTAGAGGTTCTTATTTCTCCACTCCTGCCAGTGCCTCCTTCCAATTGGCCAAAACCAAATGAAGGCCACGGGGCAAAGGATCCAGGGTGGTGCATTCTGTAGATTCCACCTCCCAAGGCAGGAAGGACAAAGGTGGTAAGGAGATCTGCAGGGACAAGTAGGGCAGGCCGTCTCCATAAAGGTAACGGCTACAGCATGGGGTTGGATCGCATGACCTTGAGATCATGACCTGAGCTGAAATCAAGAGTCAGACAACGCTTAACCTGCACTCTTTATCCGCCTTCCTTGCCTAATTGTTCTCTAGGCACTTATCTCCATCTAGTGTAAGAAAGATAGGCTTTTTCTTTGATTTTTGTTTCCTACCACAAACATGTAAGCTCCAGGAGGTATGTCTGCTTCGTTCACATCTCTACCCAGCACCTGGAACAATGACTGGCTCACAGTACATGCTTTCTAAATATTTGCTGATTGAATGAAAGCATGAGTTGAATTCAAACTCATTTTATAGTCCAGTAAATGGAATTCCCAAGAGACAATCAAGATAAACCAGAGTATCGCCTTGTACATGTGAAGAATCTCTAACAAATAGCTCACCTTAGGTGCGCTGGGATATTCTTGTCAACCTTACAATTTTGCCTAGTTCCACTGTTTCTGTAATGCAACTGATCCTCTATTAATATCTCACTGCCTGCCTATCATCAAGCCATACTTACTGGTTCCAAGGGCAGTATTACCAAATTGTACCCATTCTGCCTGTGGCCTTTTAACAACAGATTCTTGTGCCCAACCTCTACACCATTAGGAATACAGGAAAGCTCTCCTCAAGGACCCCCATGTTGACAATGATCCCCATGGGAAAAAAAAGCCATATTTCAGTTCTCACCTTATTTAATAGTAAAATTTGCCTCTGTTGGTCATGATCTCCTTCTTGCCACACTTTCTTCTCTTGGGTTCTAGGACAATGCACTTTAATGAATTCCTTCTTACTTTGCTAACTACTGCTTTTGGTTTCTTTCACTGGTTCTTCCCTTGTTCCCAAGACATCTAAATGTTAGAATGCCCCAAAGCCTTGTCCTTGGATCTCTTTTCTTTTATGTTTAATTTTTAGATGATTGCATGAAATTTCATGACTGATGACTACTGCATTTTTATCTCTAGTTTGTATTTCTCCTTTGAACTCCAAACTGGTATCCACATTGCTTATGTGTCTCAACTTAGTATGCCCTGAACTGAGCTCCTTATATTGTCGTAGTAAACAACAACTGGTGTAGTCTCCTCATAATGGTTAATGGCAATGCCTTTCTTCTAATTGCTCAGGCCAAAACCTTTCTGACTCCTCTCTTTTGCTCATATTCCATATATAATTGGTCAAGAAATTCTGTCAGTTCTTCTAGTTTTGGAATATTAAAAGTGGTATACTGAAAGACCTTGTTCATATATAGTACCTTTCTTATAATCAATTCCTATAAAGAATAATCTGAACAAAGGTTCTAAGTTTATTTCATTGCTTTTGACAGTTGCCTAATTGCATTTCATACATTTATTCATTCATTCATTCGCTCAACAAATATTTGTTGAGAATATGTGATGTTGAAGAAACTCTTTTAATTGTCAGCAATAGACTTGAGGCCTGAGCCCTCATGATACTTACCTGCTTGAGTGGAAGACAGAAAGCCAAATAACCAATGACAAACTCTGGTGAACAGTAGAAAATAAACTAACAGAGCCTGGTATAAAATATAACTACAGGAACAGTCATATTATAAAGTAGTATTAAAAATCTCATCATCCTGAAACTTGTCCACCCTGAGTATTATAACTGATTGAGTCTTTTGTTTATTCCTTGTTAAATTTAATTGCTTTGGTATTTTTTTTTAAGATTTTATTTATTCATTTATTTGAGAGAGAGAGAGAGAGAGAGAGCACATGAGAGGGGGGAGGGTCAGAGGGAGAAGCAGACTCCCTGCTGAGCAGGGAGCCCGATGCGGGACTTGATCCCGGGACTCCAGGATCATGGCCTGAGCCGAAGGCAGTCGCTTAACCAACTGAGCCACCCAGGCGCCCTAATTGCTTTGGTATTTTTAATTTCAGTATAGAGGATCAGTTTGAGAGATGAAAATTGAAAAAAAAAAATCCCCTCAACTATGGATTGTTTGGCATTCTTCACTCTCAGTGTTGGTAATCTAATATTTAGCCCTGAGCTCTAAAGTTTTAAACTGATTAGATGCAAAACAGTGCATATAGTCTTTTAAATATTGAGGCAACTATGAATGATCAAAGGATAAACAGGGCTGCTATTCTTGGGACCATAAAATAAACATTTTCAAAAGATATGAATAAACATGAGAGGGAGACAGTGAAGCTATGGTGACATATAAAGTAAGTACTGAAATTGCTCATGTTGTAGTGAAAAGGCAAGATCCTCCAGCCACCAGTGACCCTGTCTCAGTAACAGCCTCAAATCTTCATAAGATTTGCTGCTGAGTCTGTTTTGAGCCTGTGGAAGGAATTTATTACAGTATAGATTGGAAATGAAAGTTTCCAAAGAGAATATAGATCTAATTGTGTCTTCTCATGGGGCATATGATTGCACCGAGAGGACCACTGTATCCCAAAGAATGAAAGCTAGTTGTGTTTTCTGTTTCTTCTAACAGGGCAGGACTGAACTAGACTGTCAACCCCAAAATTGTCCTGGGTGAATATATTAAGTTTTAAACAAAGTCTTTTCTTAATATCACTTCAACGACTTTGCATTTGCTATGAGAGGGATGTCAGTTGGCTGAAAACATCCTTCTTGTCAGATGTGAAACCTAAACTTGGCAGTGACTCAGGGAAGGCCTGGCTGCCCTTGTGACTCTTCCTCCCTTAGCTCTGTTTCAAGGGTGAATTCATAGCTGGGGACAGATTTGGTGCAGTCGAAAGTCTCTTGAACCAGATGGTTACAAACAGGCCAAGTGTCCTGTGCCTATTCAGCTCTTCATTTGGGTCTGGAATAGAAAGCTTGCTGGCTCAGTGCTAATAAAACTTTTTTAATGAAAGGGAGGTCAAACACTCAGCCATGCCACCTGGCACCATTAAAAGAATCAGCTTGAGCTGACCATGTTCAAATAAATACTTTGAGTATAAAATGAACAGAACTAAAGGAGAAGGAGAGAGAGAGAAAAAACTCCATGTCATCAAAGAGATAGTTAAAATAACCTTAGTAGAAGTTGAAAATGTTTTCCATTTGGGATTATAAATGCCAAAAGAGTGACTTCTCTTTACATTTCTTTGTAGCAATCCAGACTGGACGAAGGTAGATAAGCCCTTAGTAAATGAATGAAAAAACCCAAGGGTGAATGGGGAAAACCAGTGTCTTGGGGGTGTGCAAATCCTTCAAGATCTGGTGGCAGCCACCGTTCTGGATCCAAGTTGGAGTTTTAGTTGGTAGGGAAAATGCAACACCAAATGACTGAGATTTTCTTTTGATAACTTTCAGGATATCAGTAGATCGCCATTCTTTTCCAAAAGCTATGTAAAAAAAAAAAAAAAAAAGAAAAGAAAAGTAAACACAAAAAAACAAAGGCTATGCTGTTGCCCAGATATCAAATTGAAATAATCTGTGACTCCCTGCTTGTCTTCTTAATTAAGTTCATAAAACATCAACTGGACTGCTTCCTTCTAGAGGAGAAGGAAGTATGTATTGTGTCTAATTATGGGTAAGCAGAACTAGTATTTATATTATTTTAAATGTTTTTTGTGATTCAAGTTTGAGAGTAAGGGAAGAATCCAGGAAGCTAGATTCACTGGGATGTTTGGGGGCCAAATAAATGGGGTTGACTCAGGGAATGTGAATTAATACAAAAGAATGCCCTCATTGATAAACTGAAGGCCAGATTGGAGCTGGAATTCTGATTAAGGACAGGACAATTTCTAGTAAAAGTTGGGAGAAACTTTGTCTTTATTTTGTCTACAGAAGTGTCCTCTTCATTTTCAGGCTCTTCAGTAACTCAGTACATAATCTTCTCCCCCACAGTGATGGGTATTTCAGGTAGAACTATTTTCTGTATAATTTTAATTCCATGTGTTACATTGTATGTAGGCTATTTCTATTTAGGGCTTTTGGTTCATCCCTAGACAACAAAATGCTTTATTTTTGGTTAAAAAAAAAAAGATAACTAGATTTCTAGAGTCCATTAAAGAAAGCTCACTTTGAAGCTCAGAGCAACTTTGCTGGCTTGGGAGGGATTGGAAGGAGAGTAAATGTCTTGGCTGGCTTGGAGTTGCTGAGAGGGCACTGCATGGAATCATTGGGAACCTACTGCATAGCTCAAATTCTACATTCTTGTTTCTCTAGTCGCCATTTTCTCATTCTCTTTTCCCTTGCAATAGACCATATTTAGCCCAGAAAGTTGGTGTCATGTGCATCTACATCTTTTTTTTTTTTTCTGTGTGAAACTGAGGAGGTGAAGGGTTATTTTCATACAGATAAATAGTGTGTAGAGAAAGGAAAATTAAAATAAAGAAAAAGAACAACTAAAATTTAAAGCAGGAAGGAAGATTTCCAGAACCTTTCCAAATACTTGATTGCAAATTTGGACTCATAGTTGTGCAGTAGTTGGCTTTACCTTTTAGAGTAGGGGATAAAATGCACGGAAGAAAGTTTGTGTCTCTTATCCTCAAGAAGAAGAATGAGTGCTATCATTTTCATGTTGATTATGATAGCTATTTCTGGTAATTCCAAAGCTATTAAATGCTATGAAACATAAACTAGTTCTAATACACTCAAGGAGCAGCCAATTTACACAACAGCTGGGAAAGAAATTCAAAGCCACTCCATTGGACCAGCTGAATCTGTGAGAGTCATTTCATACCCTTCCAGCTGACACAGCATGTAGATCAAACTGGCAGCTGTATTTTAGGGAAAATATGTCACAACAGACAAATGTAAGAAAAGGACAGATCCACAAAAAGGATCTTCTGCATATGAATCACACTAGTAGGAAAACTGCAGAATGAGTAAGTAAAAAGTTAGGCATCATCCCCTCAATATTTAGAAAGCCCCTCATACCCATTGCAACCACCATGAGATAAAGTGAATTTTTAGAATTCTTTCTCATGGAAACAGAAATCAGAAGCCAGAATCTCCTAAACATATTTACCATTGGTCTCTTTGTGCTATCTTTAGATATAAAATTCTCACAGAACTGTCAATAATGAAATCTACATAAAAGACCAAAAGATAAAAGACAAGGGGGAAAAAAAACCCATCGGGTATATATTTTTTGCATTTAGCTACAATTTCACACCTTAGAATAATGTGCTAAATATAAACTGTTGTCAAAATGATCTTCTCATGTTGGCCAAGTGATGCACTGGATTGAGCTTATCATGTGGCAAACATTATTATCTGTGAACCAGGTACCTTTATTTGTTCCATTTGTACTGATGAGGAATGGTCACAGAGCACTTAAGTAGCTTTCCCAAGGTCACACAGAAAGTGGTAAAGATTCGAATCCAGATCATTGGGACTTGAAAGGTTGGAGTCTGCCTCATTTTACTCTGCCTGGTGGTTGCCTAGTTTTACTTGAACCCTTTTGTAATGGAGGTTGTGGGGAGAAGTCCTAGTTCCCTAAGGCAGTGTTCATTCTTGAACAGTTCAGAATGTCATCCTGTCTCCTCCACTCATCGTTCGTGGTAAGATGTTTTGGAGCCATGGTGATCCAGTGTAATCTGTCCTTTGGATGTCAGGCATCTGTACATTTGAAGGTGGTCATCAACCTGATTCTATTTTGAATCTTCCCTTTTCCTTACTAAGTTCTCCAACTGTTTCTTGTATGATGTATATTGGGGTTCCTTTGACTTTCTGGATATTGGGAATGTTACATATATCTTTGTGCTTCAGTTTCTTTGACTCTAAAATTGGTACTGTAATATGTCCTACCACTCAGTTTTGTTGAGAAAATTTAATACCAAGTTAATATGTGCAAAACTCTTAGTATCTGGAATATAGCAAGTGTTCGATAGTGTCTGTTAGTAATATTATTATTTTTGGTATCATGATTACCCTTAGGGCTGTTGTGGTGATCAGAATGTGATCACATAGGTAAAGCCATTAGCACAGAGCATGGGGCAATTTAATCACTCAATAAATGTAAAGTTCCTCACTTTTTCCCTAAGCATTTAATGTATGGGTAGGCTATATGACTCCTTTCAATCCCTGTGAGAATTTATTTTCTGATTTCTCACAGTTGGTGGTTTGCTCCTACAGTAGACCATTGAGAATTCCATCTCTATTAGCAGTAGATTTTTGTTATGTATATTCCTTTATGATCTCTGACTTGAGAATGAATCTCATCCCATTCTATTGCATATCAACTGTAGAAAAAAAATCAACAATCTGCTGCAATGTCTTGATAATGATTCTGGAATATCTGAAGAATGTTCTTGAAGACAGTGGTAGACATTCTCCACGCCCACCAGTAGGCCGGCACCAGGGCCTTGGCAATGAATTTCTGTCACAGTACAGATGCTTTGGATTTTCATTAGGTTCCACAGCTGCAGCATTTTAAGGGATGCTTTCTCAGGAGAAACATAATGGTGTGAACCTCCATGCTGAACAGTAACATATTTCAGTGAGAATTTTCATAATACAATTTTCTAGGCTACTTTTTCTTTGGCTTTTTTTTTATTGGTTTGATTAACTGAATGATGCCTGGAACTATGTCATTCACACACACACACACAGACCTAATTGGTGTGAGAAAAACAACAAAAAGCACCGGGCGTTTGCCTTGCCTACTCAATAACTTCCATGAATCATGTGCATGGTAGGAAGACAGGTAAAGCCAAGTGTTGACAAGGGATCTGGTAGTACCGGGTGTAAGAAGGCCTACATCATGGCTACTGTTAAGCACATTATAAATGGTCTTCATGCAAATGAGTCATAGAAACTATGGGCACTTTTCTATGTTGGGAGGAGGGAGAATTCTGTCATTCATTCTGAAAATAAAAATCACCATCTTTCTTTTACGACTGCTCTTTCTGTACAGAAAAAAGATCATTTAATTCAATCACCATTTCAAAATCATATATCTATTTCTAAAGAGTAGGAAAAATATATTTTAAAATATTGAGCACACTGAGACATTTTACAGTTAACATAGTTAACATTTAACAATGTTAATTAATATTGATTTTTGGCTCCCGGAGTATATATAATTGCAAACCTTTAATTCCTTAACATGGTCCATTATTTTCATAGCTCTATAACAATTATTCAGTCCTCGGGCTCAATCTAATCTTTCAAAGTACAAGTACTTTCAACTACCACCATTTTCACCCATGCTCTCCAAAAAATGATTTTCAAAGAATGATTAAATAAAAATGATACAGTCTTACCCATGTGGGGAAACTATCTCACTCCTTGAAATTTGCTTGGAGGTTGGCACTCAGTGCTTTAATAAGTGCTTTAAAGTTACTGCCTTTCATACACTGGACATATATAAGATCTCGTTCTTTTGAATTTATTTCATGGTCTTTTCCCTCCTTTACCTGTAGAGAGTTCATAATTTATTTACTTGTGCATTGTAGATGCTTGCTGCCTTGGCCCGTCTACACTCATGTCTCCTACCAACCCTAAATTATCTATCTCCCAGACCTTAGCTGAAAGCAAAGAATGATTTGGTGGAGTTGTGTTCTAAGGGTAGCCAGGGTTTGTCTTAACTGGGAATGGTAAGACACACAGACATGGTTGTGACTGCCATGAAGGAAAAAGTTTGCTCTGCTCACACATCCCTAGAAACAGGAGGCACAGCAATACCATGCTGGGCCACATGGGGGAAACACAAGGGTCAGTCAGGGATGCTTTCTCAGGATAAACATAATGATCAGACGGCGAATGAGGAAAATCAGACGGAGAATGAGCAGACGGAGAATGAGGAAAACATGGTCAGGAGCTTTTATTGTGGTTTCTGTGGGAAGGAATGCATGGGACAGGGTGAGCAGGCTTAGGATTGGGTAGTTTGGATAATCTCAGTGGACTTTGGGGCATAGGGGCTGTGCCTAGTTGTCTGGTACCTGGCCCTGGGGTGATTAGGGCGGGGGGATAGGGGCCCAAAGGTAAGAGCCTGATAAAAGGAGTGGTTGGGGCTACTGGCTCGGGATCAGTTGGTGTGGATATGAAAGGCATGTTTCCCACATAAGTTGCCTGCTATCTTTAGGAATTAGCCAACTGTGGGAGGGTCAGCCAGGCCCCAAGGTGTCAAAGCATGAGAATACGAAAAATAAAAGTCATGGTTAATAGAAACTGGTGCCCACAGTGAGAGAGACACCTCACCTGTACGACTTACCTGTGAGCTCTTTGGAAGAAATGGTCTTAGCTGTCATGACATGCAAAGCCAGAGCACAGAGCCTGGCCCACGGGAAGGGATTATTGATAATCTGGTGTATTCCAGGGCCTAGGCTGCAATACTAGGAAATTGTGCTTGCCTCTTGAAGTTTACAAAAAATATTTGGGAGGAAAACAAAAGGCCAAGATAGAACCCTATTTTGGTTATCTAATAATAATAATAATCCGTAACACTAAGATTCACTAATTCCCTACTATGCTTCCAAATAACTAACAGATAATAATTTCAAATGGCACACAGGGCTCAGCTCTTTGATGAGCCCTAACCTCCTCCCCTTCCCTGCCTCACTTCCTAAATCCGTCAGCTTCTCCCTTTCAGCATCTGTGTATCTGTGCTCCCTACAGCAGTACTTAGGAGATCAAACACATCTGTCAGTCAGTCCGACAGCAGCCATTTGTTGAGCACCCAGGGAGTACATAACCCACAGAGTGTATCAGAGTAAATAACAAAAACCAAGCTAAATGACTATTATCGAAATGAGTAAAAGCAACAGGCTCCTCTTTAAGGATGAGCAAATTCAAGTTGTTCTCATTTTTTAAAAGTATATTTTAGGAGTAATAAAAATCAAAAGATTTGTCAAGCACTATTCCTTTTTAGAAATTAAAGGAAACTGCATTCAATTTAAGTTTATGTCGTATTATACGATCAAGTTATAGGTTTATAAAAGCTGGTTCATGTTCTGTAAAACCCACTGAAATGTTTTAGTAAAAGTTTTTCTTTTTCATAAAAGCAAAAAAAACCAAACAAACCAGAAATTAATGTCAACATTTGAACCTTGATAATTATTGAATATACCTCTTATGAGTTAAGGTCCAAGCAAATCATATCTTTTCCAAGAAAGGGACTAAAGTTTGGGGTTTGCTTTGGGAATGGGTTGGTGTTGGTTTCTGATTATAGTCCTTAAACTCAGCTAGCTGGAATAAAAGTATATATCGTATATCAAATTTACTGACACAGTAATTATTTTAAGGAGTCCTGGGTCTCACATTTTTAATCTTCATTGTTTGAGATTGGTCTGTAAACCTTGAAACTAAATCAGGAGATCAGCATGTACAGCTCTGCTGCTCTGTCCTAACTCACAGTGTGGTCTGGGGCTGATCGTTGAACCTCTTGATATCTCAGAATGGAAGTGATCTGAACTCAATTATCTCTAAATCTCCTTCCTGTTTTAAAATAGTGGTTATAAGTAGAAACATTAACATAGGTAGAAGATGAGATATGGAGGGTATAAATGGACTGAAGGATTCTCCTGAGGTTAAATGTATCATGATTTAGGTAAGGCTGGTTTCTGAACTACATGAAATTATCAATAAACTACAAAAAAAAAAAAAAGCTTCTTATATGTAATATATTGATCTCCTGGAATCAGTGGATTCCAGGAATTCTCACCCATGAGTCAGTATCAACTAGAAGTGAAATGATCCATCAGCATATTCTTTAACTCACTGCATTATTATTAATTGTTACACAGATGCCCGGGAAACATGGTTATTGTGTAAACATATACTAAAGAGAGAAGGAAGCTGGTTTTACAAAGAGTACATTTAAACACTTAAGCAACTGTAGCCAGTTGTAAAAATGGGTTTTAAAGTAGACCTTTCATACATGTTAGTGCATTGGAAAGAGAATATTCCACTCATTTGAAGATGGTGAACTAACAGTGGAATGAAAGCAGTTAATATCGCTCTTCTATATTAAACCTTTGAGTGAGTCATCAAAGGCTTTAAATGCTGCTTAGCCTTCTAATATCTGGCCGCCGCTCCTCACCTAATTTCCGGCTACTCTCTTCCTTTACCTCTTCTGCCCCCATCAGTATGCTGAGCATGTCATCATGGGGGCCTTCTTTGAATCCCGGATTAGGTTACATCTCCCCATTATATTCTCCCTTGGTGGTATTCTGTATTTCATAACAATCATCCTGGTTTCAATGAAATGTTTAATGTCTATCTTCCCTCCTGGAATATAAGCTCAAGAAGTCATGATTAATGCCTGACTTTTTGAAGGGATATATCCCAGTGGTTTAGCACAGCATCTGCTCTGTGATATGCCCTCAGTAAATGTACTGAAATAAATAAATTAGTGGCTGTTTTAAAATCTCATCTAGGTATGTAGAACATGCAAATAGTAGTACCTAATGATTTGTTAGTTAAAGCTAAAGAAGGGAAAATTTTGAGTCCTTATTCCAATTACTCCCCAGTTCCATAAAGTTGGGAGGTGTAAACACTGAGAAAAATAGGATTGGGGTGTGTGTATGTATGTATATGTGTGTGTGTGTGTGTGTGTGTGTGTGTGTGTGTTGGAGGATGGGGAGGAAGGAAGTTTAGGTAGAAAACCCTCTAGGTCCCTGTGATGCTGACAAATGGCTAACACAGAGAAAATACAATCATAGGCTATTTTTGAAAGCATATAAACCAACCTTGGTGAGTTATACAAACAAATAAATAAAAGGCCAATTTACTAATGGCTGAAGAAAAGAATATAAATCTGAAGGAAAGAAAGATAACTACCTTGTTTTTATGTTTTCTTTGCTGTTTACTCTGTATATGCTGTCTCTTGAGATATTGATTTTCTTTAGTTAGCAAGCAAGGTTTCTACTGTGGTATCTCAAAATAGTTTTGTTTTTAAATTTTGTGTGCAAAATGGTTTATCTCTGGGATGTTTCTCCCACCAGAAGCCTGATTGGTCACACTTACTTAATAGCAGCTGTTGGCTTTAGAAAATGGCAAGGAGAATAGAAAATGAGGGCCGTTGATATTGGAGAAGAGGGAGCCGGAGAGTTTGAGAAGGAAGGAAGGAAGGAATTGACTCTTTGCAATTTACTCAAACCCCTAGCAGGCCTTCAGAATATAGACTGAACAAAGGTGCAGCCGTAGCCAGTGGTGTATGAATGCCCATCCCTGCTTCATTACAAATTGCCTATTGGAATTGTTCAGATCAAAGACTCAGAGTGTATCTGCACGGGGTGCCAGAACACTCTATAGTACAAAGAGAAAAATCCATTTCATCCTAACATTCTCTTTTCAATGATTCCTCAACACCTCTCCAAAACTAGGCGCATCAGAACCATGTTAGATGGTTATTAAAAATACAGAACTTGAGCCTTGTCAGAAACCTCCTGAGGCAGAATCACCAGGTCTGTGGCCTAGGAATATGCATTCTATTAATCTCCCCCAGACGATGCTTATAAGCAGTAGGGCTAACAACTCTTGTGAAATGAGCAATATGATTGATTTTCTATTAGTGTTTGGACCATTTATTGTTTCTAAGCCATATATAAGAAGTCAGAAACCCCACTTTCCAGAAGTTTATAAACTGAAAGATTGCCAGCCTAAAAATGCAGTGTAGTGAAATGGAAAGAGAACAGGATCTGGTTTTTGGAAGACCTCAGTTCAAGTGGGGTCTTTGCTTTGTTACTAACACTGTGACTTTTGGCCAGAAAACACTGAATAGGAAACTACAGATATTTGCATTTATGAGCCACAGAAACGACGATTTTATATGGTTCAGCCTAATGGTTTAACTTGCTGGGCATTTTCCCCTGTGTTTGAAACACAGGGATCACATTATTATCAGAAGGCTATTTTTTAGGGTTACATGCGCTTTTATAAGTGAGCCCACTTTAAAACTGTAATGTGAGCTGTTCTTTCATCTCCTTTGGAAACCACACTACTAATAAATGTTGGTCTTTATGTTTGGGCATTTTACACCACTGAAACATGGTCTGTGGTAATTTTTGTCGCATATACACATAAAGCCTCCACACTTTGGAAAATTTAGCAATGACTGTACGTCCAAGCCATCATATGAGAGTTTGCACAAAGAGCTATATCTTCTTATATGCCTTAGCTAGAATGGCTCCTTGGAGCTGCTGTCTTTCTGTATGTCCTTCTATGGCCATTCCTTCAGCCCGGGCTCCCTTCATTTTCTTAACTCAGCAGGCCACAGAGCAGCTGCTCATTATGTTGCTGTCTCTCATTGTCAGCTGCATCCAAGGAAGAGATATTCAATTCCAGCAAGAGCGCCAATATTAGCATGCTGGCCAAATTCCAGGACCTCAGGATGGTCATTCCAACCAGCTACTGAAACTAAAAGGGGATTCATTGCCATACGTTACCAAATTACTGCCCATAATCACTGAGCAGTCACTGAATAAAAAGTGGTGGTGTTGCAAAGAGTAGATGTTCTGCTCTTCAAAAATGTGAAGATTATAGTGTGTCCAAGAAAAGATTGGGGGATGAGTTCTGAATACCCAGAAAATGTTAGAAAATGATTCAGGCCGAGATGAATTATGGGTACTGTTACGGGGAACCAGGGCTTTTGAGGGAGCCCAAATTAGTTTACTAAGAACAGGTTAAAGGCATTACCAACTGAACTTTCTTTTTCTGAGCAACTTTATTTGACTTTATAATTTAGTTATGTCTCTCATAATGTCCTTCTGAAAAAAGCTGGGAAAAAATATGTGTTTATGATTGAACAAGTGGGATCATCGCCTACTGAGAATCACACTGAATGAGTATTGTTCAGAGAGATCCTAAGCGGTCTCTGTGCAGTGATATGCTGGAGCCATGCTAGCTCTTGAGAGGTTATTGTACACATCTCTTCCTAATGCCTCTGTCAGTGATATTACATCGGTAGGGTGAAATTGGCCATGATGGGATTATTCATACCAAGGAAATTGGTCAACAGTACAAATCTGGGCTTTATTTTCCTCTAGAGAATCAGTTGTTATACATTAACCAGCACACCATTGGAACTATTCCCTCCCCCCCCCACCCCCCCACCCCGGTTTTGAAGTAAGTCACTAAAAAAAAAAAAAAAATACTGTATTTATGAGTCAGTGTACTAGAGTTAGGGGAGAAAAGAATGTCATATACCCCATGCTTAGGTAGCTCCTTGTCTAGTATGAGAGAAAGACATATGGCCTGCAAAGCCCTACATAGTCTACTCCCTTGATTTCTTCTTTGTTCTCATCTTGTACCAGTTTCTCTATTCATATCCTGTTTTTTTTTTTTTTTAAAGATTTTATTTTTTTTTATTGAGAGAGAGAGAGAGTGTGAGCAGGAGGAGGGGCACAAGGAGAGGGAGAGAGAGAATCCCAAGCAGACTCTGCACCGAGTGCAGAGCCAGATGCATGGCTCGATCCCACAACCCTGAGATCATGACCCGAGACAAAATGAAGAGTCGGAAGCTTAACCGACTGAGCCACCCAGGTGCCCCGATATGCTATTGTCTTAACCACACCAGTCTTTTTGCTATTCCTTAAACACCCGAAGCTCATCCTTGCATCAAGCTTTTGCATCTGCTATTCCCTCTACAAGGAATACCCTTCCTCCAGACTCTGCATTCTTGGCTCTATCTAGATTCAAATATCACTTCTTCAGAAAAGCTTTCCCCAACTACCTCCAGTCTAAAGTAACCAACTCGCTCTTCCTCTCAGTCACTGTACTTTCACAAAACCCAGTTTTTAAATTTAAATAGACTGTTAATTTTAGAATTGTTTAAATGTACAGAAAATTGGCAAAGACAGTTCAGAGTTCCTCTTATATCCCACATCCAATTTTCCCTATTGTTAACATCATATGTTACTGTGATGTATTTCTTACAACAGGAAAACCAACATTAGTGCATTACTATTAACTAAATTCCACATTTTATTTGGATTTCACTAGTTTTTACCTACTGTTTTTTTTTTTTCTGTTCCATGATCACAACCAGGATGCCATGTTATATTCAGTTATCATGTTCCCTTAGCCTCCTCTCATCTTGGATAGTTCTCAGATTTTCCTTATTTTCAGTGACCTTCACAGTTTTGAGAGGTACTGGTGAGGAATTTGGTAGAATGTCCCACAACTGAGGTTTCTCTGAAGGTTTTCTTATGGTTAGACTGAAGTTACAGGTTTTTAGGAAGAAGAACACATGAGTGAAGTGCCATTCTCACTAGATTTTATCAAGGGTACGTGCCACAACATGAGTTCTCACTGAAGACAATAACCTTGAACAGCGGGCTAAGACAGTGTTTATCAGGGGGCGCCTGGGTGGCTCAGTTGGTCAAGCGACTGCCTTCGGCTCAGGTCATGATCCTGGAGTCCCGGGATCGAGTCCCGCATCGGGCTCCCTGCTCAGCAGGGAGTCTGCTTCTCCCTCTGACCCTCCTCCCTCTCATGCTCTCTGTCTCTCATTCTCTCTGTCTCAAATAAATAAATAAAAAAAAAATCTTTAAAAAAAAAAAAAAAGACAGTGTTTATCAGGTTTCTCCATAGTTAAGCTACTCTTCCCCCGCCCCTCCCCACACCTTTCCATCACTGGTCTCTTTGGAAGAAAGTCATTAACCACAATCTACACTGGGGGTGGGGGTTAAGCTCCATTTCCATGAGGGGGAGTATCTAAATAAATTATTCTTCTGTACCAGAGATTTGTCCCCTCTCCCCCATTTACTTATTTATTCATTTATTTGTATTAAACATCTACCAGGACACCATTGGGTCTTTGTTTCTGTATAGATTCGTGGATGTTTATTTACTATTTCTAGTTATAATCCATTACTCTCTTATTTTTTTTGTTGCTCAAATTGTCCCAGTTTGGCCCAATGTGAACTCTTTCAGATTGACTTCTATGTCCCTTTGATATACTTTCATCTTTTTGTTTTGTTTTTTGAGTATTTCCTTACTTGCTGGTACATAAGATGCTCCAGGCTCATTTCATATATTCCCTGACACAGCATTTCTCCAAGAAGCCCCAGTTCCTTTCATTAGAGAATGGTATTAGAAATCATGATCTGGGCACTGAATGTGCTTGTTGCTATAGAGGTATACTTGCTTAGAAACTCTCACAGTGAACACAGTTAGAAAGTGTATGTATACATATTAAAGCACATAAACACACCTAATTTTTTCTATCTGTCCATCTGTGTTAAGCAAAAGATGAGTTTATATGGACATCTCCAACTCTAATCCAGTATCAAAAGGTTTATTCTACTTCCTTGCTTATCTGTAACCTCCTACTCCAACAGTGAGAAACCTGACTCCCACCACTTGTTTGTTCAATCCTAGGATACATGTGTAGCAACTTCAGATTGTTGAACCATGAGAGACTATGGACTCTGAGAAACAAACTGAGGGTTTTAGAGGGGAGGGGGTGGGGGGATGGGTTAGCCCAGTGATGGGTATTAAGGAGGGCACGTACTGCATGGAGCACTGGGTGTTATATGAAAACAATGAATCGTGGATCAGTACATCAAAAACTAATGATGTGTTGTATGGGGACTAACATAACATAATAAAATAAAATTAAAAAAATTAAAAAAAGATTGTTAATTTGTACTCCCAAGAGGAACAACTTTACTAAAAGTAGCATACAGTGTTTATATTCAGTTCCTCTTGGCTTTAGTCTTATATTTTCTAGTCAGAAGACCATTTTCCAAATTCACAACCCAGTTTTAAAGCATGACAGTGCTCATCATATCTGGAATTATCATATTTAATTATATATTGTTTGTCTTCCCAAATAGAATATAAACTCCTGAAGAGCAAAAGAACATGGTCTGTCCATCTCACAAAACATTCTAACCTCAGTCAACACATCAAGAATAATGCCAAGCATAGTTAATATTTATGACATGCAGGGATGAACTCATTCACAATACAACATGGTTTTTTTTTTTTTTTTAAGATTTTATTTATTTTTTGACAGAGAGAGACAGTGAGAGAGGGAACGCAAGCAGGGGGAGTGGGAGAGGGAGAAGCAGGGTCCCCGCTGAGCAGGGAGCCCGACACGGGGCTCGATCCTAGGACCCTGGGATCATGACCTGAGCCGAAGGCAGACACTTAACGACTGAGCCACCCAGGTGCCCCAACATGTTTTTATCATTTGAATCTGTTCACTTGACCAAGTGTAATTAGGTACTAGGTGAACAAAACATTGCTTGCAAACATGGAAGAATGTTTGATAAATAAAATGTCAATGAATTCATTTGTACTGAGAAATAAGACTGCCAACAGACATGAAAACCCATACCAAAGGATATATTTCTTCTTTCTCTATAGCAAAGTAATCTCTGAACCATACTTACTGAGCAAAATCAAATGAAGGTGATGCTAATCACCAAGTGACTGAGGATCTGGGGCAGAACCCTGGGGCCTTAGTCACCCAATCCTCTATAAACTGCAGTCAACTCAAGAAAGTTATTGAAGGGAGCCTGACCCTTCAAGTAGGTATGCCCCAGCCTGATTCACTTCTCCTCAGAGAGAGTATCTCTTCATTCCAGATGGATCCATAGTACCTTTCACAAAATAATGTTAAACCCATACCCTTACATTGTTACCAATAGGATCTATTACCTGAACGAATGTTGAATACTTAATATCTATATTCTAGACAGTTACTAGATAAAATAATTTTATGCTCACCACCATTCATTATTTGTTATCAGTTCATTTGATAAAAAAAAAATTTCATGAGTGTTGTTTGAATGTCACGTGGTACATATACTTTTCCAGATATTTTAAAATGAATTATTAGATTGACATAACAGAAGATCTGATACATAGATCATATATTGCCTCCCTCTCTAATACTCAAACATGCAGAAATGTCTTACCTCCATGGAGTGCCTGGATGGCTTAGTCGGTTAAGTGTCTGCCTTCGGCTCAGGTCATGATCCCAGGGTCCTGGAATCGAGTCCCATGTTGTCCGGCTTCCCGCTCAGTGGGGGGTCTGCTTCTCCCTCTGCCCTCCCACCTGCTTGTGCTCTGTTTGTCTCTCTCAAATAAATAAAATCTTAAAAAAAAAAAAAAGTTTTATCACTAGTCTTACTAAATTCAGGACAGTCTAAGAAACAACCTCATTAAACTGTGTGGTGCTGTCACAGGAATAAACAAATCTATAAAATTAAACAGAGCCTGAAATTTGTTTAATGAAATTGACATTTCAAATTGGGTGGCAGGGGTAGGGTAAAAACAAGGGGGTATTTTTTATCTTTTAATTCATGTATCTTCCTATTGTTTGCTTATTTTTAGTAAAAAAAATTATTTTAAACTGTAAGATAGTAAGAAAATGAAATATTCCAGAACTTGCCTGTGTAGTAACTGAAAAGATGTTCATTTACAATACATAATAACTTCTTTTTATGACTCTGCCCTGAAAGAAAAATAATTCTGTTTCACTTCTTAAGCCAGGAATAGGTGTACTCCTAAGCAATTGTTCTGTTCAATGTTAGGAGCCCTGTGAATTGTGTAAATTATCTAATTTGATATTTTATTTTGGATCTTACAGTAATTAGAGCCAAATTTGTATCACCCTTAAAATTTATGCTGCCTTTCCAAAGGATATATTCTATTAAGCTTCCTCAAATCTTTTCTGAAACAATTATGGGGCATATGTATATCACTTAAATAAAAATGATTACACAGTTCCATTGGATTATTGTACACAGATATTCCCTATCTTCAGCACAAAAGTATACCTGCCAGATTTTCTAGAAAATTCCCCATGGCAGATGGTCAAATCACACTTTCTCTTAGTGCTGGAGACGAACAGAGTAATTCTTACTCTTTAGCTCCACATTTCATAGATTATATACAAATCACTTTACTTCACATTAAGGAGATACTATACAAAGCTGTCACCATTACTTAAAATCACATGCTGTCGTACATGAATTGCATTTCATTGTCTCTTATGGAGGCCTGAGGACTGCCTTAATTCTTGGAGAATACACGCATCTAACCTTAACAGCAATGTCCTAACAAGCTACCTGTTAGGATCATTATCCTTGCAAATATCCTTGTTTCAGTTGTCTCTTACTGTATAAAAATTGTCCAATACTTAATGGAGTAAAAAAAAACACTAGTCATTTATTATTCTTACCTTTTCGCCATTTTCAGTGTTGACTGTACTCAGCTAGGTGGTTCTTTCTTTTAGTCTTTCATGTGGTTGGACAGTGACAAAGATTGGAATCATTTTTTTCCCCAAGTTTTTATTTAAATTCCAGTTAAATGTACGGTGTAGTATTAGTTTCAGGTGCAGAATTTAGTGATTCATCACTTACATACAACAACACCACCCAGTGCTCATCACAAGTGCCCTCCTTAATCCCCATCACCTATTTCACCCATCCCCTCACCCACCTCCCCTCCAGGAACCCTCAGTGTATTCTCTATAGTTAAGAGTCTTTTCCCTGGTTTGCCTCTCTTTCTGCCCCCTCACCCAAGTTCATCTGTTTTGTTTCTTAAATTCCACACATGAGTGAAATTATGTATTTGTCTTTCTCTGACTTATTTTGCTTATTAGCATAATACTCTCTAGCTTCATCTACATTGTTGCAAATGGCAAGATTTCATTCTTTATGGCTGAGTAATATTCCATTATATATATAATTATATATATGTACATTATATATATATATACATCTTCTTTATCCATTCATCAGTTGATGGACATTTGGGCTCTTTAGATTGGAATCATTTCTGAGAATTCCATTCATACATGGCTGGCAGATGACTCTGGCTATAGGCTGGGACCTCGGGCAAAGGCTGTTGACTGGGGCACTCGCATGGGGCCTCTTCCTGTGACACGGGTTCCCAGGGTAAACATCCTGAGAAAGAGAGAGCCAGCAGGGAATTATATTACCTTTTAAAAACTAGCCTTAAAAGTCATACAGCATCATTCTAGCCACATTCTATTAGAAGCTAGTCACTAAATCCAGCCTGTATTCACGAATTAGATTTCACCTTTTAATAGGAAAAGTACCAATTTTTTGGATATTCTTTCAGAATATCGCACACATCTTACTTTTTGATGTTAAGTCTTGTTTCAGATGGCTACCTACCTTTCCCTCTCTAGGTTCCCCATACTGTAGTGGGGTGCCCTCCACTGGGCCTTTGTCTCCCTATAGATTGACACCACCATACCATGTGCAACATAATGGCCTAGAACTCCATGGTTTCTTGTCACTGTGTTCTGTCTCCAAAGTTATGCATCATTGCTGGATTCTGTATTTCTTTATGCTTAATGTGACAGTGTGTTGTGCTCAGATTCATTGAAAAGAGCTTTCACTCTTTGTTGCTGATGGTAGTCTAAAATTTTAAGTCTTCTCTGGGTCTAACAGGTATACTTCTGGACATTTGTAATCATCCTGGTGCCCTTAGTTAACTCAGCAAAGTGTGTGTGAGTGCATTGATGCATCAGTCAGTACTAGCACCTCATAGACTATTTCACATTCTACTCAGCTGGTGAGCTATCTGGTTGAGTAGGGCTAAACCAAAAGACCAATTTATTCATAACAGGGTTCCGAAGATTGAAAAGTTTGTCGCTACTGTAGGCACATGAGATGATTGGAGAGAATCAAAGGATTGGCTTTTGTGACCCTATGTATCATGCCACCTAGAAATTACTGCGTGGAACAAAATTCCTTGCCCTTTGAAATATAAAACCTTGAAAACATTCCATAGTACAATCTTGCCATTAGTCAAGGCAAGACTCAAAATATTTCTACAGTCAGAGAAGTAATGAGATGTGGACATTAGAATACTTAGAGTGTTTTTGTTATGTGGATATCTATGATAGAATATAGTGAATATTTTGCAGGCTTATTGTGTGCATGTATGTAGGTGTAATGAAAACCAAGCATATGTGTTTTAGATCAGTACTACTCTATGGCATGGATGTATAAATCAATCATTTCCAAATGCGTGGAACTTGATCCCTCAACTGATATTAAGATGATTATCCTATTTGTTACTCTACAGTCTAATGTTTTATTTGAAACAAGAGTGATTTTTAGCCTTTGAACCATAAATTTTTTTTTTTAAGACTTTATTTATTTATCCGAGAGAGAGAATGAGAGAGAGCACATGAGAGGGGGGAGGGTCAGAGGGAGAAGCAGACTCCCCGCCGAGCAGGGAGCCCGATGCGGGACTCGATCCAGGGACTCCAGGATCATGACCTGAGCCGAAGGCAGTCGCTTAACCGACTGAGCCACCCAGGCGCCCTGAACCATAAATTTTTAAATCAGGTTGGTGTCCTACAGAAGGAGATTAATTTACTTTAGTTAAATTAATATGTCCAATTTGAAAGACAGCTCAACTTCTTTTGCTCAGCACAGCTGTATTAAATTTCCAACAGAGAAGAAACTTCCCACTGTGTTTAAAGTTTGAATGTATTTACAGAGGATTAAAAATACCAGCACTTTACAGTCACATGCTGGTGAAAATTGCCTTTGAAATAATTCATGAAGTAGGAAAAATGGAATTTTAGTAATGTGGAATATAAACCAGTTTTGGTTAAGATTTAGTATTTGTACAACATTAGGGGATATTTAGTGTGTAAATATGTTTTAATAGTATATTTTGTGTTATGTTAACATTTTTATTACAGACCCCAGAGCATTTTAAATAGACTTATTAAAATCTTCTTCACTTCTCTGCTTTGATTAGGGAAATACCTCAGATCTTATACTTGGCATTCTCCTCATAGTTCTAGAATAGTCACAATAGAGAATTATAGAGCAAGTGAATCAGATTGTAGACTGGAAAAATAGAATCATTGAGATTACTAGGTAAAGTTTTTTTTTTT
>NC_138385.1:79964773-79982022 GCF_054177405.1 Leptonychotes weddellii | reverse complement strand
ATACCCATCACCAGGCTAACCCCTCCCCCCACCCCCCTCCCCTCTAGAACCCTCAGTTTGTTTCTCAGAGTCCATAGTCTCTCATGGTTCGTCTCCCCCTGAAGGGAAAAATGGAGGAACATAAAACTTTTACATACTACTGTCTCTCAGGGTTATCAGTCCTTCCCAGCAACAGAAAAAAGTCAGGAAGGCCTACCTCCACCCCAAACACTCCAATGCAGTATAACATGTCAAGATATACAATGTGAGAAACTCTAGTGTTCTTCCTGGTTGCTGTTTTGCTCTCATAAATTGACACCATTATCATAATTTTTGTCAGTCAGTTATCCTGAACTAACAGGTTAGTTTCTTTTTGACTCCCTCTGTAAACTACATTTGACTTAGTTTTCCCTAGGCATCCATCTGCCTGAGAGGTAACTGTGACTGATTATAGACCTAGGTAATCCTTAATAATATTCTAAATTGGATCATGCCACAAGGTGGCACCCTTGCAAGTCCAGTATGATCTTTGGCAAGTATTTTTCCAAATCTTAGGCTATGAAGTGTCAACCTAACCCGCGAGTTTATAGTTATTCCTTACCCCACCCACATAGGACCTGAGGCTCTTCCCAGTAGTACAAGAAAAATAGAGTGTCAGGGAATTATAGAGACATAATGCCCTTCTGGCTAGGAAATGATGGAAGGAAGAGGAAAAGGAGGAAAAGGAGGAAAGCAGTCACCCATTTCCTCACTGTGGCTGCAGGAGATAGGAAGGAGGTATTTTCAGTGAGTAAGCATAACATTAAAGGCTGAGAAGGGGGCTTATTCTTTCACTCTCCATTAAGAAAGTTAGAAAAAGGTTACTTTTTGGTGTGCCCCTCTCCCGCCAACCTTCAACAAGACTCTAGGAACTTGGCTTATAATGGGATCTGACAGAAGACCTGCAGTTTTCATTTCCTGAACCAACCCCAATCCCCAATGGTACAGACACTGGGTTGAGGTCTGGTTAGCCTGATAAACGGGGACTCACTGTAGCTGCTGAACCAGAAGATATGATGGGGGATCGGTTACAGTCATTAGTCTGCCACCAGTGAAGAACAAGTTGAGATCCAGTTGTTTTAACCAAGTTAAAAGAGACCAGATCACTAACTGAACCAATCAGAGACTTCAGCCATGCTGTCAGCAAGGTCACCCACACCCATGTTTATAAGGAATCTTGTCCCAGAGACAGGACTAGAGGGCATCATACCTGAGGACCTTGGATCTTTATCATGTCAGGGAGATCCTTAAAACCTTTCTGTCCATATACCTGACACCACCTTAAGGAGATAAGCAGGGGAGGCTCCTTTTTTTTTTTTTTTTTTAAGATTTTATTTATTTGCGAGACAGAGAATGAGAGACAGAGAGCATGAGAGGGGGGAGGGTCAGAGGGAGAAGCAGACTCCCTGCTGAGCAGGGAGCCCGATGCGGGACTCTATCCCGGGACTCCAGGATCATGACCTGAGCCGAAGGCAGTCGCTTAACCAACTGAGCCACCCAGGCGCCCAACAGGGGAGGCTCCTTAGGGAGGCTCTCTGAAAGATTAAATATTTTATTCCAAATCTGATAATCCGCATTTTTAAGAGATGTTCCTCAGGGTACCTGGGTGGCTCAGTCAGTCAAGCGTCTGCTTTTGGCTCAGGTCATGATCTCAGGGTCCTGCGATTGAGCCCGGTGTCAGGCTCCCTGCTCATTGGGGAGTCTGCTTCTCCCTCTCCTTCTGCCCCTACCCCCTACCCTGCTATGCGTGTGCTCTCTAATAAACAGATAAAAAATTTCTTAATAAAAGATGTTCCTCAATATTTTTTTCATCAGAATAAGTTTAAACCAGATTGAATAGTGATTGTTTTTTTCTCCATTGACAACTTGGTGGTTGAGGGTGATATCTAGATGACAAACTAATTTCATTTGAGTTACTTGACCTTGCAAGAATGGAGAGAAAGTGATCCCCTCAGCTTACTTCTTTGGCCAGGGATCCTCCTTTTTCTTCCCTACCATGTCAGTGGAGGAGAGAAAACACCATAGCATCTTTGTGTTTCTAACATTGTCTGTGAGTCTGAATTGATGTGCAAAGGTCTATTCATCTTGAGATTAAAGAACTTATTCTAAGCCCCATCTTTAAAATAAAAATTAGTCTTTAATCAGAGTACAGTCTACTGAGTGCAAGAAGCTGTGCTTGGAGCTATAAATAGTGCTCAGTACAAATTGTCATCATTCTAGTGAAGTCTGTCTTCTTTTTATGTTCTCTGTTCCTAGTCTCTCACACACTAAACCAGTTCTTCACCACTGTCGTAAGTTCTGTCCATATCTTTCAGTCCATCAGTTCCTTTCCTGTTTCACTCGTACCCTCCCAGCTTGTACTTAGGATTAGTTGTGCTAATGAGGGAAATGCCAACTTCTATGCCTCATGTTAATGCCAGCGAGAGACCACTAGAAATACCCTATAATCAACAGAGTTCACTTTATTTTTTACAAGGGAGACTAAACCATGAGGAACAGTGAACCATGCCGATAAAAAGGAGTTGGGGGATTATTTTGGGCTTATGCTAATTGATTTTAGGGAGCCTCCAAGGAAGTGAATGTCCCTTTTGGGAGTGCATGTTGTCAGAAACAGGGAACTGAGGAGGGCTAGGACTGCCACTGGACGGTAAGCAGCAGCACTCCAGTGAGCAGAGAGAGGGGGAGGTTTGGTCAGTTTTGTGGTTGCACAGGGGCTTTACTTTTTGTGTTGTTGCTGTTTAAATTTCTGGTGCCGAATGGTCATAGAGTGGGCTTTGTCTTGTTTTAACACTGTCACAGGGCATCTTTGCCCACTGTGGATGTTCTACGAAATTATGTTCAGTAAGAATGTATAGCTTAAGGCCAACTACCAGTTATCAACACTCAGGCCTCTCATTTTCTTTCTCACATAGAAACCTTCTCACTCTGCACTACCAGGTCCGCTATGCCAATTACCAAGCTTTCCTGTCAAGAGTTGATCTGAAGAAAATTATGATAATTTGCTTTGAAAATCCACTACAAATTAATGTTTTCTAACACCAAGTGCTCCTTCACTGCTCCTTGACAAAAAAAAAAAAAATTCTTGTTGAATTTCTATTATAAGGACTGTAGAAGCCATTTCACCCTCTTCAGACACTCCTTAAGGGTATAATTTAATCACAGCATCTCTTACTCTTAATAAATGAATATATCTTACAAAGTACTTGCAAGCTTGAGTCCATATAATTAGAAAATCTACTTTCTAATCACCTCCTCTCTTCATTACCTCTATATGGCTTTGCGAATTTCAGCCCTCCCCCTCGTTCCAGAGGTTTCCCACCTTACTGTCAATGCTAATGCTGCTGATTCCTTGAAATCTAACAACCTCAATGATAATTGTCTAATTAGCCCTTTCCTCACTGTCTGCCATCTTCTGTCTTTTTATTTTCACGTACTAAATGGCAGTTTCCCCTTATCTACATATATTCCCATCTTTTGCCAAACTAGGAATAAACTAACCTATTCCTCCTTGAACTCTCATTTCTTAACACACTCATTTACTGCCTTCATTTTTTAATCTTGAAAAATGAAAAAAAATCATAAAATTACAGAGAAAAACAGAAATACCTGTTTTTTTTAAACACCAAGAATTTAACAAGTATTCATGTTCTTTATGTTAAAGACTTTTTAATATAAAAAATTCCTACTGGAATTGACAGTTTGTTGTCTTATAGAAACTAACAGAATTACTCTGGTTAAAAGTCAGTATGTCCTATAAAAGCAACCAAATTCTTTTCCGTAATTGTTGCACTCTGATCTCCAAGTCACAACTGTCTGAAGTTCTGTTGTTCTGACTTTTGTTTTTTCCTTCTTTCCAAGACCAGTTCATTAAGTCCTGATGAATTTTTCCTTCTCATAATCTTTCACAGCGATGCTGTCCTTTCTCTACCATTTTCAACATCAAAGCTCAAACCTTATTTCATGCAGAAGCTATTTCAATATATTTTCTAAGGTTTTATTTATTTGAGAGAGAGAGCGTGGGCGGCGGGGGGGGGAGAGAGAATCCTCAAGCAGACTCCCTGCTGAGCACAGAGCCCATGTAAGGCTCCATTCCAGGACCCTGAGATCATGACCTGAGACGAAATCAAGAGTTGGATGCTTAACCGACTGAGCCACCCAGGCGCCCCTTGATTCATTTTTTTATACTTTCAGATTTATCTCCCTGAAATACCTCAATGAGAGTGTCTATTGCTTTTTTTTTTTAAGTCAAATATACATAAAATGTGCCCATATTCTTTCACCTGACCATTAAAATTCTCCAAAAGAGAATTTCTTCCTGCTACTCTGGTGCAGGAGTCCTCTGATCCAGCTAGACTCAAATATTCACCATTCTCTCATGACACATTGTTCTCCTACATTCATGTTGTCTTCCTTGTATATAATTAAATCTTCATCATTCCTCTATTAATATCTACCCATTCTTAAGGCTAGTTGGCTTCCTCCACCTTGTTGACTTTGCTGGTAACTACAGATCTTGTTAAAGTATGACTGAATTTGTACAAGCTGTACGGTCCTGTCCTATACTGTCATATAGAAACAATTCTCTTTCTGATCTAAATATTGGAGGAGACTGATTTTGTTGGTAAATATGACCTTAAAGTCTCTATTCTTTCAGGTTTCCCAGTTAACACTCATAATTCCTTGGCTCAAATGTAGTCTTATATTTTCCCATCTAAACTTGCCAGTGCGTGTATCACACTTAAATGACTCAATATTTTGGATATTTGTCTCTATAAGTGTGTAAAAAAGGAGGTATACATTATTGCCTCTTTATTAAGACTAAAAGAAATGATCGTTTCAACCATTTATAATGTCTAAAAACATTGGCATTGGGAGAGAACACGAGATTCGATCGTTTCAACCATTTATAATGTCTAAAAACATTGGCGTTGGGAGAGAACACGAGATTCAAGGAATCTTCAATTGTAGAATGGATTGCATCTCTCTCATTGTTTGGATGGTGTGCTAAGAAGCAAGAAATTCAAACTGTCTTCTTGATGGTCAGTTATCATAAGTTAATAGTAAACCTCAGAAACTCAGAAAACCTGTCTCTCGCATAGTCTAGAGCTTATGTAGCTGTAGAAAAATGAGAGCAGTAGGTTTTTAAATAACTAAGGTATATATTCATCAATCAAGATTAGTAAGTTACTTCTAAGAAAGGTGCTACTTAACCACAAACACCTGCTAAGTGGTTACCTTCTTTATGTCTGGAATTTCATTCTGTGTTTCACATCACGGTCCCAGGAATAGGAGTTTCCAAGCAGCACTGGATCCACATCTCAAAGAATTACTGTTATTTCTGCTGGCCATATCCCAGCTCATTTAGTGATTTTTCTCCACTGAACCATAATGAATAATAAAGTGTGTTCTCTGTGCTCCTACATATCTCCACCCACCTATCTTCTGTTCCAAAACCAAAAATATAAACCTACATAAACTTCTAGATATCTTATGGTGGATTTTATTTAGAATTCTATACCAGGCTCATATGCTGCCATGCCAAAATCGGCTCTTCTCCTAAAACTAGTCAGAAAATCACTTTTTCTTTGTCAATTAATTTAGTATCACTATAAATATTATCACTTGAGATAAAATTATTCAAACATTGTAGGGTTTTATTGTTGAGATTATTCTTATTTTGAATACCTCAGTATTCAAAGAGAAAACAGTATACTCTCTCCAACAAGTCAGGATATAAAATGGGAAGCAATTTACCATGAGTCAGGGAATGTGAGTCACCTGTGTATGTGAAAAAATGGTAATTCTCAGTAGTTCAAAGATCTGAGCCACCTGTCAAGGATAGCATTGAGGGAGAAGCAGTAGAAGCACTTGGTCTTTACAGAATAGAGTGAAGTGTTAGGGAAGAAATTAACACTACTTCTCTAAATAGCATTTAGGAACAGTAGAGACTTTACATGTTCAGAAACTGTTAAAAACATCCTGGGGTAGCCCCTGCAGGGACAGAAGGCTTCCAGTTCACAGGAGAACAATATTAGAACAAATTTCAAAAGAAATATAGATTCCTAAATCAGCAATAATCATTTGTCATCTAAGGTATACTGCCCTGCCCAATTATATACCTTTTGTTGCCTTACCAACAATAATTTTAACCCTGTTGTATTGAGTGATGAGAGGATGAAACTGATGAGAAACATTTATCACATATTATCATGCTAAAGTTAAGCAAATATCTGACTCCCAGGGAAAATTTAGGATCAAAAGAAGCCCAGCAAGTCAAATTTTCCTTTTACTCTTAGCTGTTTGGCAGAGAAGAGATTGAAATGTATGTGTTGATGGGAATGAACTCATTTTCACATTATAGATGGTGTAGGCCTTGTCTCCCTGCACTCTCCTGCTACTGAATCTGTGGGCCTAGGGGAGACACACACCAGGGTAAGCATGGTTTCTCGCGGCTGTCGTTATTTTCAAATATGCCATGCCAATTCAGTTCAATGGCGAGCCTTAAAGAGTGGCAGGAATCCACTTTCCATTGCATAGGTTCATTTATAGTTTCTAACTGTCTAAGTATCCAAAGGCAGTGTTACTCGAATATGTCTTTACAAACTGAAGAGTCTATTGGTAATTTTCCAATTTAACTTTACAGATGTTCTCAGCCCTTAATCTAGATACATAATAATAACACAGTAGAACCAGAATTCAATTTTCGAAGGCAATTTTATTATCTCTGCCCCAGAGACATTCAATAATTAACACCTCCATGAGAGCTAGAGATCTGACACTCTCTCCTTCGAAATTATTAATAGCCTAAGGCTTACAGACCCCTGGGTGAAAAAATATCTGATTGAAACAGCACTAAACAGCCAATGTTACCATAACCCAGGATCATCGTGTGGACATAGTTTGGGAATGTTTTTATTGTCTTGGTTTCAATGACTTGCCATACACATCTGTCTCAGAAGGGTCCCTTCCAGGACTGTCCTCAAATCAGCATAATTGAAATACCTGAAAACACAAAAAAGTACAAAATCTGTAGTCCTGTATTCAATCAGTTAAAGGGGGCATTTTGTGTTAATGGGTCATCGGGAAAGTATGGATAGGTAAAGGAAGAAAAAAGCTTGTAATCAGCAAATGAAAAAAATGAAAGTTCAAGGTTTTAGCTATTTTAATAGATATGGTCATAATTTATTTTCTCCCTTCAAACACCATATGTTTCATTGTGTACAATAAAACTTCATATAAGAGAATGCCAGCCCCATCATTCCCACCTAGGGTCAGAGACACAGGTTCTCAATCTCTTAGATGGAAACGTTCTGAAGGTTTTTTCAGAAACTGGTAGAGAAACTGAAAATTAGACTAAATGAATTTTTTATTGCCCCTGTGGGAGGGATACACAGATGACTCAACTATTTTAATAAGATTTAAGATTCATTTAGAGAATCTTCATGATTCATCTGCATTTATTTTTTTCTATCACAAAACCATTTATGATACTGTTCCCAAAGAGGAGACAGAAATGATAATAAGGAGGACACCAGCATATAAATATGACTGGGAAAATTATTTTTAAAAGTTAACCATGGCATAGATTTCAGACAGTATATGTTAATCTTGGGTTGTTTTATATATATATATATATATATATATGCACATATGCATATGTGTATATGTGTATATACACACACACACACATTGTAAAGGTTTTCATTTTATCGTAATCACATATGTTGCTTAAATGGAATCAAACTCATTTCTCAGCTTTCAAGATGGGAGGTTACCTCTGAAGTAACCCACAGCCTCTTATAAATAGAACCATTGTAAAATATTTTTAAAGTTGAGAAGTGAAAGTTTTTTTTCCCCTAATTCAGTGAGTACACTAAAAATATACTGAGTTTTAAATCTTTCTTTTTCTTTTCTTGGTTATGTCATTGGACCAGAAACACTGATCCATTAGCTGCTGCTGAGTGTGGTGCCCTCAGAGTGCCTCCCTTAAACAGTCTGTCTCGACGTATTTATTTACAAGTGGGGACTATGGTATGTAGATGAGATGCTCTGATGTCCCTGATTCTTGGTGAGAGCTCTTGACAGAACACGGTCAGTTCCTTCTGAACGTGGTCATGGACACTTCCCGTCTACCTAGTATCATCAAAAGGAATCTTCTTGATTCTTTCAAAAGAGGGCTGAAAATGAAAGACCCCCATCCCTCCTCAAAATTTCCGTATCAGATACACACAAAAAATGGTGACTAGTTCTTGACATAGAAAACATTGGAAATTATTCTGGCTCCAGAAAACTTACAAGATAATGAAATAATATTTTTTACAGGCTGAGCTTTTTTATATGTATTTCCAACTTCTGTAATACTTTTATTATCACTTTGGAAAGAAAACTTCCCAAATGTGGCATAGCAGCAGTGGGTGCGTAAGCAAGCAGAAAAGAAAGGAATTGGTATGTTGTGCCCAGGCTGGACCTGTGTCTTCCCAATTATCAGACCATCTCCCACCTCCTCGTGTTCTTTTACTATCCATCAAGACGAAGATTGCTTAGGAGCACAGCAAAGGTGGTATCTGGCAGTGAGTCCACCGAGTAAAACATGGACCAGAACAGAGATGCTACATTATATTTCTCTTATCTTTGTTCTTCCTTCCATTATTCTCTCTCGCTCTGCTGACCCATTCTCATCTCCTGCCTGCTGTGTCTGTCTGCAACAAGGCTCCTTTTGAACGCCTCCAGTCCCCACACCACGATTTCTCAATTTTACTACTCATATTCTGCCCAATTTTTAACACATATTCTTGCTCCTTGTCGACCTGCCTGGACAATACAGGGATGAATGACTGCGCTCTGGTTGTTCAGTTTTCTATTTTCCAGCTCAGAGAATTCTCAATTCTGATGCACACTCTGAAACAGGGAGGCTGCCTCGAGTCTTGTTATGCCAAGTGTGGTCTGAGGACCAACAGCATTGGCATCTCTTGGGAGCATGTGAGGAATGCAGAATCTCAGTCCTCACCCCAGAACTCTAGAATCAGAAGCAGCTTTTATACGTTCTAACAAGATTCCCAAGGCAGCTCTGTCTGTGTGTTAAAGTGTGAGAAGCACTGGGCTAATTCACTGATCCCCAAACTTATTTATTTTTGGTTTCAATTTTAATTCCAGTTAGTTAATAGAGTGTTATATTAGTTTCAGGTGTGCAATATAGTGATTCAGCACTTCCATACTTCACCTGGTGCCCTCCTTAATCCCCATCACCTGTTTCACCCATCCCCCACCCCCCCTCCCCTCTGGTAAGCATCAGTTCTCTATAATTGAGTCTGGTTATTAATTTGTCTCTCTCCCTCTTTTTTCCCCCTTTACCCATGTTTCTTACATTCCATATATGAGTGAAATCATATGGCATTTGTCTTTTGCTTAGCATTATACTCTCTAGATCCATCCATGTCATTGCAAATGGCAAGAGTTCATTCTTTTTATGGTTGAATAATATTCCGTTGTGTGTGTGTATACACACCACCTCTTCTTTATCCATTCATCAATTGTTAGACACTTGGACTGTTTTAATAATTGGGCTATTGTAGATAATACTGCTTTAAACATCGGGGTGTCCCTCTGAATTAGTGTTTTTGTAGCCTTTGGGTATACCCAGTAGTGCAATTGCTGGGTCATAGGGCAGTTCTATTTTTAACTTTTTGAGGAACCTCCATACTGTATTCCAGAGTGGTTGCACCACCTAGCATTCCCACCAACAGTGCAAGAGGGTTCCCCTTTCTTAACATCCTCGCCAACACCTGTTGTTTCTTCTGTTGCTGATTTTAGCCATTCTGACTGGTGTGAGGTGATACCGCATTGTAGTTTTGATTTGCATTTCCCTGATGATCAGTGATGTTGAGCATCTTTTCATGTTGTCTGTTGACCATCTGTCTTCTTTGGAAAAATGTCTATTCAAGAGAATGTCTTCTGTCCATTTTTTAATTGGATTATTTGTTTTCCGGGTGTTGAGTTTTGTAAGTTCTTTGTATATTTTGGAAACTAACCCTTTATCACATATGTCATTTGCAAATAGCTTTTCCCATTCTGTAGGTTGCCTTTTAGTTTTGTTGACTGTTTCCTTTGCCAGGCAGAAGGTTTTATTTTGATGTAGTCTCAATAGTTTATTTTGGTTTTTGCTTCCCTTGACTCGGGAGACATATCTAGAAAGAAGTTGCTGTGGCTCATGTCAAAGAAGTTACTGCCTGTGTTCTCCTCTAGGATTTTTATGGCTTCAGGTCTCCCATTTAGGTCTTTAATCCATTTTGAGTTTACTTTGTGTATCATGTAAGAAAGTGGTCCAGTTTCCTTCTTTTGCATGTAGCTGTCCAGTTTTCCAAACACCATTTGTTGAATAGTCTTTTTCCCACTGGATATTCTTTCCTGCTTTGCTGAAGATTAATTAACCATGTAATTGTGGGTTCATTTTTCGGTTTTCTATTCTGTTCCATAGATCTGTGTGTCTATTTTTGTGCCAGTACCATACTGTTTTGATTACTACAGCTTCATAATATAAAGTCCAGAACTGTGATGCCCCCAGCTTCGCTTTGCTTTTTCAAGATTGCTCTGGATATTTGGAGTCTTTTGTGGTTCCATACACATTTATTCTAGCTCTGTGAACAGTGGTGTTGGTATTTTGATTGATAGGGGTCGCATTAAATTAGATTGCTTTGGGTAGTATTGACATTTAGCAATATTTATTCTCCAGTCCATGAGCATAGAATATCTTTCCCTCTGTTTGCATCATCTTCAATTTCTTTCACCAGTGTTTTATAGTATTCAGAGTACAAGTCTTTGACCTCTTTGGTTAGGTTTACTCCTAGGTATCTTACTGTTTTTGGTGCAACTGTAAATGGGATTGTTTTCTTAATTTCTCTTTCTGCTGCTTCATTATTGGTGTATAGAAATGCAACAGATTTCTGCAATGTTACTGAGTTCATTTATCCATTCTAGTAGTTTTTGGTGGAGTCTTTATGGATTTCTGTGTATTCTCTCATGTATTTGCAAATAGTGAAAGTTTGACTTCCTTTTTGACAATTTGGATGCCTTTTCTTTTTCTTGTCTGATTATTGTGGCTAGAACTTGCAGTACTTTGTTGAATAAAAGTGGTGACAGTGGACATCCTTGTCTTGTTCCTGACCTTAGGGGAAAAGCTCTTAGTTGTTCCTCATTTAGGGTGATATGAGCTGTGGGTTTTTCATAGATGGCCTTTATTTATCATGAATGAATGTTGTGCTTTGTCAAATGCTTTTTCTGGATCTATTGAAATGATCATATGGTTCTGATCCTTTCTTTTGTTAATGAGAATCACCTGCAGAGCTTTAACACCAATATGTGAGTCCTACCCCTGAGATTCTGATTTAATTGGTCTGGACAGTAGGAATTTCAGAAGACCCAGATGATTCTAATGTGCAGCCAAGGGTAGGAATTACTGTCTCTTTCATCCCTCTCTGTACCAGTGCATTTTCTTTAATGGACAGAATGGAAGCAAGTTAGAAATTATTCTTGAAAAGCAGCAGAGGAAATTGCTTTCATGAGGGGCATATTGATGATTATAATAAGGCAGAAGCAATATCTGATTCTCTCCATGCCCAATTCTACTACTAGTAGTAGTCATTTTGTAAAAGAAAAAGTTGATATCTAATTTCAACTACTTTTTTTCGCTAGCACCCTGCAAAGGTCAGTGTGCTCCCAGGACCATCACTGGAGAGTTGTTAGAAGTGAAGAATCTCATCCCACACACTGAGAATCAGAACAGGGCTTTTTACAAGATTTCCAGGTGATGTTCATGTACATTAAAGTTTGAGATTCACTACTCTAGGAGGCTCTGTTCCCTTGGCAATTTCTCTGTGACAAATACAAGGTACAACAAATCGGCCCCATTATAAAGGCTTTGGAAGTGAAGAGGTGAAAGAGAGAAGCTGATCAAAGGTGAATGTTTGAAAAAAATGCTTAATATAGCCTTGCAAATAAATTTCACAATATACCCACAACCAAAGTTAGTTTCAAATCCATCAAGGAAGTATTTATAGCAAAAATAAATAAAAATGATCATTGCTAATTTATGCAGCATTTTCATGCTCCATAGCTCTACAGCTACATTAGTGGTTCTCAAATGGGAGCAATTTGCTCCCCTGGGGACATTTGGCATTCTGGTTGTCACGACTGGGGAGGGTGTGCACAAGTGGCATCTAAAGGGTAGAGGACATGTATACTGCTACCAGGGATACATTCTACAATATACAGGACAGAACCTCAAAACAAAAAAGTATCTGGCCCCAGATGTCAGTAATACCACTGAGGTTGAGAAACCATGCTCTACAGCATATCAATTGAGGGTGATCTATAAATATACACGCACACACAGGTGTGTGTGTGCATATATAATTTCTTAAAGAGGCAGAATCTCACTTGTAAAAGTGAAGTAAAGCAGTTAAAAATTTCCTCTGGAAAATCACTCCATTATGAGAAACTCCATGATCAGGATAATAAAATGATATGAATGCATATGTAGCCCTGGGGTGTAAAGTTCATTTTGTCAGTGCATACATTAAACATTGCTGATTGGCATAGTAAAAGTAGTCCAGGAACAGCTGTCTACCTTTTCGTTCTCATTAGTGTTAAAAGAAGTGTCAAACCCAGTAACCACTAAGAAAGCACACTGGTGCTGGTGGCTTTGAACGGGGCGCTCCAAAGAAGTCAGTTCCCCACTTTAATCACTGTGGGGTTAATTCACAATTTGTAAAATACTTAAAGAAGTTCTCCTGGTTGTGCCCTTTGTTGTCATTCCATATGATCCTGTTTAGTCTGTTAGGAGTTGCTGCATTTCTGCTGAGGAAAACCAGTGTTGCAGTGCAGACACATAAGTCAGCCTTGGACATTGATAGGATTCCTTATGTAGAAATGGGGTCTGTTCACGGTCAGAGCCAGCACTCTATACTGAGGTGCATAGTAGACATTGGCAGAGAGAGTTCTTGGGAATATGAAAGCTGGGGAAAGGAAGAGGTCTGGCACCAGAGATCCGGCAGGCTGATGGTGTTGACCTCCTTAGTTTCTCTGCTTTGTACCTAGGCTTGCTCTAGGCCCACTGTCT
This sequence comes from Leptonychotes weddellii, assembly GCF_054177405.1. Lineage (NCBI taxonomy): Eukaryota > Metazoa > Chordata > Mammalia > Carnivora > Phocidae > Leptonychotes > Leptonychotes weddellii. The sequence continues at coordinate 79,968,890 of NC_138385.1, read as the reverse complement.
CCAAAGTTCAGAACACATCTTTTAGGGGTGTTCTAGGTCACCCTGTGTTGTGTGCTGAAGGAAAATGTTAGACCTTCCAGTAACAGTCTTCTATCTAAAAATGGAAACACTGATTGAGGTTTGCTAACAGTTGAGATATAACTTTCACACTTGGTTTGACTGCCAGATGTTCAAGTGTTACACAGTGTCTCAAAGAAAACCTGGACTCCATCCACTGGTTCCTTTGCTTTCAACATACCACAACATAGTGTGGTTTAAATGTGCTTAGGTATATCTCAAATGGTAGAACCTTCACAACATTGTTGACTGGAATGGGGCATGAGCATAATACCTTTTTTCCCCCACTAAGATTTACTGGTAAGCTCTTGACAAAGTACAAAAAAGTAGTTGAAATTAGATAACAACTTTTTCTTTTACAAAATGACTCAATTTGCTGGCCTTTTCAGGGATAACCACTGACTATTAGTAGTTGCTACCTTGCAGACATTTAAAGACACACAGACTCACATGTAATCTGTCACTTAAGTGGGTTTTTATAAAGAATGAGGCAGTAGTGTTGTTGAAAATAACTCATGCTGTGTAGAGAATATTATACAAAACATTGAGGGGGGGATGTTCCACCCATTTCTGGGTAGAATTTTTGCTGAAAAGAATATGTGTCATATATGGAAACTCTGAGATATGGTTAAACTAGACTTTGATTTTCTAAATTATTTTAAAAATCTCCCAAAGGAAGAGTTTTTTGTGGAAGGCATTCAAATTCTAAATCTTTTGTTCTCCCATAGAGGTTCACTGGTTAACTCCTGACAAAGCAAAAAAAAGTGTAGTTGAAATTAGACCTACTCTGCCTTTTTTTTTTTAACAAAATATAGATAGGCATCATGCTGGTATTTTCAGAGGTGACCAACGACAATCCTCACAAATATTTAAAGACAAACATTCATATTTGATCTGTCTTAAAGTGTGTTATTTCCGTGATTTTTTTACCTTATTCACACAGTTGTCCAAATGTCACCACAATCAAATTTCACAACATTTATGTCACCCCAAAAGGGAACCCACACCTATTATCAGTGACTTCCTATTCTCACCTACCCCCAGCCCTAGACAACATGGCTATGAAAGGCCGCATACTGAGAATAAGAAAAAATAACTGACGTATTTGGTTTATGGAATGGTTTCTCCTGGAATATAAGACTGTGACTCAACTAAGATAATACAAAGCTTTCACATTATTAACTATGCCCAGCCTTAAAGAGTTCCCCACGTCACAGGGACAACCTTGAAGTCACCAAACCCAAATTCTAAACTCCTGTAAATATTCTCTCCTGACTTCTGTTCTGAGACAATACTAAGAAAGTCTCTCTTGAGTTTTACAATGAGTCTAATAAACTTAGCTTTGCTTGATCCACAGGTGTTCTCCATTACTGCAATGGGTCTAATAGATTTAGCTTTGAGTAGTCAACAGATGTTTCTGGTGGACTCTTGGAATCCACATTTGTCAGTCCTCTTAGTCTCCCAGTTGGAATTCTTGGACAAGAATCAAGATAGCTCCAGTTCTCTGTTGCTTGGATCATGGAAAATACTCACACCTTCTTTCCCCTTATCAACCTCTTAAGAGTACATGCTGATTCCAGGATAGTCATTTTTCCCTTCCTTTGCCATCAGAGCTTGCCTTCCTGTGTTACTTGTGTTCATGGTTTCTTACCCAGTGGTGATACTCCAGTCCACTATCACTTGACAATCTCGAGGAACATATATGAGGATCCTTACTCCCTTAAAACCCCCTCTTTAAGCGTGAGGTAGGATCCAGCCATCCACACCTTGACATTAGTAGAGAGGCAATGGATAAGACCACAGCATGGCAACAGCTTCCTGCAAAGAAATCTCACAAATCTACTTTTTTAAAAATCTGCTCAACTTTCTAATTCTTTTAGCGAATTTTAAGGTTTGAAAAATTAGCAACTGGACAGCTATATGCAAAAGAATGAAACTAGACCACTTTCTTACACCATACACAAAAACAAACGCAGAGTGGATTAGAGACCTAAATATGAGGCTTGAAACCATAAAATTCCTAGAAAAAATCATTGACTGTAATCTCTTTGACACCAGTCATAGAAACATATTTCTAGATATGTCATGTCTCCTTTGGCAAGGTAAACAAAAGCAAAAATAAACTACTGGGACCATAACAAAATAGAAAGCTTTTGCACAGCAAAGGAAACCATCAACAAAACAAACCCACTGAATGGGAGACGATATTTGCAAATTCATATCTGACAAGAGGTTAATATCCAAAATACATAAAAAACTTATACAACCAAACACCATAAAAACTAAATAATTTGATTAAAAATGAGCAAAAGACATGAATAGATATTTCTCCAAACAAGACATACAGATGGCCAACAGACACAAGAAAAGATGCTCAACATCACTAATCAGGGAAATGCAAATCAAAACCACAATGAGCTATGACCTCACATCTGTCAGAATGGCTAAAATCAACAACAGAAGAAACAAGAGGTATTGGCAAGGATATGGAGAAAGGGGAACTCTTGTGCACTGTTGGTGGGAATGCAAGCTGGTGCAGCCACTCTGGATAACAGTATGGAGGTTCCTCAAAAAATTGAAAATAGAATACCAATTGGATCCAGTAATTCCACTACGGGGTATTTACCCAAAGAATACTGCAGAATGATTTACAAGAGCCAGGATATGGAAGCAACTCAAATGTCCAGCGATAGATGAATGAATAAATATGTGATGTATGTATACAATATTGCTCAGATATAAAAAAGAATGAAATCTTGCCATTTGAAATATGGATGGAGCTAAAGTATATTATGCCAAAGGAAATAAGTCAGTCAGAGAAAGACAAATAACATATGATTTCACTTATATGTGGAATTTAAGAAACAAAAGAAATAAAAAAGGAGACAAACACTCTCAACCACAGAGGACAAACTGATGGTTACTAGAGAGGAGATGGGTGGGAGGATGGGTGAAACACGTGCTGGAATTTAAGAGTACACTTATTGTGATGAGCACTGAGTAATGTATAGAATATTTGAATCCCTATGTTGTATACCTGAAACTAATATAACACTGTATGTTAATTATACTGGAAATAAAAGAACAGAACAGAAAGAATTAAAAAAAGGATAGATCCCTCATAATCTGGTTTTGGAAGTAAAGGTCTTAGTGCATTAAAAAAAAATAGAAAATGTAGCATGGGAAAAAATACATTTTCTGTTGAATATTTCCAATGAGTGCTAACAGGCAACCACTGTGTGTGGAGGGAGTGTGGGGTGTGTCTGAGGGGGGCAGAGAGGGAACTGAATAAAGACAAAGAGCATGAATGAGTTTCTTATACACAGATTATTAGAGTTTAGGGTATAACTGATAGGATGATAACATTTAGCATTTACAAAGAAAGGATCTATTGTGGTGAAGGAAAGATGGAGGAGGAATAGGGGACCCTATTTCAACTGGTCCCCGGAATTGAGCTGGATATCTACCAGACCACTCTGAGCACCCACGAAACCAGCCTGAGATGTAAGAAGATCTGGATCTCTACAAACAGAATATCGCAGGCGGTTGGTTTTGAGGTACGAAGCGGGGAGCCGTGATTCCGCAGGCAGATATTGGAGGATAAACAGCAGCGGGAGGGTGCCTGGCTGTGGGGATCCTACACAGCTGGTGAGCGACAGCCTCGCATGGTGGGGACGGGGCACAGACTCGCAGACAGGTAGCGGCGGGGAAAGGACTCTAGGGCAGCCCCTGGGGCGGAAACCCGGAGCGGCAGGGTTGCGCCTGCGAACTGGAAGCGGCTGGTGGTTTTAGAAGCACAAAGGGCAGAGACGTGCCCCGACCTGGAGGCAGGACTGGGAGCACTGCGGAGGGGCGCACAACCCAGGACGCTGCAGTTTATAGCAGGACGGACAGAAACGGAGACAGTGTGGCCTGGAGAGCTCACTGAAGAACAGACTGAGGTCTCTCTGCTCTGAGGCAGAGGGTTGGAAACAGTCTCTTCTGCTCTGACTCGCGGAAGAGACGCGGAAAGCCGCCAGGGAAAGGCGCCAGAGAACAAAAGCCCCGAAGACTGATTCCC
>NC_138385.1:79945508-79964273 GCF_054177405.1 Leptonychotes weddellii | reverse complement strand
AGAGACGATGGACTCTGAAAAACAAACTGAGGGTTCTAGAGGGGAGAGGGGTGGGAGGATGGGTTAGCCTGGTGGTGGGTATTGAGGAGGGCACATTCTGCATGGAGCACTGGGTGTTATGCACAAACAATGAATCATGGAACACTTCATCTAAAACTAATGATGTAATGTATGGGGATTAACATAAGAATAAAAAAAATAAAATAAAAAAAAAGCAGGAGGAAGATATATGGAGAAGATCGATATTACTGTTGCTGCTGCTGTGTGAATTTGGTACCTGTAACAGGTACTGGGTGCTAGGTCCATGAAGTTTCAAATCTTCTTTCTACAATTTACTATCTCTATGATTTTTGTTGATTTCTTAGCTTTTCTAAATTTTAGCTTGCTCACAGTCTAAAGGTAGTAATTCCTGCCTTTCAGGGTTGTTAAGGATTAGCTGAGATCACGAGTATACAGCACTTAGCACAGTTATTGGCCATGGTTATTGTCCAAAAAATATTATTTGTGATGATGAATATAGTGATGGTGGTGATGAAGACTAGTGTCGAGTGTGTACTGAAGGAGCTCTGGAAATTCTTCATTTCTGATGTATGATGGCAGCTTGCTGTTAGCAGGTAAGAAAAGGGTGATGCCAGGTAAAAGTACTAGCAGCCTCTATCCAGTACAAATTATTGGGGCTCAGATAGTTTTTGCTGTGGTTACTAAAGAAGTTTCTGGGGGAAAGGACACTGTATGCTAGTTCAAATTGAGACCCACTTGACAATATTTGCAAATCAATCAACGTGATACATCACATCAATAAGAGAAGGGATAAAGACTATATGATTAACTCAACAGATGCAGAGAAAGCATTTGACAAAGGACATCCTTTCATGATAAAAAACCCTCAACAAAGTACATTTAGAGGGAACATACCTCAACATAATAAAGGCCACATAAGAAAAACCCATAGCTAACATCATAATCAATGGTGCAAACCTGAGAGCTTTCCCCTAAGATCAGGAACAAGACAAGGAGGTCCACTCTCACCACTTTTATTCAACATAGTACTGGAAGTCCTAGTCACAGCAATCAGACGAGGGGAAGAAATAAAAAGCATCTAAAAAAAAACATCTAACTGATAAGGAGGAAGTAAAACTTTCACTCTTTGCAGATGACATGATACTATATAGAGAAAACCCTAAAGACTGCACCAAAAAAGTGCTAGAACTGATAAATTCAGTGAAGTTGCAGCATACAAAAACAATATACAGAGATCTGTTGCATTTCTATACACTAATAATGAAGTAGCAGAAAGAGAACTTAAGAAATCAATCCCATTTACAATTGTACCAAAAAGCATCAAATACCTAAGAATAAACTTAAGCAAGGAGGTGAAAGACCTCTACTCTGAAAACTATAAAACACTGTTGAAACAAATTAAAGATGGCACAAACAAATGGAAAGATATTCCATGCTCATGGATTGGGAAACCCAGTGAGGCTGTGCTTTGAGGAATTTGTCCTGGTGACCCATGGGGCATGCGGGCATGTTTGTCTCCATGTTTAGGGTGATCAAAATTGATATGTTGCAATCCAGGCTACAGAAGGTAAAAACACTCAAGAAGCTCCCTGCCTAATTAGATTCTTGGGGACAGTAGTTTTCTGCTCAGCAGTATGATGAAGGAGAGAGGGACCTAGAAGATTCTTCAAAAGACCGGGCTGGAATCAAATCATCACAATGTATACCTAAACTATCTTATAATTTCATTTGTCAGTTATATCTCAGTAAAGCTGAAAGAATATATATTGTTAGAAATGCTACCAAAAAGATAACTAAATAAAAGACTGGGCTGGAGCTCAGGCTTCATGATAAACGAGCTGTGACAGCTTGATCAGTATTCTTATCATCCCTGAGCCTGTGTGTCTTGATCTGCCAGGAGATATCCCCAATCTCCCTATTTAAATAAAATGACAAAAATGTGCTTATAATCCACAAAACTCCCAACAAACACAAAGTAGAGCTAACATTTGTGCTCGTGTTACTATGTAATTAGAGAGGTAAACCAGGAAACAATAAAAGAAGAGGGTGTGAGGATATCTGAGGAATCAGAATAAATGGGTGATGCAGAAAAGGCAATGCCTCAGAGAAAAACAAAAAAAATTATATATATATATACAATTTATATATATATAAATTATATATATATATAAAAATTATACATATATAAATAATTTCCTGGGAGTTGCATGGTACTTAATGTAAAATGGTTCCCTACTGATTCTCCTAAGTGGACTCATTTAGCTTATACCCATGGACTTGGAGCACAACCCAGGTCCTGAAGATAGACTTGTTCTAATCATTGCATTATAAGATGCACCAGGAAGTGGCTTAGCAACCCCACATGAAGTTATATAATCACAGCTCTGTTACATAACTGATGTTCACAATGTAAACACAAAGCAAGATGAATGCCATGACAACTGATTAGTGCATAATCAACCACTAGATGGAACCAGAGGGAAAGTTAGGAGCAACAACGCTCCCCTAAAGGCTGGTAGTCCATAGGATCAATAGCTACTTGCCAGGATATGTGACCCAGGTTAACTAAATACTCTGGATATGGAGGTTCAGCCAGCTGTACATCTACCTAATATATTTTTAGCGCATGTTTCTCTATTTTCTCCATAATGATTCTGAAAGTTAGATTTCACTAGTCTCATCGAAATCAAGAAATACTACCAACAACATTCACTTAGAATACTAACATACTAATACTCTCTAAGAAGGACATGAAATTGTTTTAGTCTTACTTGTTTTCAGTGAACCCACAATGTCTCCTTGTGGTCACTGTATTCATTCCATACATGATTTGGCCAATTTCACAATCTCTTATTTTAAGCTGTTTCCAGGGACTTTCCCATTTCAAGAAAGATTATAATAATGGATTTTTTCACTAAAACTATAGAGATTATTATTTTTATTATGACTACAGTTGAAGCTTCTATTGACTTCTTTTTCCAAAACATCAATTATGTCGTGCAGAAACTCTACAAGGAATTACCATAATAAATATTTTAAATCATTCCCTATCTCCTACTTTCATAGAGTACAATTAAAATAATATAATAATAAAATTGTATTTAGGCTTAGAATATAGAAATGTTTTGCTTGCTCTAGAAATTGTGAATGAACATGGCATTGTGAACAATTTCATAATGAGCTTTGTGAATGATCACTACTCTTGTACCTAATGTAGACTCAGCCACAGGTCCCTTTGAGTCTGTAATGGTAGGAAGGTACCCTGGGACTGTAATAGTAGGTAGAGATGAATGAGCAGGAAATGTTTAGTATGCTTGCTGAAAATAATGTACAAAGGATAATGGTGTACCCCAGCTGTGTTGAGCCATGGATATAACAGGAGTCTGTTGAAAAAGGCCACATTTGTGGTCAGATAGGTGTATGTTGTCTAAGGAAGTCTTTTTGTTTGAACTAGGAATAGCAGCTGAGAAGACAAAGATGGAAGCCCAGATTCTGGAGGTGAAAGATGACAGGAGTTTGGGAGTTTTGCCGAAGTCAATACCCAAGTAAGCACTTCTTACACTGCAGAAACTGGAATGTTCTCTGTATATTAAGGCAGAGCACGTTTCAGGAGACTGGGCATAAACATAAAGGATTAGGTGATTGGCCACAGTGTGTTGGGCATAAAGGTGGCAAAGCATACTACTACTCAGTGTTTAGACTATGAAGTGAACTCTTCTCCTCCTCCCATATCCCCATCCTGGCATATCTCCTCCCCAGATCCCTGAACCTATGCCCCTGGACAGAGTAGCCTACAGACACATGTTGACCAGGCCATGTATACACATGTGTGCTTACAGGCCTAGCCCCCACAACTACTCACAAATACACACAGCTCTCCCCAGATGCCTACAGAAAAAAACTAGCCATATATAGGCCTATTACACAAACGGCATGCACATAACTACGTAGACCTATAGTCATGTGACACAGGTAAGTTCATGCAAACACAATTACCGCACACATCTACAACGTATATTAATCATTTTGGCTTATGGAAGAAAAACTATTGGTACTGGTGTGCATGGGGTTCCTGTGTTCTCACAGCCTTCTTTGGCTTTGGCTCAGCCATAAAAAACATGTTTCCCCAAGAAAAACAATTTGCTCTACCTATAGTTGGGTGAGCCCTTGTGAAACATGATGATTTCACATAAATGCTGTCATCCCCCACATACGAATAATCCCTATATCCTTGAAAAAGTTTTGATTTACATCCTCTTATTATCCATTCTGTTTTCTAGAAACACACTAGTTAAATAATTGCATAACAAATTCAAGCAACATGAAAAAAATTTGTCAGCTTAGAAATAGATTTATTTTGTGATATTTTTAGGAAAATAGCTCATCTAGCTGAGAATAGTAATGTCATCAGTGAAAATACGGTGTTTGGGGAGTTCCATTTTCAGTTTTGGTAGAATAACTTACATCAGAACAACCCTTTCACTGAGAGAAGCTATAAAAGCTGGATAAAATACAAAGAACAGCTGTTTAAAGACATCAGAAGGCAATAAAAGAAGTCAGGACTTGTAAGGCCAAGGTCATGAGAGTAAAAAAATACACTGATATGGATATGACCTCTACTGTTTCTCCCCACTTAGAATCAGATTTTTATGAATAAACAAACCTTGCTGGGATTCTGATTAAGACTGAATGACATGACAAATGAACTTGACTTAATAGAATCCTGGACCCTAAAACTAAAAGATAAACTCTGTTCAAGTATACTTGGATAGTTACCAGTAGTAACTATATATGGACAATGAAACAAGATTCAGTAAATTTCAAAGGAGATTATATTCTTTGCAGAAAGTAGTATTAAACCAGAAATCTATAACAAAAAGATAAATAGAAAAAGAACCCCCTTGATATGTATTATTAATCTATATAGTAATAAATAAGCCAGTGATCAAACAAGTAATTACAACAGCAATCAGAAAATGTTTGGAAATGAACAATAACATATTTGGCACATCAAAGTATGCAGGATGCAATGAAGCCACACACTGATAAAAACTTACAGACTCAGGTGCATGAATTTAAAAAAGAAGGCTGGGGCCCTCTGGGTGGCCCCGTGTCAGACTCTGTGCTAGATGTGGAGCCTGTTTAGATTCTCCCTCTGACCCTTCCCCGACCCCCCAACCCCCGCCTCGGCTTGTGTATGCTCTCTCTCTCTCTCAAAAAAAAAAAAGGCTGAAAATCAACACTGTATATACCTATCTCAAGCAGCTAAAAGAACAATAAATTAAATCCAAAGAAAGGAGAAAAAAAGTAATAATAATGCATGCAAAAGTCCAACAAATAGAAAAACAAAATACATCAACAAAATCAAAAGTTGTATCTTTAAAAATATAATAAAATTGATAAACCCCTGGATCAAGGGAAAAAAAGGCAAAAATAATAATGTTACTAAAGATTCCATACATGTTGAAAAAGGAAGATATTCTAAACAATGTTATATCAGTAATTTCAAAATTTCAATGAAATAAATACCTTGAAAATATCATTTAACAAAACTGAGTAAGAGTAAATGGAAAATCAGAATTGTTCTCTATCAAATAAAGAATGAGTCTGCAATTCAAATTCTGCTCTCACAGCAAACTCTAAGTCCAGTAAATTCTTCCAAATACTTAAGGAACAAATAAAATGACACTAATATTACATAAACTCTTCCATAAAATAAGGAAGATTTCCAAAGTTCTACAATACTAACATAACCTAATGTCAAAATCTAACAAAGGTGCTACAAAATAATTACTGCCCAAACTTATTCATAAATATAGATGCAAAAGAAATAAACAATGTTATCAGCAAATCAAAGATATATGAAAGGTAAGAACCAATTGTATCAGGATTAACATTGAAAATTCAGTTAATGTAATTCACCAAGTTTGGAGATTAAAGAAGCATATGATCAAACCAAGAGATGAAAAAGTATAATTTGATATATTTAAACATGATTTAAATATGGTTTAAAAAAAAAGAAAAAGAAAACCTCTCAGAAAACAAGATATAGAAAGAGATAGATGGGAATACTCTTAATCTAATAAAGTACAACTAAAAACACAAAACATGGAAACATCATATTTAGTGATATTTTTAAACCATCTGAAAAAAAAAGCTACTTGTAATTACCACTTTTATTTAATATTATACTGGAAGTCTTAGTGCCATAAGGTGAGCAAAATATATTAAAAATACATGGATTGGGATGAAACAAATGAAACTATAATTATTTATAGGTACAGCAAGGTTATATATACAGAAAATCTAAGAAATTTATTAATAAACTATTACAACTATAAAAAGTCACTGAATACGGAGCCTGGATGGCTCACTCAGTTAAGTGTCCAACTCTTGGTTTCGGTTCAGGTCATGATCTCATGGTTTGTGAGACTGAGCCCCACATCAGGCTCCGCGCTCAGCAGGGAGTCTGCTTGAAGATTCTCTCCCTCTGCTCCTCCCCCTAATCAAGCACATGCATGTTCTCATCTGTTTCTAAAATAAATAAATCTTTAAAAAAAGTCACTGAATACAACTCAATATGCAATAATCAATTGATTTCTATTTAGCAGTGATACATAGTAAATTAAAATTTAGAAGTATTCGTAATAGTTTTAAAATATATGAACTACCTAATAATATTCTAATAGAAGAGGTGTAAAATGTCCACTTTAACAACTATACAGTATTCCTAAAGAAATTTAAACAGACTCAAATAAGTAGTCTTGAAATATACTCATAGTTTAACAGACTCAAGAATGTAAAGATGTCGGGGTGCCTGGGTGGCTCAATAAGTTAAGTGTCTGCCTTCGGCTCAGGTCATGATCTCAGGGTCCTGGGATCAAAGCCCACATCAGGCTCTCCACTCAGTGGGGAGTCTGCTTCTCCCTCTCACTCTCCCTCTGTGCTTTCTCTCTCTCTCAAATAAATAAATAAAATCTATTAAAAAAAAAAGAATGTAAAGATGTCAAAGGAAATTGAACCAAAATCCCAACAAGCATTGGTGTGTCTATGTGTATAGTGGGGGGTATGTCTTAGTATATTTGGGCTGCTCTAACAGAATACCATCAACTGGGACTTATGGACAACAGACATTTATTTCTCACCGTTCTCGAGGCTGACAAATACAAGATCAAGGAGCCAGCAGATTCAGTATCTGATGAGAGCCCCCTTTCCTAATTCATAGACTGTCATCTTCTTGCTGTGTCCTCATAAGGTGGAAGGGAAGAGGGAGCTCTCTGTGGTCTCTTTTATAAGAGAACTAATCACTTTCTAAAGGTTCTACCTCCTAATATCAATACATTAGGGATTAGACTTCAATACATGAATTTGGGGTAGGGGAACACAAGCATTCATTCCACATCAGGGGGGTAGTGTGACAAGCTAATTTTAAAATTTATATGGAAATGCAAAGGATCAAGAATAGGTCAAAATGGACAGAGGACCAGAATAGACATTTTTCCAAAGAAGATATATAGGTGGACGAGAGACATATGAAAAGATGCTCAACATCACTCATCATTAAGGAAACGCAAATCAGAACCACAATGAGATATCACCTGATGCCTATCAGAATGGCTAAAATAAAAAAGACAAGAAATAAGTGTTAGCGAGGATGTGGAGAAAAAGGAACTCTCATACATGCTTGGTGTGAATGTAAATTGATAACATCCACTGTGGAAAATGGTATGGGGGTTCCTCAAAAAAACTAAAAAGAGAACTACCATATGATCCAATAATTCCACTATGATTTACATGAAGAAAACAAAAACACTAATTCAAAGAGATATATGTACCCCTATATCTACTGCAGCATTATTTACAATAGCCAAGATATGAAAGCAACCCAAGTGTCCATCCATAGATGAGTAAAGAGGATCTCTCTCTCTCTCTCTCTCTCACACACACACACACACACACACACACGCACGCACACGCACGCACACGCACACGCTGGAATATTACTCAGCCATAAAAGGGATGAGATTTTTGCCATAAGTCAGACTGAAAAGGACAAATACCATATGATTTTACTCAAATGTGGAATCTAAAAAACAAAAATGAATAAACAAAAAAACAATCAGATCTAGGGTCACATGGGTCGCTCAGTTGGTTAAACATCTGACTCTTGAATTCAGCTCAGGTCATGATCTCATGATCATGAGATTGAGCCCTGCATTGGGCGGGATCCACACTCAGCATGGAGTCTGCTTGAGAGTCTCTCCCTCTGCCCCTCCCCCTGCTTGAGTGCTCTCTCTCTCTCAAATAAATAAATAAAATCTTTGAAAAAAAACCCAAACAGAATCAAACCTCTAAATCCAGAGAATAAACTGATGGTTGCCAGAAGGAAGGGGGTAGGAGGATGGGCAAAATGGGTGAAAGAAACAGGAATATACAGGCTTCCAGTTATGGAATAGTAAGTCATGGAATAAAAGGCACAGCATAGGAGATACAGTCAATGGTACTGTAATAGTGTTGTATGGTGACAGATGGGAGCTACACTTGTGGGGAGCAGAGGATAACTTACAGAGAAGTTGAATCACTATGTTGTACACCTGAAACTAATGTAACATTGTGTGTTAACTACACTCAAAAATTTTTTGAATTAAATATTTTAAAAATATTAAATGCTAGATATTAATGTGGTTTTTTTTTTTGACAGAGAGGGTGGGAGGGGGGAGAGGGCGAGAGAATTTTTTTGAAAGGATTTTATTTATTTTAGAGTGAGAGAGAGCATGTGCATGAACAGGGGGAAGGGCAGAGGGGGAGGGAGAGGGAGGACTCTGCGCTGACCGTGGAGCCTAACGCTGGGCTTGATCTCACAACCCTGAGATCATGACCTGAGCTGAAATCAAGAGTTGGGTGCTTAACTGACGGTGCCACCCAGGTACCCCTAATGTGTTTAAAAAGAAAAGAAAAAACCCACTTTCATTCTTCAAAGAGTCCTGGTTTGCATGATAAATTATATGGTCAACATATTTATGTGTCTCCTAGATTTAGTATTATATGAATGTATTACCTCTTCAAAAATAAATAAAATACAAACTAAATATAAAAAAAGAAAAAGAATAGGTCAGACAATCCTGGCAAAGAATAACAAAGTTGGGAAATTTAAACTGTTTTTTTTTTTTAACTGCTTTTTATAAAACAGAGTAATTAGCACAGTGGGATAGACATATATAGACCAACGGCACAGAATAGAGTTAAGAAATGGCCACATACATATACAGTCCACCTGATTTATGATACCACTGACACTGCATTGGATCATCTTACTAATAAATTATACCGGGATAGGTGGATATTGACATGAATAAAATGAAAAAAGGGGAGAAATCTTGGCCTCTAGCCATACCATATAAACTATCTATTGTAGATAGATTGAATATAGCCCTAAATGTGAAAGATACAGTAATAAAACTTCCTGATGGTGACATCATATAATAACTTCATAAATTTGGGAGTACGCAGAGATTTCTTCACCAGTATACAAAGATCACTAATCACAAAGAAAAGAGTGATAAAATAGATTTAATTACACTTAAAACTTCTGTCCATCAAAAGATGTATAAGAGAGTGAAAAGTCAAGTTAAAAATGGGAGAAAATTGGGGCGCCTAGGTGGCCCGGTCGTTAAGCATCTGCCTTCGGCTCAGGTCATGATCCTAGGGTCCTGGGATCGAGCCCCACGACGGGCTCCCTGCTCTGCGGGAAGCCTGCTTCTCCCTCTCCCGCTCCCCCTGCTTGTGTTCCCTTTCTCGCTGTGTTTCTCTGTCAAATAAATAAATAAAATCTTTAAAAAAAAAAAGGGGAGAAAATAATTGCCATGCTGGTAGAAATGTAAATTGGCACCAGAACCACTTTGGAAATTATTTTGGATTATCTGTTAAATTTGGACTACTGCAACCCTATGTTACAGCAGTTTTACCTCTAAATACATACCTAGAAGAAATGCATATATGTCTTTCACAGAGCATCCATAACAACATATTCAGAACAGTGTTATTAATAGTAGCATCAGATGAAGGAACCCAAATGCTCATAAACAGAAGATAAACGCATTGGGTATATTCATATAAACAGAATACTATACAACTACGAAGATGGATATGAATAGCTGCTGCTTGCAACATGAATGAGTGAATGAAGCCAGACTCAAAAGAGTACATGCCATATGATTTCAAAAACAGGCCAGGGTAATTCATGATGAGAGAAGTCCAAACAGTGTTCGCCTATGGATAATTAAGAGGTTCAAGGGAGGCTTCTCAAGTGCAGGTAGGGTTCTAGATCTCTATCTGGGCAGTTGTTTTGCTGGTGTGCTCACTTGAAAAAAATTCTTTGCGCTATAAACTTTTATTTATATTTTCATAATTCAACAAAGTTGACTCAACCAAAAACAACACAAAACCAAAACAACTCCCAAAGACAGCAGCTACTGGTATATATTAGAAAAATGACTTCCCTGGTCACATTGCTCTTGTATTAATCCTGAAAATTAAATGTTTCTCATCAGTTAAAACAGGAAGGAACTTCCACCTCTATGAAATACTATAATGGAATGATTAAACAAAATTATACCTGAGTAATACTATCCTCATATTTTTTTAGTGGATAAAATTATTTTACTTATCCCTGTTGTATGAAGGTCAGGTCTAGGGTCCCAAGACTATTACAGCTACTCACCCCCTCCCCCAAATCTTGCCATTAAAGTCAATGAACTCTGAGAAATACATAAGCCTAATTGTGCCTTAGACACAATCTGATATAGATCTTGCCCAGTGCACTATCCAATTTCACCACTAGCCTACTGCAAATGCAATGTGGACGTCAAATCTAATGGCCTTTACTTTTTTTTCATTTTTCCTAAATACAATAAAATATGAATTTGTATAAAACCCAAACACTACTAAAATCTATGATTGTAGACAGAATTCCCTGGGGCCCTCATTATAAATGGTTGGGTGAAAAAGCCTGCAAACTTTTTCTATACGTATATTAATATATGGAGGTTGCATTGTAATGTTCTGTGATTTTTTTCATACAACACATTTGTCATTTTTCTGTCAGCACATATAGGTCAACCTTATTAATCTCTTTGTTATCCCAATATATGAATTTGAAAATTATTCATCTGTTCTTCTACTGATGGATATTTTCGTTGTCTCAATTAAATACAATGCGATAATGAACATACTTGGCTATGTTTTTTTTTGTGTCAGAGAACATATCTTCAGATTAACTTACTTGAGGTAGAAATGCTGAGTAAATTAATTCTAAAATTATTATTTTAGTACTTCTTCCTTAGGTTTTATAACTTCCACCTCTGATCTTTAACGTACTTTCTGACCGTGGCTTTGTCAAACTGTCTAGAAGACATTTTAACATCTTGCTAACACTTCCCAATTATATCCTTAATTGTAACCTTCACATGAGTAGATTTCCAGATCTCAAGTTGTGTCTTCAGAGGTGCTGATGAAAATACTTGAAATATCAGTCACAGAATTATTTTCAAAGTCAGGAAAACTTTTTTTCCAATGCTTAT
The DNA here is from genome assembly GCF_054177405.1 of Leptonychotes weddellii. NCBI lineage: Eukaryota > Metazoa > Chordata > Mammalia > Carnivora > Phocidae > Leptonychotes > Leptonychotes weddellii. The sequence goes on along the minus strand of NC_138385.1, from coordinate 79,952,673 downwards.
TATATACATGCTGAATATGGGCATCCATTTTCCAGGAGATGGCTTGAAATACGAATTTTTCTGTTCTAGATTATTGGTTAGGATATTGAATGTTAAGCCATTAGCCCCTTATTCATTTATTAGAGAATTCTCTTAGTGTACTTTGTTTTTTGAGAGCACTGTTTCTAGTAATGATGGAAGCTACAGTTCCAGGAGTATCAGTCAGAAGGAGACAATAAAATCTAAAAGAAATAAACGTAAATAATTTAATATGGGAATTTTATGTTCAGTGGGCATTATAATCACCTTATTTAAATATTAGATTTAATTAAATAAAAAATTTCATTACAGCACCAAAACGTTGTAACATTTTTTTTCTCAGTTCTTACCCTCAGTTTAATGGAAGAGTCTTGATGTTCTCCATTGGTTTATTGGGGCTAAGATTCTGCAGTCAGTTTTTGGGGCACAATTTAACAGATAATGTATAATGTTGACCTTATATTTGATACATGGTGTCCCAGTCTACCTCACAGTGACTTTCTACTCTAAAAATATATTGTCATTGGGGTCATTTGAACACAGATCCTCACTGATGTTTGTGTACATGCCTGGCTCTTTTATATTTCTTACTCATAATGTTCAGCCTCCCACCTAGAGGTATCCTTCCTTCCCTACCTCTGTCCTGAAAATACTTCCATTCTTTCCCCTCAGAGCTGCCTTTCGATTCTGATCTCTGCTCCTCTTCATACTACAGTGCTGTTTTGGGGATGGGGGTCTTTGTTGGCTGGACCAAAGAAAACAAGGGTGATACGGTGGGGGAAAATAAGAGTGTACCTGTAGAGAAGGTCTGTCCTCCGATCTCCATGACTTTCCTTTTAAATTTAACATGGTTTTATTTTTTATTTTATTTTCTAATTGAAATATATTTGAAAACAACACTGTGTAAACTTAAGGTGTACAACATGTGAAATTGACACATTGTAATCGGATTGCCACTGTAGCAGTAATTAGTACCTCTATCACATTACATCATTATCATTTCTTTTTAGTGGTTGGAACAACAAATTCTAGTCTCTTAGCAAGTTTGATGATTATAATACAACATTATTCTGTATATTCACTAGAGTGTGCATTAGATCTCCAGGGCTTCCTGACTATTTGTTGCAAGTTTGTACCCTTAAACAACATCAATCCTATTCCCTTACTTCCATTCCCTGGTAACAGCCATTCCACTCTCTGTTTTTACAAGTTTTGCTTTTTTAGATTCCACATGTAAGTAATATCATACAGTACTTGTCTTTCTCTGTTTGACTTATCTCACTTAGCATAATGTGTTCAAGGTCCATCCAGGTTGTTACAAACGGCAAGATATTCTTCTTTTCTATGGCTGATAATATTCCATTGTCTTTGTGTGTGTGTGGTGTGTGGGGGGGTAATACCATGTCATTTTTTTATCCATCCCATCACTTTCATTTTGCTAAGCCCCATTTCCCATATGCCAAGCATAGCCTTTTTGCCCAGGCCATTCCTAGACGTTGTAGAGATATCTCAATTCACTGTTCTCTACACGCAAGCATGTGTTTAGTTCACATGTATTTCTTACTTGGATAGTCTCTTTGAAGAAAAAAAAAGCGGGGGGGAATATAGAAGGATGTGTCTTCCTTATCAAAGACAAGAGGACACTGACTAGATTTTCTGCACATTTAACTCTGCTTCATTTGTTATGGTGCTAATGGTAGAAAAACCTCAAAACTCTAGTGTGGTAGTTCCAGCATTGGCAAAAAGGTCGCTTGTAGCTCTAAGGTTTTTAGAGGGCCAGGGAAACAGTAACCCAAATAAAAAAGAACAGGTCTTTATCTTGATGATTACACTGATGAACAGGCTGTATCTTGATTTATCAGCCCTTTGCCCATCACATGTGGGAAATATTTTTTCACTTTGTTATTTATCCTTTACCTTTGTCTTTTTGCTTACTTTTTAATCTTCAGAAGTTTTAAATTTGTATATGTCAAAATCAACTTTTTCATGTAATGCATCACATACATATAGAAAGGTGCAAGGAATACAAGTGAACTCAGTAATCACAAACCAAACACCAATGTATGCCAACAGCATCAAGAAGTTCTCTCGTTCCCATCTACACACTACTCTGTCCCTCCTCCCCTGCAAAGGAAAACCCCATCCTAGTTTTGGTAGTAATAGTTCCTTATTTTTATTTATGATTTTTCTGCTTAAACATGCATTGCCAACATTAATTATGCCTGTTTTTTTTTTTTAAGATTTTATTTATTTATTTGTCAGAGAGAGAGACAGAACACGAGCAGGGGGAGAGGCAGGCAGAGGGAGAAGCAGGCTCCCTCCCGAGCAAGGAACCCGATGTGGGACTCGATCCCAGGACCCTGGGATCATGACCTGAGCTGAAGGCAGCCGCTTAACCAACTGAGCCACCCAGGCGTCCCTAATTATGCCTGTTTTGAAAGCATTTGTGTGTATTTGACTGAATCAGACAATATTGTCTGATGCATTTTTGCTTAACTATGAGTCATCCATGTTGATTAATGAAGTTCATTCACATTCACTATTATATACTGTTCAACTCTGTAACAGTATCACATTTGATTTATCCATTGGGCTGTTTCTATTGATTTGCTATTAAATTCTTAGTGTCATGAACTTTAATATATGTCCACTGTACATGTGCAGTATCTTGACTTTTTGCCCCATTGCCTTTCCATTTAAATTGTAGAACCTTGTCATATTCCATTAAAAAATGTATACACTTTGATGGGGATCACATTATATCAGATCAATTTGGGGAGAATAAACATCTTTAGAATATTGAGGCTTCTAGTCCATGAAAACGGTATATCCCTCCACTTCTTTAGATCTCAAATTATCTCTATAATATTTTATAGTTTCTTCCATAGAGTACTTGAAAATCTTTTGTTACATTTATTCTTAAGTATTTTATATTTGTGAGTCTATTACAAACAATATTTTTAATTCTATTTCCTAGTTGTGTTGCTTATTTATAGTAAATAGTTTTTATATAGTATTAATACTGTTGTATATAAATATGGATACAATAATATTCTGTAAACAATCTTGATTAATTCACTTAATTTTAATAATTTATCTCTAGGTTATTTTGGATTTCCTATATAAACAATAATATTGTTGACAAATAATATTTTATTTCTTCCTTTGAAATCCTTACATTTATTTATGTATTTATGTATTTATTTTCAAGTTTTTATTTAAATTCCAGTTAACATATAGTGTAATATTAGTTTCAGGTGTAGAATTTAGTGACTCAACACTTACATATAACACCCAGTGCTCATCACACAAGTGCCCTCCTTAATTCCCATCAACCATTTAGCCCATTCCCCACCCACCTCCCTCCATAAACCCTCAGTTTGTTCTCTATAGTTAAGAGTCTTTTTTATGGTTTGTCTGTCTCTCTTCTTTATCCCCTATGTTCATCTGTTTCATTTCTTAAATTCCACATATGAATGAAATCATATGGTATTTGTCTTTCTCTGACTGACTTATTTCACTTAGGATAAAACTCTCTAGCTCTGTCCACATAGTTGCAAATGGCAAGATTTCATTCTTTTTTATGGCTGAGTCATATTCCATTATATATACACACATATATACCCCACGTCTGCTTTTTTCTTTTTAAAGTATTTGTTTATTTGAGAGAGAGACAGAGAGAGCAGGGGGAAGGGCAAAGGGAGAACCAGGTTCTCCATTGAACAGGGAGCCCGACGTGGGGCTCAATCCCAGGACCCTTGGATCATAACCTGAGCCAAAGGCAGACACTTAACTGACTGAGCCACCCAGGCACCCCCTATACCACATCTGCTTTATCCATTCATCAATGGACATTTGGGCTCTTTCCATAATGAAATCCCTAAAATATTTATTTCTTTTTCTTGTCTTACTGTTAAGACCTCGTGTACAATGTTGAATGAAAGTGGTGAGACTAACTATCCTTGTCTTTTCCTGATCTCAAAGGGAAAGCTTTCAACATTTCAGCTATTAAGTATGATATTTGTATAGATTTTTAATAGTTACTATTTTTCTGATAAAGTTTCCCTCCTAATTATAGCTGATAAAGCTTTTTAAAAATCATGATTAGATATTGAAGTTTATCATAAGCTTTTTCTGTATTTATTGAGTTGATATATACTTCTTTTTTTCTGTTAACATGGAAATTTTATTGATGAGTTTTCTATTAAACCAATCTTGCATTTTCTTTAATCGTGCTCAGAAAGAACACCCAAACTCTAAGATGTTAGTTTTAGAAAACCATCCTTTTTTTGCTTTAGCACTTGAGTTGTTTTGTTTCTTTTTCTTCATTTTTTTTTTGTATAAATATTTTATTCTTCTGGAATTTATTTGGTGTAGGAGAAAGGAAGGAATTTGGCTCGTTGTCCTAACCCACTTATTTATTAATGAGTCTCTTTTTGAGATAGATTAGAAATTTCTCATAAATTCTTACACATATATTCTTCATGTCTCATTGGCCATAATTGTATCACATTGCTGGACAATTACGAAGCAAAAGAAAACTGTCCTAATAGATTTAGAGACCAGAAGGAAACACCCCTTGGGTCTGGGTTGGGATACAGTCTTCTCCAAACATCATGGACATTTAAAATTAGAACATTAAGGAGCTCTCAAAGATAAAATGGAGAAATACCAAATGAATGGGCAGACTCTACCTATGCAACCTCATTTTAGAGAAACTTAAGAGAATTGGATTGAAATCTGGTCCTTCATTGTTATCAAAGATCATCAGTAATCATAAATAAGTACTTAATAAAGTGTTCCCTGTGGTTACTAGTGAATTAATTTACTTATATTCAGAAAATTCTAAATTCCCAAATTTATTTTATTGATTATAATATTCCACACTTTTTATTGGTCAAAACAAAACAAAATACAAATTACCATTCAAAACCACTATAATGGAGAGTGGAGCTAAGATGGTGGCATACTGGGAGGACCCTAGGCTCGTCTTGTCCCTCCAACATGAATAGATAACTATCAAATCATTCTGAATACCCAAGAAATTGACCTGAGGACTGACAAAACAAACTCACAACTAGAGGGAGAGAAGAGGCCATACTGACGAAGGTAGGAAGTGTGGAGACATGGTTTGGGGGTGAAAGAGATCGTGAGTGCTGCAGAGGGGAGGGAGCCCTGGTCACAGAGAAAGGACAGAGAGAGAAAGAGAGAAAGGAACACACAGGGGAACGCAAAAGGAGAACACTTCCCCAAAGCCATTGGCTGGGAAAATGAGGGAGGCTGATTTTGTGAGGTTTTGTAACCAGTGAGGCTTGAAGACTAGTTTTAAAGGTCAGTGGGCTTGGCTTGGGATAGAGCCCTGAGGGCACTGCCCTGCTCCTGGAGAAAAGGCGGGCAAACACCCCAGGGGTAGACGGTATGGAGGCAGAGATCTGAAGAACGCGGGGAGCACAGAGTAGGGAGATTGTATGCTCTTCTTGGAGCACATCACTGAAAGGTGGCTTTCATGGAGATACCTTGCAGGGACAAAGGAGACGGTGGGCACCATTTCCTTCCCATGCCCCTCAACATAAATGCAGGGCTGCCTGTGATGGGCAGCCCAGCCCAGACACTGGCTGCCTAACCTGCCTGCACCAAATCCCACACCCTTGCACTAGGGCATGACTACCCATCTTGGTCAAACCTCCCCCACTCCCAGAGCAGCGAGACCCTCCCCCAGAACACCAGGGCAGGTCCCTGCCCACACCATGTCCCTAAAGCCTGGAATTTCAAAATCAGCAGCCTTGGCTGGGATAGAGCCCAGAGGGCACTGTGCTGCTCCTGGAGACAAGGCGGGCAAACAACATGGAGGCAGACAGTGTGGAAACAGCTATCTGAAAAATGCCTGTGTCACACAATGGGGAGATTATTCGCTCTTCTTGGAGTGCTTCCCAGGGAGCAGCAAGCATGGATACCCCTCTCCAGAGACAAAGGAGCTGGCTGGTGCCATTTCCCTCTGTTGACCCTCAGCATATAAACAAAACCACCCACCTGCCATAAACAATACAGTGCCAACACTGGATGCCTAACCTGCTTACACTGGGTCCCACACCCATGCACTGTGCTGGTACTGTCCTTCTCAGTCAAGTCTGCCCCCGTCCCAGCATGGTGGCCCTCTTCCCCACAGGACCAGAGGAAGCCCCTTCCCCACACCACGTCTCCTGACGAGAAAGTTCTGCAAGGCTTCAGTTCTAGTGCAAGTAGTATCAGGTCTCATTTAACAAGAAGATCAGAGCACACCAAGTTAAAACTCACCACATTTTGGCCAAGGACCAAACACTGCCCACTGCAGGCAAGGAGAGCCTCTACAGAAGAGTAGTCTGAAAGATAGAGCAGCCAAAACACAACAGCAGAGTGCACACAGCACACACCTGAGACATTCAATGTACTGAATGGGAACAATATGAAGCCAAGAATTCTCTATCCAGCAAGGCTGTCATTCAGAATAGAAGGAGAGAGAGAGAGAGTTTCCCAGACACACAAAAACTAAAGGAGTTCTTGACCACTAAACCAGTCCTGCAAGAGATATTTAAGGGGACCCTTTGAATGGAAAGGAAAGAACAACAGTAACAAAGAGAAGAAAGAAACAGAGAAAATCTCCAGAAACAACAAAACCAGTAATAAAATGGCACTAAGTATATATCTACCAATAATTACTCTGAATGTAAATGGACTAAATGCTCCAATCAAAAGACATAGGGTGTCAGAATGGATTAAAAAAAAACCAAGACCCATTGATACGCTATCTACAAGAGACTCATTTTAGACATAAAGACATCTACAGATTGAAAATGAGGGGATGGAGAAACATTTATCATACAAATGGACATCAAAAGAAAGCTAGAATAGCAATATATCAGACAACTAGATTTTAAACCAAAGACTATAACAAGAGATGAAGAAGGGCACTATATCATAATAAAGGGCCTATCAGCAAGAAAATCTAACAATTGTAAATATGCTCCCAACATGGAAGCACCCAAATATATAAAACCTTTAATACCAAACAAAAAGGAACCAATTAATCATACAATAATAGTAGGAGACTTTAACATACCACTAACATCAATGGGCAGATCATCTAAGCAAAAAATCAACAAGGAAACAA
>NC_138385.1:79915117-79945008 GCF_054177405.1 Leptonychotes weddellii | reverse complement strand
ACTTTATATGGTAAAAGATGTGATTAAATTAAGGATATTGGAAAAGAGGAGCTTATCCTGGATTATCTGGGTGAGTCCTAAATACATTCTCATGTATCCTTATATAAAAAAAGGGGGCAGACAGATTTTGGACAGATACACACATTAGAGAAGGCAATGTAAAGATGAAGCAGAGAGAGGTGAACCCAGAATGCCAAGGAATCCCATATAACTTCCAGAAGCTAGAAGAGGCATGGAATAGATTTTCTCTTGGAAACCTCCAGGGGAAGTACCTTGATTTCAGACTTCTGGCTTCCAGAACTATGAGAGAGTAAATTGTTATTGTTTTTAACCACCCAGTCTGTGGTTTTTTGTTATAGCATCTGTAGGAAACTAATATAGCTCAAGGACTTCAGGCCATATATCCTGGAGCCTGTGAATGTTAATGAAATAGTGCTCCTGTGATTGTGTTATGTTGTGGGACACAGCTGACCTCTAAAAGAGAGATTATCCAGGTGGGCCTAATCTGATCACATGAGCCTGTAAAAGCAGAGACCTTTCTCCAGCTGGTGGCAGAAAAGGTAAGAGGAGAATTCAGAGTGATTGGAAGCATGGGAAGGATTTGACACACCATTCCTAGCTTTGAAAATGGAGGTCAGAGCCAAGTAATGCAGGTGGCTTCTGGAATCTGCAAATGACACCTAGCTGACATCCAGCAAGGACAAGTGGGCCTCAGGGCTACAGACACACAGAACCTAATTTCCCTGACAACCTGAATGTGCTCGGAAGCAGATTCTCCCCTAGACCCTCCAGGTAAGATACAAACCCAGCTTAGACCTTAATTTTGGACTTACAAGACCCTGAACTGAGTTGAGCCTGCTCGGACTTCTGATCTATAAAACTGTGAGCCAAAAAACAGGTGATTTTATTTATTTAATTTAGAGAGAGAGAGAGAGACAGCATGGGAGTGTGTGCACGAACGGGAATGGGGGGTGGGGGAGGCACAGAGGGAGAATGAGAGAAGCAGACTCCCTGCTGAGCACGGAGCCTGACACCCTGAGATCATGACCTGAGCTGAAATCAAGAGTCAGACACTTAACCGACTGAGCCACCCAGGCGCCCCAAAAAGAGGTGCTTTAAGCTGCTAAATTTTTGGTAATCTGTTATGCCAGCAATAGAAAGGAAATACGCCCTCTGTGTGGTCTTCCTTGCCTATCTACAGATTACACAGTTGTCTCCACAGGCCCTCCTCCCACTGCCCCATCCAGAACAAGACTGTACATGGTTATCTCCATTTTCCGGCCTCACTGCGATCTTGGGAGTACTGTGAATCCCACCCCTCAGCCAGCTAGAAACTTCATGCAGTGCGTCAGCATGAGGTTTTGCTAGACAACAATGCGTCCACAACAATGTTTTCAGTCTCCTTAAGAAGTGGAGGTCATACCCCTCAGTCCCTGAATTCAAGCATGGAATTTGAAAAATAATCCCGTTGCCCAAAATACAAGGAGCGCTTGTACGATTTACCACCTAGAAACTGAATCATTTTGCTCTTCTCCTTATGGTCCCTGATGATTTTTATCTTGTTACTTTTGGCCTGACTCTACCATTTTTTTTTCTAGTTTTAAGCATTATCATTTACTATCTCCTGGGATCAGAGGGATGTGTCAAAGTGTGAGCTCACTGCACCATCTTGATGAGAAATCAAGCATTGTTTTATAAAGGATAAGAAACATGTATACCCTTATGTCCAGGGCCAGAGTATATTATCTGGTTCTTGAAGAATTAAACAAAGAATTTGGGCTTGCAACTGGGTGTCTCTATACCTATATACAGTAGCATGTAATATAAAAAATTTCAGGAACACACAGACAGATATATGTATATATGTGTGTGTGTCATTTGAAATTGCTGCAATAATTGTATGAATTTGAACAGAGTGGCCCTGATGTTATGAATCACCCATGGCATCCAAGGTAAGTACAACAGTACCAGTAAAAGTTCTGGAAAAGGAGTGTCTTGCTATGGGTATTACTAGTTGCTATCCTACACAAATATCTTTAGAATGAAGAGGAACAAAAAAATATTTTCAAATGAGAGAAGTTCATTTATATTTTAGCTATTATGAATTCATTTTCCAAGACATCTTAATAACAACATTCATCACCATAATAACATCTTCATTAAATATATGCCCTTGAGTTTTCTATGTTGCAAAATATAATAATGATAAGGGGCCCTGTTCACTAAGAAATAATTAAAAAAAAAAAAAAAAAACAAGAACATGGCACAAAAATCAAGTAGAATTGATGATAGTTGGTTTCTTCCTATACAGATGACGCTAAAAAAAACTTTGCTTCCTATCATATTTAAAGTGTATTTCTATTTATAATTTTCCAACCTTTATAAGGAGAGTAGGTAGCAGAGAGATGGTAGGGAAGAAAAACAGGCCGGAGAAGACTATGCAAAGACCAGAGAGACGGAGGGTCTAGGGGAGACTCTTGACCAGAGGAAGTCTGTAGGGAGGCCGCTGGTATCCGACTGGCTAAACGCCATGGCTGCTGAGACTCATGGTTAAACTATTTGAGGCGGACAAATGTCCGTGACATAACTGTGATGTTTCTAAAGCAGAAATTTGAATCCTCAGTAGAGCAAGGCAAGAAGCTAGACACGCAGCCAGCGACTGAGTGCAGAATACGGCCGGAGGATGTATCCTAAGACAGTCCTTCTTGATCCTCCACTCACCATTGTTTAGTCACTCACAGTTACTCTTTATCCCTAAAATATATACACACATTTAGAGACTACAGAAGTTTCGATCTCAGGCTGTATTCCTGAGGGATGGTGAAATTGTACTGTGTTTTTTCTTTTGCTGCACGTATTTTCAACAGTCTGCCAGGCATATCCACCTACCTATGCTATGAATCCTTAAATTCTCCTATTCAGATGCTATCCTTTGCCTATTCCAATTTCTTAATCTCAGAGACAAGGGTGAAACCTTCCTTGTCCATCACCTGCCAAATCCAATCAGTAGCCAAAAACGTCCTGCCATTTCTATCAGCCAAGGCCTTTCTACGGTGTATATCATATTGTTACTACTGCCACTATTCTAATTGAGCATTATCTGGACTGTCTTTTAAACCAACTTGTCCTTTACACAGAGCTTGCTCACTCACACTACATGCCATGGATATCTAAAAGTCCAGTGTCCGGGGAAGTGCATGTTCTGGAATGACTGAGTAAAGAGCTTCCCAAATCCCCTCTTAAGAAACATAAAATAATTGGACAAATTTGTCAAAAAACAGCCACATAAATAAAGGCTGGTAATTGGCAAAGGCATACAACACACTGAGAAGTATTTATGAAAAAAAATCTGTATCTCGGTAAGAACAGTGAAAATCTGCAACATTTTATCCAGAGTCCATTTCCACCAAATGCCCCCTATTGTCATCTATGCTGATCTGCTGATGATGGAGGTATCCAACTTCTCTGAAATCAAGGGACCCCTGCCTGCTACCTGAATAACTGGGGGCTCCATTTTGTACCTGCTACCCGAATAATTTGAGATTCTTTTAACAGGTAATAAGGGGAAGGATAAGCTTAAGCTATAGACAATATGTGTAATAGGTGTGGGTTTACACATTTAGTAAATATTGACTATGAGCCAGCTTGACAAGTGTATCTCAAAAGAGCATCACATAAACATTCACTTCTTACGAAAATGCCCATATTTATATGCATTTTATTTTTTTTTCAAATTTGATTTTGCTCATTTAGGTGCCTTGATTTCTTAATGAAATTAGAGTTTACTGAAAAACAAATGCTGAAAAGCATTATAATAATATGCCTTTGAAATATATGTAAATTGACACTTGACTACCGCTGTTTATTCATTTATTTATTCATTTATAAACTGTTAATGGACACCTACTGTGTGCTACACACGATTATAGAAAGTGGAAGATATATCAGTCAAGAAAACAGACAAATATTCCTGTTTTCATTGATCGAGTGGGGAAGATGGATAATAAATAAAAGAATGATATATATGTTAGAAGATTGTATGAGCTACTTGAAGTTAGAATAGATTAAGTATTTTAAAATACTGTGTATTAACAGAAAATCTGAGGTATAGTAAGGCCAAAAGATCTGCAGGCGATTGCCACAGGGAGATAGTTTATTATCTATGGTTCCTCAGAGGAGTGGGTACGCAATGCCATGGGGAGTCACATGAGGAAACACCAGTGTCAGTCATGAGGCAGAGGGGAGAGATCAGGAACTGTGGCAAGAGCCTTTACTGCGGTAAGAAAGTTCTGGCAAGGCAGGATAAACAGGCTTAAGATTGGCTAGTTGCTGAGTAATTTCAGCAGGCTCTGGGATATAGGGACTATCCCTAGTTGTCTGGTGTCTGGCCGCGGAGCAATTAGGGCAGATGGATAGTGGGCCACAGCGTAGGAGCTAGATAAAGGAGTGGTTGGGGGTATGGGCTTTGGGTTGACTGGTTTGCACATGAAAGACACATTTGCAGGCAAATCCTTTACTACTTCTAGGAAATGGCTAGCCCTGGGAAGACCAGTCCCTCCGAGGTCAGTGAAGTCCCAGACAGCAAAGCCTCAGAATACAGAAAATAAAACATATGGCTAATACAGTGAGGAAAACCAGGACTTCTTAGGCTGGTCACACTGCATCTTACTGAGAAACAAGTCCTGTCCTGACCCACAAGTGTAAAGACATACCTTAGGGGCATGGGTTCTACACCCACTTACCTCTCGTCCAGGTGCCCTCACACCGACAGGCAGCATCCCTGCCAAGAAGAAGGTAGAACGAGTCACAAGGATACCTGGAGGAAAAGCACTTCAGACTGAAGGAAGAGCCAGTGCCAAATCACTACTGTGGGAACTCACCGGAAGTGTTTGAAGAGGACTTTCTAGCTTGGCCAAAGTGAGCAGAGGATAGAGTAGTGAGGGATTGGAAAATGAGCTTAGAAAGGCATCATATCATATAGGGCCTTGTCAAACTTTTTAAATGTTTGAGGTTTTACTCTCAGAGAAATGCGGAACCATCGAGAGATTTTAGGCTGAGAAATGGCTTGATCCAATGGACTTCCAAGAGGATCATTCTAGGCGCTGTGTTAAGACCACACTGTAGGGCAACAAGAGTGGAATCAGGGAGAAGCCTGTGGGAGGCTACCATAGCCATCTGGGAGAGAAACAATAGTGACTGAGAATACGGTGGTTGTGTTGAAAGTATGTTTGTGGCATAAATTGTGGTGACGGTTTTCACAAGCATATTTTTACCCAAATTCATTAAGTTGTATACTAAATATGTACAGCTCTTTTATGTTAATTAGACCTCAGTAAAGTGATTTAAAAAAGAATTCATCAGATTCTGGATATACTTTGAAAGTGGAACTAACAGATTGCCTGATAGACTGGGAATGGGGATAAGAGAAAGAGGGAACTCAGAATAACATCAAGGACATTGATCTCAGCAACCAGAAGGATGGAGCTGGCATTAATTGTGACTGGAAAAAGCAGGTGTATGGGGAAGCTTAGGAGATCAATTTCAGACATGTTATTTTTAAAATGTCTATTAGATATCCAAATGGGAATTATCGAATAGGCAATCGAACATTATGAGTCTAAAGTTCAGGAGAAATACCCATACTAGAGATATGATTAGGGATTGTTATAATGTAGATGGTATTCAGAACTCCAGCTTGAAATTATATCAGCAATGCGAGGGATGAAGAGATAAGAGGCCTCAGGACTGATCCTTGGGGTATGCCAGTGTTAAAAAAAAAAAAAAAAGTAAGAGAGAAGAAGAACACTCAATCAAAGGGGACTAACAAGTGGTGGCCTGTGAGAATGAAAACCTGGGGACTGTGATTATCCCAAAAACAAATGAAGAAGGTATTTTTATGAGAAGGAAGAGATCAGCTGTATCAAAATATGCTTACATTTTAAGTAAGATTGATTTACACTTAGCCATTGGATATAGCAATATGGTGAGCAATAGCGATTGGTGGGGTTGTTTTGATCTGTTAGTAGCTCATTTATGTAGACTAGAAAAATCAAGCAGGGATGACACTGAGCCAAATTTACTCAGTGGGTGTTTGGGCTTAGCTGAAACTACTCATTTTTGGAAGGTGGCTGTGTTTTCAGAAAATCTAGATATTCAATAATATACTCTGAAGGCGACAATATTCAGTATAACTCATTAAACTCAGCCATGACAGGCTCAGCGTTATATTACTAGAAGACTAACACCAGAGCCACCTAAGAGTATTTTTATCTAAATTCTGTTGAAAGTTTTCCTACTTTTGCCTTTATCACGTCAAAAGTTGGAAGCAACCCAAGTCCATCAACAGATGTATGGATAGGCAAAATGCAGTAAAAAGGTACAATGAGATATTATCATAAGTCATAATAAGAAAGGCAGTTTTGATACATGCCACAGCATGGATGAGCCTTAAAGACATTAGGCTTAGTGAAATAGTCGAGACGCCAAATGACAAATATTATCTGGTAACACTTAAATGAAATATCCCAAATAGGCAAATTCAAAGACACAGAGAGTAGATCAGAGATTATGAGGGGCAGTAGGAAGTTACTGTTTCATAGGTACAGAGTTTCTGTTCAGGATGCTGAAACAGTTTTGGAAACACACAGCAGTGGTAACTGCATGACTGTACTTCATACCACTGAATTGCACACTTAAAATTATCTAGTAGAGTCTAGCAGGGCATTACTTTTTCTTGAGTGGCTTAAAACACATTCGAATAGGTGATCAACTCTAAGAATCAATCAAGTTGCCCATGTGAAAAACTCCCACATAGCAAAATATCCCTCAAAATCACCTTCCCGCCAGGGTGGGAGAACCTCCCGGGATATGAACTGGAAATGCAGATTCGCTTCCTGAAGCTTATCCTGGTAGTGCCTATGACTTTCCAGTTCATCTTCCATCTTCCAGTGCACAGTTTCATCATAGGAATCACCTTGGCATTTGAAGTCCTCACATTCACCCTGTTGCTTCACGTAAAGAGATTTAATGAAGGAAGGTGATCTATATTCCGGGAACCACCTATCTGCTGGTATTTCTGTCACCAACCCCTCTTCATCTTCTTCTTAAAATATCCTGGCTATTGTGGATAAACAGTTAAGGTTTTGGTTTTTGTTTTGCCTAGAGGAAATAACAGAAGTGTCAACCCTTGTAGATTCAGTGTTATTAAAAGCCCACCAGGAAAAGTGATTTCTTGGTTGCATGAAAGCGCATTCTGTCCCTAATAATTTATAACTTTTAATGTTGAACCTATTTATGCAGGAGCACCACAAACTTAACTGTGCAGCACTCTTATTGCAGATGTCATTAATCATGTAATGAGACAACTTGGAGTTCAACCTGTAGAACAACTTGGCCCTGAGGCTGAGGACCACGTCAGTCTTCCATTTGATGTGAGCACGAAGTCTCTAGGGACTATGGAATGAATGCCAGTTTGATTGGTTCCATAATGTAATACATTTTCCCTTAACAAAAACCTTCCTTCATAGAGAATCAACCTTTTAAACTCAATTATGTCCAGTCTTCTCCCAATTTATTTTTTCTCAAACATATTTAATTTATGGCTTTCGGTCCAAATAGTTCCTCCACCATTACTGTGTCAGGAGTGAAATAAACACGAGCATAAAAACAAATGCTTCTCAAGCATTTGTTTCATCCTGAATAATATTACTGATAATAATGGGCATAACAACTTTATGAGCCATTTTGTGGTCTTGCAATTGGGAAATTAAATGAAAGCAAATGTGCCTTCCTTGGGATTTAGTTTATCTGATGTATCTAATTACATTTTCAGGCAGAGTATACTATTCACTACATGAAAGTTGAATATGGTGTATGTAATTTTCATAACTGCCCATTGGAACTATTTCACTTGGGATTAACTATATGGAAAACTAAATGTGTAATTTTTATTTGAAGGAATAGAAATATCTAAATGTTTTTCAAGATATTATGGATCATGAAATAGACCATGATATATATATATATTAAAGTGAGCAGTGATCATAATGGGAAATGCTTGAATTCTCTATCCTTTTATAGAGAACCTATGAGAACTAAGGTAGCATCCTCCATAAAGCACCTCCTACTGGTTATTTATGTATTATGAGGTATGAAGTTTACTACTCGGTGGGGACAACTGTAACTCCAAGACAGGCAAAAATAAGCTAGGTGACTAGATGCATGTGAGAATGGGCAAAATCGAGTCTCTTACTTTTCCTGGTTCTCATCAGGAAAAAAAAAAAAAAAAAACCTCAAATTACATCATGAGATAATTGTTCTGACAGTATCTACCTTCTTCTCAAATGCAAAGCTGGATCAGATAATATTGCCTCCTATTCTGACACGTAATCCAGGACCCTATCTACAGTTTCAAAAAGATTAACTAAAAGTCTTGCAACATTTGAGCGCCCGGGGTTGTGCTCTAATTTCAGCATCCTGACATCCATAGCTCCATTGTGGTACCCAACAGCCTTAGGACCACTCACCACTGACCTAGCTTCTGGCAACCACCCAGCTGAGATACAAGTTTGCTCCACCCAAGAAGAGCCTCCAGGCTTGTCTCCATTTGCACGAGAGAAGTGGAGAAGTGGAGTGACACAGAGGGTCTTATGTCTTTTCTGAAAAGACTGCATCAACAGCGCAATTCAGAATTAGGATGGATGGGAATGCAATTTGGCTTGTTTAAAATATTACCCTTTACTCTAGGAGCCTTCATTTGGGCTGTGAAATAGCTTAACACCTGAAAAAAGACTAACAGGAAACTGAAACACTTAAGTAAGATAGATTGACGTAATATCCCTTCTTATTTAGTAAAGAGTTACTTGTGTAGAAAACTCAATGTGTCTAGGTTTTGAGGGCCACATAATATCACAACAAAGGACTCCTCGATACCATAAAACAATATTTCAGGTCTTTGTTATTCTTCTTTCACTTGTCTTACTGGGCTTATTTGCTTTTTTGGTAGGGGACTGAAATCACTAAGGGTATCAGGATTTTCCAGGGGAAATAAATATTTATTATGAAGTTACAGGGAAATTCTTCTTCTAAATAGTTATTATGTCTACTGGGGAATTTCCCTGTTGCCATAACAGAAGGCTTTGAGCATGAAGACATTTGTCTTTGAGGAAAATGTTAGGGTAAATGTTATGTATTGCTCTCTCTACTACATGCAAGTTTAAAGACTGATCCTAAACATGATCCAAAATTTTCTTCAACTTAATATATGAAGTAGCTCCTATCCATTATTCCAAGTCATAAATCATTATAATGCCAGATTTTAGTTACCATTACAATAATGATAATAGGTCAGGCATTTTGCTAACCATTTTACATGCGTCCTATGGATTATTGTGGGGTACTTCCTATTTAGCCCCATTTTACATGTAAGTACCATGGAACTTACAAAGGCTGTGTACCTGCCAAAGTCACCTCGGTAGGAAATGGCAGAGCAGATCCTTGCTCTGAACTAATGAATTATGTGCTCATCTGCAGGTCATTTAACTTCTGTGGCCTCAGTTTTCTTCATCTTTAAAATCGAGTAGTTGGACTGGATGCCTGTTATTCTAAAATGTCTTAATGCTGCAATTTGGGGAGGCCCTCCACAATTATGCAGAACCAACTACATACTTTGACTTAGAGATAACTCTGATAACAGAGTTATCAGTTTGATTTACTCGGACTCTGGATTTTTGTCAGTATTATTTGCAAGAGCTTTTATTCTAAGTGTCTCAAAGCCCTCCATAAATTTTGTTCAATTCCTATTAGAAGGTTATGATAAAGGATTTCTGCTCTCCTGACTTTCTATTTATTTATTTTTATTTCTTCTATCTCTAATGAATTGTCAGGGCCCAGTGGGCAAACAGGCTACCCCAGGCAGCAGGGATTGATGAATTTATAAAGGAAGCTCAAGCTAAACAAGTGGACTTTCTAGTCCGAATCTTTTCCCTTTCAGCAGGTGATCTGCCTCTCAATTCAGAACTTACAGTCCCCATTCGAGCCACAGTTCCTATATCTGATCTAAATATTCCTGACTCTGGTGGTATGGGGAAATGGATTCAGACCTCACTTGATTAATGACTATACAAAGGGTTAATCAGGACCACCAAAGACAAACGTCGAGTCCAGGCAATAATCAAGAATAAGTAAGGATCAGAGTTTAGAATTAAGTGGGGCTGGGGCAGCTAAGCCTCATTTGAACTCCCCTCTTGCAAAACATATTTAAGATGTCCATTATGTATAAATCGCTCTTTTCATACAGCATTTTTTAAAAAGATTTATTTATTTTAGAAAGAGAGAGAGCAGGGGGAAGGCAGAGGGAGAAGAAGAGAGAGGCTCAAGCAGATTCCACACTGAGGGCAGAGGCCAACTCAGGGCTCGATCTCACCACCCTGAGATCACGACCTGAGCCAAAACCAAGAATCAGAGGCTTAATTAATGGACTGCACCAGCCAGGCACCCTGCATATAGCATTTTCTAACAATACACTGTTATGTGTTTCTTTTTTTGCACAGATCCTATTTGCATTGGAAACAATTTGAGGCAAAAGAGATCAGCCAGTATTATTTATTGAGCTATTATATGTTACATATTTTGTCATTTATTCTAATTTAATTCTCCAGACAATGTTGTGAGAACAGAAGTGTATCCATTTTCCAGGTGAGAAAACTAAGGCTCACAGAAGTCACAGAAAAGCTGAACTTAGATTTGAACATGGTCTTTTTACTACAAAGTCCATTTTATTTCTATTTGGTCATGGTATCTACTCCTACATATAACCCTTTTAGATATTTAGAAGGATCCTAAGCCAATAGCAAAATTATAAATGCAACATTAAATTTCAAAGTATCTTTAACATTATCTAGTCCAAATTCCCTTTAGAAATGGGCAGTCTGGGGCAGCGGGGTAGCTCAGTCGATTTAGCGTCTGACTCTTGGTTTCGGCTCAGGTCATGATTTCATGGGTCATGAGATCAAGCCCCACGTCAGGCTCTGTGCATAGCGGGGAGTCTGAAGATTCTCTCTCCCTGCTCCTCCCCCTCCTCACACGCTTGCGCTCTCTCTCTTTCAAATAAATAAATAAATCTTAAAAAAAGGTAAAAGAAATGGGGAGTCTGAGGCCTGAAAAGGTTATGTGACTTGTTCAAAATGGTTATTTAATAAACACTCGTCAGAAGACAGGGAGACAGAAAGCAAAATAGAATTTATTTTGTCTGCAATGAGACCTGATTCCATGAAACATGATTGTTTAGATGTAAGACTGTTAGGGGCAAAAAAGTTTAAGGGACATACTTAGATGAAAAAAATCCGTGGAAGTTACTGAATTCAAGAATTATTTCAATTTAAATTGGGAAATAAGTAGGTTTTAAAATTTTATTTCCATTCACTTTAAACCACAGGTCAGACAGCCTCCATTAAAGCATAAATGCTACACAATTGAAATCAAACATACATGAAAATTTCCTGTCAGCTGCAGGAGAGTAAGAGCAATATTAAACACAACAGTTTGAGTTTACAGGGCTTTTTGTGAAATCCCTGAGCTATAAAACAAAATAGCAAATAATCTTGAAAAGTGATAGTAAAAATAATAGGACTTTTTGTAGGCCTCATTTAATTTTTTCTCCCTCATTCTGGAAAAATAGATAAAACACTCTCACTGTCCATCTTTGCGTCACACGCTGTAGAAGACATATTTTCCGGAAGAGGTTTGTGTGCTTGTTGTTCTTGTTTGTTTTGAGTTGCAGGCACTGGAAATTTTGTACCTAAAATATTTTGATCCAACTGTTTCCATGAGTCGACAACCGAAGCTATCAGGAGAAAGCCAGGCAGTTACGAATGCTGACAGCGTCCGTGTATGGGCCCTCTTCCAAAGAAGCTGCTCACTACCAAACCTCAAAGTTGGACCAGGAAGGAGTGAAATCTGGAATCTTGAAACTTCACTTTTCCCAGTAACAAAAAAGAAGTCACATGCTTCTTTTACTGAACGGCACTTAAAGCACACTGGAACGAGATTGGGTGAAATCGTCCCTTGAACCGCAGTTCGTGTACATAAAATGTTAGTTGGGAAAAGGCAGGTATAGTCAGATATCTAGGCACAGATCTATGGAATCCACAGATCTGGGAACCCTAGTGTCCTTCTACTGGAAGAACGCCTGTCCTAGTACTATGGTGAGAAGAATGAACTAAAGACATCCCTGAGTTAGCAAGAGGGCATGAATGAGACCACAGGACCGTAGCTTTGCGGCGGGGTTTCAGCCCTCTTGTTGGAAATGTACTCATAAAATAAAAACATCCTGCACGGACTCTAAAATAAATAAAGATGTATTTAGAGTGGAACACTCTTCCTGACTTCCTTTCCAGCTTTCCTGCCTGTCTAAAAGAAAAATATTTTCATTTGTTGGTGGCATACCACCATGATTAATTGCTCCTAACCAAGGAAACAGAACAGCAATTCTATGGCTCTCAGCCTTTGCAAAGCTTGTCTTGTTCAACAACCCAGAGGATGCTCAGAAAGGTCTCAGTACAACCCATGGCCCTGGCAGCAACAATTTTCCAACATAAATCTCAGTAGGAAATATGGCTTTCTGTTCTGTTCCTTTCATTGCTCATGTAGCTTGTTACCGGGACTAGCAGAAGTCTCCTGGACAGTCACCCCAGCATGGCCTTGAAGAGAGTGTTTCCACTTCCCAATTCTGTATGTATGAGAACGGACAACAAGGTAACCGATGCTACCGATTCCTACCTTGACTTGTACCCCACCCGTTTTTAGTCCCTGTTTTCCTGACCAGAGCCAGGATGGTGGACAAAAACTGGAAACGGCACGAATGTCAGACATTATACTCAGAGCATTAGGAATTAGACTGCTTCAACTAACTTAATTATGGCACGCTATACAGCCCAGGGGCAGCCTGGGATCCAGCTTAGATAAATGAGGGAGTCTTTTCCATCTGTAATTGGTCTGTCAAAACAGGTTTTTAGCAATAAAGAACCACAGTCTTGGGACAGATGGAATTCACACATTCTACTCATAATGCAAAATACATAATGGGGTTCAGATGCCAAACTCTCCTGTCACATTCTCTCAGCTGCCAATGCAGGTGGTGTTTACCCCAAATCCATTTCCCCCCAGGATCACCGTAATTGGTACTTAGGAAAAAAAAAAAGAACTACCTACTTGGCTCGGATTAACACTTCCAATGTGAAGGTCTGTTTTGTGCAGGATTTATGTTCCTTCCCAGGATAGCCCTGGCCTTTTGGATGAAAAGTTCCCCAGTGAAGAGCAAGCCTTTCCCTAATGCCAGCCCGGAGCCAGTTTTAACCTCTAATTCGGTCCACAGAGACCCAGGTGTGATTTGAGAATTTGCATGTGTGCCTCTGCCTCCTCGGTGAAGCCAACAACAAGAAGTTGTTTGCCCTCCCCCGACGTGGTGACACTTCCTTTTACAAATTTATGGAGTTTCACATCCAATCACGACATACCCATCTTAGGAGCAGGGAAGTGAAGTTTTCTTTCTTAGTGAAAATGACCTAACTAGGACTTGTGAAATGCTCTATTTTTATTGAAAGGGGACAGATCTACTAAAATAGAACCATTAAAAACCTGTCTTTTAAAAGGTAAACAAAAACCGGGGCGCCTGGGTGGCTCAGCCATTAAACGTCTGCCTTCGGCTCAGGTCATGGTCCCAGGGTCCTGGGATCACACCCTGCATTGGGCTCCCTGGTCGGCGGGAAGCCTGCTTCTCCCTCTCCCACTCCCCCTGCTTGTGTTCCTGCTCTCACTATCTCTGTCAAATATATAAATAAAATCTTAAAAAAGTTTTTTAAAAGGTAAAGAAAAAGCAGAACCTCAATCCTCCCACAATTTATTCAGATTAAGTGAACTCTTATTTTCTGTCTAGGGAGTCCAAGTGGGACTTTCCTGGGTTTTCACTGTGGAAACCCTTGTGATGGTATTTCTCAAATAAGCAGTTGTGTCCACTGGAGTTAGGAGTGGAGAAGAGGTCAGTACGGTATCTTGAGGAAGTTATGGGGAGTAAAGAATGTTCTGATTTGTCTGGCTGGGGAATGCAGGTTTTATTAATTTGAGGAGCAGAGCCTTTTCTCTGTATTTTCATCTTCCCGGGTTTTAAAGTAGGCTGGACTCCCCAAAGAGAATCTTGAGGTTTAATACAGACTTTCGAACTTTTTTTTTTTTTCCTCCCTTTTGGAAGCTGGGGCTGAGTCTCTGGTTGCAGATCGCCTGGGTGTGAATCCTGCTTTTGCCTTTTTCTAGCTACAAGCCCACGGTCATGTTCCTTAACCTCTCTAAGCCTGAATCTCCCCATTTGTGAAATTAAGATGACTGGAGTCCCTAACTCATAGGGTTGTTCGAGGATTAAATGAGAAATGAGATGAGATCATCTTTATTACAGCACCAGGCACAAGCGCATTCTCAATAACTATTTCTTGATGTTTTGTATCTCTTGACATAAAAGGTTGTGGATTTTTCCTAATAGGGTCATGGAACAAGTTTGACGCACCATCATGGAGTGATCAATATCTAAAGAGAAACAAACGACCCATGAGGTTTAATAAATAATCAAATAAAAATAGATCTTAGAGTAACTTAATAATGGGGTATTTTATAATAAGCTTTTCCATGGCCTCTCAGAGTGAATGTAAGTTAAAATTTCCCTCGTCTTTTTAGGCAATGAGGAATAAATTCATAATCTCTATTTTCTATGGCTTCTCCATTTACGTGTGACCTGATAGGTTAACACTGATTATCTTAAGAATAATTAGCTAGGGACGCCTGGGTGGTTCAGTTGGGCATCTGCCTTCACCTCGGGTCGTGATCCTGGGGTCCTGGGATCGAGTCCCACATCGGGCTCCCTGCTCAGCAGGGAGTCTGCTCCTCCCTCTGCCTGCCGCTCCCCTGCTTGTGCTCGCTCGCTCTTTCTCTCTCTCTGACAAATAAGTAAAATCTTAAAAAAAAAAAAGAATAATTAGCTAATCAAATCTATTTTTAAATTTTTTTTCATAACACTTTTATGGGGAACTTGATCAAAGTCAAGCATTCAAATCCACTTCCTAGGATCTGGCTGATAAGAGGAAAAAAACCTCAGGCTCACTCTTGACTAGTGGGGGGCTTGCTAAGTCCCATCAATATATATATGTGTGTATGTATACACACACATGTATGTGTGATTTTTAAAATGCACATATATATCACAAATTTATGATGTGAACATTAATCCCAGAGTCAATCCTGAGGTAGAGATAGTTGGTATTCCAGTAAGATGTGAATTAAAACCACAGAAGTCAAGTTCTATGCAATGCAAAGGGAGAACAATAAAAATAAAAAAGCGGCAAACAACAATAACAATAAAACCCAACAAGCTGAATCCCACCAGAGCTATATAAAAATAGGTTTAGTGGTTTCATCTATTCAACATTCTCTTCTTGAATGCCAACTATGTGCCAGGCATTTTGCTAGACTTTGGGAAGAGAAATGAAAAGGATTTATTCACAAACATTTGTGTAAGAGATTACCCAAGTAATCTGCCCAGGCTTACGCCTGATGAGTAAGACCGGAACTTGAACATGCACTTTTCTGTCCCTAAAGGCCACTGTTTTTCCCACCAGACCAAGTTGCAGGCACCGCTGGCATCCAGTCATGATTCTCCTCAGAGCCCTTTCCCTAAACTCTTGTGTATTCATCTAGCTTCTGCGTGTTATGCTGCGAAATGCTGTACCTCTGACCTTGAAAGGCTTGCTCTTGGACACTGGAGTCTCAATGTGTGAACAGAGAGTCAGAAATGTCTTAGAGCCCCCACACCTCGCTCCCTCACCCCTGCCTCCCACAGTCCCAGAGTGAGGCACAGCCAATGAGTGACCCGTGTGGGAATCTAAAAGCCCAGTTCCTTTGCCACAAGGCAAGACAAACTCTGAAGTTTAATAACTTAAGCTCCAGAGCTCCCCACAGGATCAGGCTGAGACCTCACCTAGAACCATATCTTTTCTTGGCTTCTTTTTCTTTTCTATCATGCTGCCTCTACCTTCTTACTGGTTTTACCTTGGGCACACTACCACACAAACTTTCTTTCAGGGTCTGCTTCTTAGAGACCCTGACTTGAGACACCTATGTTATGATATAAACTATATATATATTTTACTGTATCTTCATCTAGATTTTAACCACACTAACTACAAGATAATGTGAATGTTATTAAATGAGATTTTTAGATCACATTATGAATATGGAATTAAAATTAATCATTTGAGATAATTATTTAATCAGTTAAATGTGTGTGTACTTTATTTGGTGACCTTGACCAAGTCGTTTCATCTGTTCAGATATCAGCTTTTTCCTTGGAAAGATAAGTGTTATTTGTCCAGGAGACATGTGCATATTGAATATAGTATGTACCACGCCATTTTAGGACACATAACAATCACAGACTATTTAAACAACAGGCTATATAAACAGTATCCACGTTTTGACAGTTTATCAATCTCAGGAAGCAAGAGAAAGTAATTTAATGCTTTAAGTTACTTTTCTCAATAGATCAGATTTCCAGTAACAACTATCAAGTCTTATAGAACACTGAACATATTAGAACAACTGTGATTACAAATCCACTTGTTACATTTAAAGGAAAAAAAATTCCTATTTCAGCTTTTTGACTTAATGTATACCATGGCCATTGTCAACTTTATTTAATATGCTATTAAAACACATATTAAGCAGAATTCAGAATTCTAACCATTTTATCTTTTTAAAAGACTTATTTTAGAGGGAGAGAGAGAGCACACGAGCAGGGGGAGGGCAGAGGGAGAGAATCTCAAGCAGACTCCCCGCTGACTATGGAGCCTGACTCGGGGCTCGATCTCATGACCCTGGGATCATAACCTGAGCTGAAACCAAGGGTCAGATGCTTAACCAACTGAGCCACCCAGGTGCCCCTTACCCATTTTAAAGTACATCTGTTTTGAAATGAGACATAGCGTGAACTCAAATACTAGAAAAAATGAAGAAGGAAGCAATAAAATTCTAGATGGCATTAATTCCATGTGGTCCATGAATAATCTTTTTCTTCAAACCTCCAAATATGTAAGAAACAGAGAAATTAAATCTAATTTATGCTAATAATATAGTCCATGAGAATAGATAAAAAGAGTGAAATGAAAGCATAAGAGGTGGATTCTGTCTTACTCTCATATCTGTCTCAGAAAAGAAATGTAAATAAACAAATTCATAGGGCTTTATAATGATTCCATAGCAAGATGGATTAGGTTATGAAATCATTTTACCCAAAGACAGCACAGCAATAAAATCATAAGCTCTGAAAGAGCAAATGGAAAATCCCTCACTGGATTTTGTGTTGGAGCCTTTGGACATCAGGGCTAGGTTATCCCGTTTTACATATGCCTTCCAATACACTACTATTTCATCACTGTGGTCAATAAAGCTTTGTGGGCTGACCTTGCAGATCAAAAAATGAAAATGCAGAGGTCAGTCTATAAAAAACCAGAAGGGTACAGATAGCAGTACTCAACCTTTTGTTTCTCACATTTCTCATGACCCATGGAAAGAATGGCCTACTAATTCTTATGAGCAATACCTAGCACACTAACTATACATCTCAACACTCTTTCCATTCACCAAAGTATATGAAGACAAATATACATGAGAGTTTTAATTACAGAGGTAGCCATCTATTTTGCTTTTTAAATAAAAGAAAAAAATGGCAGATCTATATATAGACTGCTTGTAAAGTCTAGAAAAGCAGACAGTATATAGAATGCCATCAAGGACACCTTCAATTTTCAAATAATAAGAAAATAATATTACCTGGTTTTCCAAGTTTTAAGGCCCCTCTGAAGATTGATTTGGGACATTCCTTAAGATGGATTATCAATTGAATCGTGGATCACTACATCAAAAACTAATGATGTAATGTATGATGACTAACATAACATAATAAAATTTAAAAAAAAGATGGATTATCAATTGAATGAAAAAGCAAATAGCAAAACAGTACGTACTTTATTATTACATTTATATAATTTACATAAGCTTGACTGATATAAGTCAAATGCACAATTATACCCATACAAAATTTATTCATAATAAGGTTATATGGTGGTGCAGGTGACAGGATTGAAAAAGCAAGGGAGAATTCTGTTTTGACTGTATTGTTTGAAATGTTTGCCGTGAGAACACAGTCACTGAAGACAACTCTGATCAATAACAAATCATTTGCAAAACACTTCAACACCTCCCTATGCTCCGTATGTGTCTATACAAGGCTCTTCCCCATAGAACGTGAATCTTTTAGAAAAGAAGGCTCCCAGGGGCGCCTGGGTGGCTCAGTCGTTAAGCGTCTGCCTTTGGCTCAGGTCATGATCCCAGGGTCCTGGGATCGAGCCCCGCATCGGGCTCCTTGCTCAGCGGGAAGCCTGCTTCTCCCTCTCCCACTCCCCCTGCTTGTGTTCTCTCTCTCGCTGTCTCTCTCTCCCTGTCAAATAAATAAATAAAATTAAAAAAAAAAAAAAGAAAAAAAGAAAAGAAGGCTCCCAATTGGCTGGAGAAGGGACCCCATGGGAAGCCATGTGTTTTTTATGTGCTGTGCTGCAGCTTCACCACCTACTGTCTAGCCTGGAACTTGGACTCAATCTCTAGGAGAATCACAGTGGGGCAAATACAGAGATTGGCAAGAAGGTGGCATTGCTTAGGAAGTAATTAATCAAAAAGACTGGAGCCAAGATATGGACCTTAAGTGAGGGCTACAGGAAGCACTTGCGGCAGAAGAGGAGCACCCCATAAAGCTCCGCCCCTGCTCTCAACCCTGGGAGACGACCGGCAGAGGTGGCCGGAAGTGGCGTCCTTTGACTTTGGCCTCAGTATTCTAAAGGCAGTGAGGGCCTTCAGTTAAGGGGGTGTGGTCTCAGGTTAGCAGAGGAGGGAGTCCCTGGCTGAGGGCACCCCTGACTCCAGAATGGAGGGAGCTCTAAGGGTTCCTCCACGACTGTTGGCAATGGGAAGCTCCAAGATAACTATCAGAGGCTCTCTCTGACTCCAGCCTCTTGGGAGTCTGACAGTGGTGAGGATCTTGGCGGACGGGGCATAACCTCAATTCAGAGGGAGGACTCCCTGGCCCTGAAGGGACTCCAGGTGCCAACACTGAATGAGGTTAACTACCCCGGAACACAAGGAGCCCCACAGAACCTTACTCCTGCTCTCGGCTCTGGGAGGACCCGGACATGGGAGAGGGGAGCGGACGGGGAGCAGAAGCGGAAGGAACGTCCCCTAACTTCCACTTTGAAAGTTCGGTCGGCGAAGGCCGGTACTGGAAGGCGTGGCCTCTATCGGCAGAAGGAGAAACCTATGACTGGTCAAGTGAGGATACTGAATGATATCATTCAGGGAGCCAACGACGCCAGAATAAAAGGGGGCTGGCCCATTGAGTAAAGCCCTCTATTCTCATCCCAGAAAGCCCCTGAAATAACGGTCAGACTGAGGGCACCCACTGACTGGAGCCTCAGGAATCCGAGGGTGGTGAGGGCCACAGTCTGGGGTGGGGGTGGGGCGGTGGCGGCCACGTCAACAGAGGACTGAGTGACGACTGAGGGGCCCCTTAGTGCTGTACTGTCAGCCCTGGGTGGATCAAGGTGCAGCTGTGGGTGGGGGGAGGGCATGCCTGGCAGTGCTTTCCCTTCACTTTTCCTCAGGAGTCTAAGTGCAGCCTCCAGTCAGCCGAAGGGGAGTCCCAGCCTCTACCACAGTCAAGGTAAGACACTCAGTGAAGATTGAGGGAACATCCACTCCACACTGGAAGGGACTATACAGATCCCAACCCCTATCGTCACCCCTGGGAGGTGTTGGGCAGGGGTAGCTGGAATTGGCATCCACTGACTGGCTGGAGAATCTGAGGGCAGGAAGTTCTTTGTTCTGAGGGAGGTCTCAGTTCAGCCAGGGAGAAATGGCAGGCCTGCCCATTCTCAACGGAAGACTCTGAGCAGGGGCGGATGTGACCACCCCACCACCTCACAATAGAGGGATCCTCTAGATATGCACCCAGTCCCCGCTGTGAGCTCTGGGAGGCTCTGAAACAGCCGTCAGACTGGGTTGCCCCCTGACTTCTACTTTCGGTTTGTAGGAAGGTAAGGCCCGTTCTGAGGAAGGTGGCATCAAGTGATCAGAGGGAGGAGTCTCAGACCTTCCCAAGGGTCAAGGTCAGATGCTGAGTGAGGAATGAGGAGACCTCTCCGCTAGAATGGAGAAGACCCCTCAGAACTGGTGTCAGCCCTGGGAGGAGGAGGGGGTGGCCAGGAGTGTCTTCCCCTGATTTGTGCCTGGAGAGTGTGAGGATGGTGAAGACCTTGAGAGGTCCAGCCTCAAGTAAGCAGAAAAAGGAATCCCAGGCCCTGCCAGGAATCCAAGTAAGATGCTGAGTGGAGACTGGAGGGAATCACACACTCCAGAATAGCGGGAGCTCTACAGAGCCCTATTCCTATTGTCAGACTGGGTAGGCCCTGGAATAGTTGACAGACTTTGGTGCCTTCTGATTTTGGCTTTGGGAGTTTGAGGACTGTTGTCTCAAGTGAGCAGACAGAAATTATCTTCATCTCTGTCAAGGTCAAAGTTAGGACCTCAAGTGAGGCTGGAGGGGACCACACATGCCAGAACAACAGAGCCCCTAACAGATGGCTGCCTTCCTCTGTCACCTCTGGGAGGCCCAGGAGGGTGTGCCCTAATGAGGCACCCCCCTACTTCCTTTCCCTTGGTATTTGTCTCTCAGAGCTGAGAGGCTCTGAGAAGTGTTGTCAGTCAGAGGCAAGCCTTTGCTTTTTAACTCAAGAGGCTCAAGGAGATTAAGGTCTCTTTCTGAGGTGATAATCCTTGGGTGTGTAGAGGGTGGAGTCCCAGATACTCCCTGGGGTCACAATGAGGACTTTGAACAAAGACAGAGGGGGCCACTCACTCTAAAACAGAAAGGATCCCACAGAGCCGAACCCTACCTACCCTGTTGTCAGCCATGGGAAGCCTTGGCTGTGTCAGCCGGCTGCACCCTGAGGAGCCTTTTCACTTCCTCCTCCAGCTTCTTGCAGGTCAAGAAAGGAGACCTGTGAGGCTCTAGAGCACTGTTCTCAGGAAAAGATGGGTGGAGACACTCTTCATCAGAGCTGCCACAGTTGTGTTTACCAGATGAGGCCACTCACATCCTCCCTTTCTCCCTAGGTTGTGGTCCCCTATCATCCACCCTTCTGCCCCCATTCCTGCCTGCTACCACTAACAGAAGTGAGCATGTCTCGGGGTCAGGAGATCCCAAGCTGTACACAGGAACAACACTGTGCCCCCCGTGATATCCAAGGCCTGGAGGCTACACAGGTCTCCAAGGCTGTGGAGGAGGCCTCTCCTTCCATTTGTCCTCTGATGCCTGGCAACATGGAGGAAGCTCTGGCTGCTGGAACATCCACCACTCCCTTGGATCCTCAGAGTGCCTACTCATCTTACACTGTCATCACGGCCATCTCACCAAGCAAATCAGATGAGGGCTCCAGCAGCCAAGAAAAGGAAGACAGTTTATCTTCTTCATCAGGGTCCCTGTCTGACTTCGAGAACTTCCCCATAGACCCTCAAGATGACAAGGTGATGATGCTGGTGCAGTTCCTGCTGCACAAGTATCAAATGAAAGAGCCCATCACAAGGGCAGATATGATTGATGTTATCCAAGAGTGCAATGATGACTTCCCTGAGATCCTCAGGAAAGCCTCCGAGCGCATAGAGCTGGTCTTTGGTGTTGATATGAATGAGGTGGACCCCACCAGCCACACTTATGTCCTTGTCAACAAACTGGGCCTCACTTATGATTCGAGGCTCTGTGATGAGGACACCATGCCCAAGGCCAGCCTCCTGATAATTGTCCTGGGCGTGATCTTCATGAAGGGCAATTGTGCCACTGAGGAAGAGATCTGGGAAGTGCTGAATATGATGGACTTATATGCTGGGAGGAAGCACTTCATCATTGGGGAGCCCAGGGAGTTCATCACCCAAGATTTGGTACAAGAAGAGTACCTGGAGTACCGCCAGGTGGCCAACAGTGATCCTCCACGCTACGAGTTCCTGTGGGGCCCCAGAGCCCACGCTGAAGCCAGCAAGATGAAATTGCTGGAATTTTTGACGAAGATCCATGAGTCCGACCCCAGCTGCTTCCCATCCCAGTATGAGGAGGCTTTGAGAGATCAAGCAGAGAGAGCCCGAGCCAGACCAGCAGCCAAGGAGGGCGCTAGTGCCATGGGCAGTGCCCATTCCGGTGCAGGATCTGGCATCCCCTCCCGGCCCACCCAGCCCTAGTGGGGTGGGAGGCAGATTCCTCACTTTGTCATTAAAATTAGCAGTCAACCTAAGTAGTGGAGTGCTGGGGTGTGGCTGTAGGGAACACCGCGCGTAACATCTCTGTGTCCCTTTTCTATATGGTTCACGGGGAGGTTTATCTTCTTCATGGGTGGGGGGAGGGGAGTTTGGTTTCAAATGTTGTGCCCTTTAATACACCATTTTATTAGCTTTAGAATCTTAAGTTTATGAATGACACTGGTCATTCGTTTATTACTACTTACGAAACTTAAGAATACCAGTTTTGCTTGTTTGTAAAACAAAATGGACCATCTTATTTTGTCATCTGGAAAAGGTCAATGATATTCAAATAGGCCTTTCTTTGGAAGTGTCAAAGAATTCAGCAGTAAAATAGTTGGGATCAGGAAAAAAACCCCTAAAGATGGTCAAAAGATACCAAAAGATGGCCAATTCTTAGCCTCTCTTAACCCTCCCAATCTGCTGTTCTGTAAAATTAAATGACATATACAGACATTTGCTTGGATTCTGGATTATTTAAGAATATGTGAAAAATAAATATTAATAAATTATACCCCAGGTACACTGGCACATTTATATACAAATATTAATTCAGCATGTGCCTTTTGGAAAGCACTGTGTTAGTAGTGGGGATGCTAGGATAAACAAGACTCACTACCTGCCCATAGATTTTAGATTCTAGGAGCAAGAATCATGTAAAGAAAATAATGGTTGAGTATCCTTTAATACCAAAAGAAAAAGTAAAAAGGAATGAAGAGGTTGGGGGGGTTCCATATGAAGGCAGTCAAGTATAAATATCCTGAGACAGGCTGTGGACTTGGGAAATTACAAGCCCTTCAGTGGGAGGTAATTTTAAATTAAGCTGTAGTACACTAGCTGAGGCTATGGGAGTGGTGAACAGGGGTCAGATCCTCAAATGGTGTGTCTCAGGGTTGAGAATGAAAACTGTTCTTAGCGGCTACTTTGGGATTATGGGTTGGACCAGATCCCACCTGGGACAAGAATGGAAGCTATCCTGCATTCTTGCTCAAGTGCAGTTGAACACAATGCACAAATTGGGTGTTTCATGAACATCATCTTCAAGGAGTTTGTGAGAAATGAGGGTGACATTTCCTTGAGGTGAGATACCCAAAAGCCACTGGGCTGGCACTCTGCCCTGGGCTCAGAGATCCAGAGCCTATACCATTCATTGAATGGGTTATGTTCAATACACTTTGGCAAACTCTAAGCAAGGCCTAGATTTTTCGAGAAGGTAAGTGAATGAAAATAGAGATGGATTATTGGAGGGGCAGCTGGGAGGGAAGGAACGGGTTGGTCCTTGACACAAATTCTAGGAGCGTGGAGTTGTGTTCAGTTGAGAACTACTCCCCCAAACCCAAGTTAAATAATATATCCTCTACTGGGGAAGATTTACTAAGGTTTTCTTGTTAAGCAGCCATTTGGGCTGGTTTGGTGTGCCGTGTCCTAGAACACTGTGTATTCTCTGACATCTCCTGGGTTAACAAGTCCCAGAGAGGAAGGCACTAATGTCTGGGGTCAAAATCATCATAGTAGTAATTGCCGATCATCAAAGACCCCACACACACCATGCACCGTGCACCGTGCCAGGGACTTGACATACAACACATACATTCTAATGGTCATGCATACAAGACAGGGCTGATCAAGCCCATTTCAAGACAAAGAACGTGAGGCTTAGAAAGTCTGGGAATGTTCACAAATCACAGGCCTAGTATGTGACAGAGTTGGGACTAGACCTCCTGTTTGAATTCTTCCAGAGCCCATGCTATTCTTCCTACTCCTTCCAACCTGGGGACAACCTTTTTTTTTTTTTTTAAGATTTTATTTATTTGACAGAGAGAGAGAGCGCGCATGTGCGAGCGAGCGTGCCAGCGCACAAGCAGGGGGAGGGGCAGGTAAAGGGAGAGGGAGAAGCAGACTCGCCACTGAGCAAGGAGCCTGACCCGGAGCTCAATCCCAGGACCCTGGATCATGACCTGGGCCTAAGGCAGATGCTCAACCAACTGAGCCACCCAGATGCCCCCTGGGGACAACCTTCTGTTAACTCATTTCTCTTCTTACTCCTCCATAATGCTTCTTAGGAGGTAAAAAGAAGGACCTTGTAGCCAAAGTAGGAAAAACGAATAGATAAAATGAAGGAATGTGAAAATGCGAATCACACACAATTTGGGCATTGTCTGTGGGGTTCATTTACCCAGAGTGCTGCTGCCTCACCGCAGGGTGCCTCGAGAGCTGCCTCTG
The DNA here is from genome assembly GCF_054177405.1 of Leptonychotes weddellii. NCBI lineage: Eukaryota > Metazoa > Chordata > Mammalia > Carnivora > Phocidae > Leptonychotes > Leptonychotes weddellii. The sequence continues at coordinate 79,920,354 of NC_138385.1, read as the reverse complement.
CTCAGTAACTGACACGGGTGTGCAGTCCCAACACTTTCCCACATTACGGGACCCTTCCCCTGAGTCTTCCCCCACCGCCCTCCTGTCCAACTCTGGAAGCTAACCTGCTGTCCAGCCCTTCAGTGCGTCTTCCTCTGGACACTGTCCCCTGCTTCCAGTGGAACAGACAGTCCAGGACCACCTGCCCTCCCCCTGACTCAGAGGATTCCATTTTCTGCAGGCATCTCCTGGCTGACTTTCACCATGGGATCCCTCTGCTACAACCCCTTCTCTTAAAAGATTTTATTTATTTATTTATTTGAGAGACACAGAGTGTGGGGGCGGGGGGGCGCGGGAGAAGCAGAGGAGGGGGTGGGAAAGAATCTCAAGCGGACTCTGTGCTGAGCACAGAGCCCCGATGCAGGGCTCGATCTCACGACCTGAGATCATGACCTGAGCTAAAACCAAGAGTCAGATGCGTAACTGACTGAGCCACCCAGGTGCTGCAACTGTTTCTCTTTAAAGAGTGAAGTTTAGGTACGTGGTCATTCCCTGATGGGCTTCTTCACCATACTCTCCAAGTGTTTTACAAGTGGGCTTGTGAGTGGAGTCTAAGTAGGCACAGAACATACTGCTTCTTGGGATGTAAACGTGAACTAAGAGAAGATTTTGAAACCACCTTGATATTTGTAGTAGGATTTTAATGGGATGTCCTATTTGGGACTAGCCACTGAAAAGATACCAATGAGTAAGCATACCTAGGTGGTCAAAAACCAAAGCCTCACTCTTAAGAGATAGAGGGGGCAAGACCATGAAAATCCCTGTGCAAGCAAACATCTATAAATCCCAAGTCTGAATTCCTATAACCCTGGAAGTCCTAGGAAGCAGGAAGAATGGAGATGCCAAGGATTGGTTCCTTGGCCTAACGTGCTATACTGATTAAAAAAGAAAAAAAAAAATAGCTCGCCATCCTTATGTTATCTGTAGCTTGTGTACTTTCCCCAGAACGAAGTCCTTGTTTTCACGGTGCCTAGTAGCACTGTACAGATGTTCAGGCGCACTCAGTCCGGTGGTATACAGTAGACGCTCTCAAGTTAAGATACTGACCATGCAGCAAAAAGAACGAGGTAATTCTCACCTATTGAAATTATAGAGGTTTTTGCAAGTTTGTGCTACTGAGTGAAGAAGGGTGAACCTTTCCTGTAGGGATTTACAGGGTTCTTTTAAAAATCAGATGTGATCCTGTACTTGAAAGCATGTTCCAAAAAGGCCAGCTGCAAGGCGAAGAACAGGCTTCACAGAAACTACTCCAGGAAACAGAGGGTTACTGTCCTAACAAACCATAATAGTTGCTCTTTATAACAAAGGAAGGGACTGCAAGTGCTCATGCACATCCTTTCTTGGCTCCTTTCCTGGGTTCACAGGAAAGCTACATTCCCAGTCCACTTGCAATTAAGAAGGGTCAGGCAGGGGCGCCTGGGTAGCTCAATTAAGCGTCTGCCTTCGACTCAGGTCATGATCCCAGGGTCCTGGGATCCAGCCCCGCATCGGGCTCCCTGCTCAGCGGGGAGCCTGCTTCTCCCTCTGCCTGCCGCTCCCCCTTCTTGTGCTCTTGCTCTGTCTCTCTCTGACAAATAAATAAAATCTTAAAAAAAAAAAAAAGGATCATGTGACTACTCTTGCCAGAAGAAGTATTTGTCATTTCTGGGCCAACTCATTTGAGATCCAGGATGCTACCTCCACTTTCTTTCTTGCATTCAGTAGAAAGATGGAAAGCTCGTGTTGAGACATGGAACTACAAGATGGAAGCAGCCTACGTCTGAGTCACCAGTGAGCAAAGATGCACATCAAATTTTATGTGCACAAGAAATAAACCCTTGTTAAGTCATTCAGATTTTATGTTTTATGTTTTGCATCAGCTAGCAGTTATTTTATCTAGCTAATAAACAGGTACTATTTATGTTGTTTAGCGTATTTAAAATTTTTAATGACAAAGCTAATAATAGTGCATATATTCTCCCGTTGCAAGTATTTCTAACAACATACATAAATCTATCCCTTCCCTTTACCACGTTCCTCTAAAACTCTTCTTTCTCCTCAGAGGTAACTACAATAAAAAAAATATGGTGCCTATTATTTTAAAGGTAATTTTAAGCTTTTTAATACATAGATGCGCTATAAAAATATACTGTGATTTTTTTAACAGACTGGGTAGTGACGTACATACTGTTCTCCCACTTGCCTTTGTTACTTAATAAAACAAATGCAGCATCATTCCATGACAACACATATAAATTCACCTCATTATTTTAACTACTCCCTAGGATTCTAAAGTATGTATGTTCCATAATTAATTCAACTATTTTCCTCCTGATGGACGCATAAGTAGTTCCCATTAGTTTCTATGCTTAACAGAACTGAATCAACACCTTTAGACATTAGTTCTTGGGCAAATGTGCATAGGAAAGACATAACAAACTGAAACTGGGGTAAAGTGGAGAGGGTATGAAAATTGCACATTTTTGTAAATATTGCCAAAATATCATCCCACATATCTACCCATTAATATTTCACTAATTGATGTACGTAAATACCCTACACTCTCTTATTTTGTTTTTTAAATCCTTTAACTTTCGGTCAAACTTATGAAAAAATAATGTCTCACAGTTATATTAATTTGTATTTCCCTTTTTTCTAATCAAGTTGAGCAGAAAATGAACTTAGTCTCTTGACCGCATAATGATACATTTCTGCAGCGATGTTCTGAGTCACAGGATTCCTCTGAACAAGTCTTGAAATTCTGATGTCAACAAGATATTTTCCTTTTATGTTGAGAAGATGTGGTCAGAACAACTGGGTGCCAGAGATTTGAGCCAAACAGGACATGCTGGACATGTGGAGGTGAGGGGCATGAGGATGGCAGAGGAGAGCAATTTCCAGAGTCTGAGTTGTGAGAAAGACCACAAGCAAAACCAAGTCGAAAGAGCATAGGGCAGGCTGGTAGTTGCGGATCTGAAAGTTCAGCATCATGTGGAGAAGTGACCGTAAGGGAAGGTGGTGGATGGGGAGGGGGCATGTAAGGACACTTACATAAATAGGCATGGAAAATTTCTGACTTACTTTTACCAGCTGGAAGTTGTCATGTGATCTACGTGGGCAGGTCTATGGATGAAAGAGCCCAAAACTTATCAGACATCCCACCCGCTCTACCTTCAAATCCTCTCTACATATTGTCAGGCAGGGTATAGCTGTTTCCTCTGCATCATCTAGTGAGTTATTGATGGATTCTAGTAAAGCAACATTTCCTGATGACCCTGGGGGTTCTAGTGTATCCTTGTCAATGTACCTGGGCTGGGAACTATCTTTATGGCTCCTGAAGACAGCTATTTCCTACCTTGTATATGGTGGACCACTCCACTGAGGTTGGGCTACATGAATGGGTGGGGTTAGTGAATGATGATGCACAGTGGAGACAGGTCAGGAGTACCATGAGGACATGGGAATTCCCAAGTACAGTGAGCAGTTGTAACACTTTGGGTTTCTTCCATGGCAGCCAGAGGCCCTACCAGGGATTATTTTGAATCAGTGAATGTTACCTCTGGTACTTTGATTAACTGACTGATTGACTGACTGATTGATTGATTGATTCATTCATTCATTCATTCATCTAGCAAGTACTTATTGAATATATGCTGAGAGCAAACATTAAGTAAACAAAAAGAACTAGCAAGGCACCTACTCAGGCTATGGATGCAAGGATGGTAAGGAGGAGACAGACTTCACTTTTAGGATGTTAAGGACTATGTGAAAGGGTAGGCGGGGTCTATAAGGACTCTGAATTCTAAAGGTTGGCTGCTGACTAGGCAGAACTTGTTCTTAGCTGAGACAGGATAAATTTTGAGGAGGAAGAGCTGGTGGGGATTTCAGTTAGAGGTAGAGATGAGGAAGGGTGTGGTGGATAAGTCAGTGTGGGCCAGGTAGATGGTAAGGTTTTGCCAGCTGTCCAGGTGGAGATGTCCAGTGAGCAGAATAAAACATTAGTATGGCTATCAGGAGAGGGTCCCAGGCTGCAAAGGAGGTTTGGTTGCATCAGAAGTCATGCGAGGCCATAGAGGGGGAGGAAAGTCAAGTGTTGTGCATACAGTGACCTATATTCTGTCTCCTCCTCTGCCAACACTACTGGAAACCAAAATTACACAAAACTTAATCCAGGGAAGAATTTAAAAGGAGAAAGTCCTCCCCCATAAATCTACTACTTAGAGAGAGCTTTCCTATGTCCTTTAGTTTTTTTTTTTTTTAAGATTTTATTTATTTATTTATAGAACAGAGAGAGACACAGCGAGAGAGGGAACACAAGCAGGGGGAGTGGGAGAGGGAGAAGCAGGCTTCCCGCGGAGCAGGGAGCCCGATGTGGGGCTCGATCCCAGGACCCTGGGATCATGACCTGAGCCGAAGGCAGACGCGTAACGCCTGAGCCACCCAGGTGCCCCTTTTAGCTCTCTTTTCTAAGCATGTACCCGTGCCTTTGTCTTTGTACTGCCTGTGCCTGTGTGTCTGTGGCTGAGAGTATACGTGAAGTTGTAGATCATGACTTTTCAACCTCAAATCTGCTCTCTTGGGTCCCTTTCAGGACCCTACTCTTGACAGCCTTTGTTCAAGGCTGAGCTTACACCCACAATACACAGACACCTGCCCTAACTAATGTGTCTGCTCTGGACAGTTGGCAACTCTGCAAGTAACTCCAGTTTCTCACGACCTACTGAGCAAGAAGCTCGAGGTAATCTTGCATCCAGGTCCCTGGAGGTGCAAACTTCATGACACATTCTTTATCTAATTGGGGGACAGTGATTGTCAAAATTGTAGACACGTGACTGCTTATTACAGCTGCAGCTTTTCCCAGAAATCTGATCCAGGAACATAAGGAAGGCTGAGCAGTCTGGGTAAAATGGGGACTGTAAGCCCAGAGTCCTGTCCACTCAGCTCCCTCTTCCCTCTGGAGGGCAGTGAGCCCTGACATCCACAGAACTCTGGGGTGCCCTCCGAGCACTGCTGGAGAAGCTGAGTGCTACGTGACCCTGCCTCAGACATGGGCTTCATCTAGTGCTGACAGCCAGCCTGAACACACAGAACATGTTGTCTTTGTCATTCTGTCCTGCATTCTATAGTGACTTTATCAGGACACCCTAAATGTCCTGTATTCGGTTTTCAATAAGTTATAAAAATTTAGGAGTTAGAATTATTTTTCAACCACAGTCATT
>NC_138385.1:79842831-79915017 GCF_054177405.1 Leptonychotes weddellii | reverse complement strand
CACTCCAGACGGCATCCAATCAGGGGCCATGCTTCTGAAAGTCGGCGGATCGGTAGCAGCCTTACTCTCGCGACCACAGGAACACCCCTCAATGTCTGTCGGTCCCTAAACAATCTGCTCCTGAATGTTAGCCAGTCCTTGAATCCCCAACATAGCCAAACCTCACAGAGGTCACCTGTGACTTTGTTCGGAAAGACTGTGCCTTACAAGTACAGTTCCCCCTTCAGCCAAACGGGGAGTTCGCCTTTTTTGGATCAGTGAGTTCAAGTTGTTCTTAGGTCACAAGTTCACAACCCTTTCGACCATTCATTCAACCCCTGTTTACGGACTTGTTCGTGACAGGAACACTGACTGATGTGGCCGAGAGAGGTGCAAATTCAATCTTTTCAGTTCTTGAAATGGTTGTTTAGATCTGTTTTTGTGTATGTTGGAACCTCAAAATGCCCAACACAAGTGTAAATGTTGTGACAAATTTTATGAACAGTGGACATTTATTAAATGAGGAACAATTCCCTTCAAAGCTTTTTGTGTAATAGGCAACTCTTCATTCAATATAGAAAATGATGGAAAGCCAGATATAAACCAGTATATGCTAACAGCTGAGCATGGGAGATGCAGGATTTCCTCGACTGGTACCAAAGACAGTGAAAAAAAAAATAATGTATTTTTTTAAGAGACATTCATATTCAAAAGACTAATCACAGAAGTTGTAATGGCCTTCTACGCTGTATATCGTCATCAGTCTTTCACCTCAAGTTGGAAACAAATTTCCAGGTGCTAGGACAGAATCTACTGCAATAATAAAAAATATAATAGCTCCACTTACAATTACAGAGATTATCAAAGATCGAAATGCCTCACTTTTTTTACAGCATAGCCACAGATGCCTGTAATGACAATTACAGAATACATTTTCCCTAGGCTTGTGAAAGTTTTCTCATGAAAAAAGGCTTCCTTATAAGGCCATTACTGTGAATAAAATCATTTGAAAATGTGACTTCAGAAACAACAGCAATTTTTTGCAGAGACTTCCTTTTTTTTTTTTCCTTTAAACTTAGGAGTTAATTAAAGTGCTTAAAGTTGATGAAAAACATGCATGATTCTACGGTAGATGTTCGTTGTACTGCCCATTTTCTGCATAATGCCACTCAAACAACATCTGATGTCCTTTTTATTGAAACTGAAGGAGGGTGCCTGGGTGGCTCAGTTGGTTAAGCAACCGAGTCTTGATTTTGGCTCAGGTCATGATCTCGGGGTCATGGGATCGAGCCCCATGTGGGTCCTGCACTGAGCATGGAGTCTGCTTGAGATTCTTTCTCTTTGTCCCTCTGCCCTTTCCCCTGCTCGAGCTCTTTAAATAAATAAATAAATAAATAAATAAATAAATAAATAAATAAATAAATAAATTCTTTTAAAAAGAAATTGAAGGGGATTTTGCTAGCATTCAGAAGTCCTCTATTCTCATTCAAAAATCCATTGGCTCTCTTTAACAAACGCAGTTGAAAGAATCTTCAGTTTATTTGAAGCACTGATATCATATTTTAATTTTGAAGAAAAGGCCCCCCCAGAACTCTTGTTGACTTTTTTTTAAATAAGCCCCTCAGCAAAGTCTGCTTATTTCTTGCTCATAGTTTTCAATATTCCTCTAGCAAGAGGATTATGTGCACTGAAAGAACAAACAGTATTATTAAAGTACTCCATTGATTAAAGGAATTTGTTGAATGCATTAGAGAAAGAATTGATGAAAAATGTTCCCCTTTATTTGTCAAGGCTGTTCTTAAAATGAACAACATTACTTATGAACAGGAAAAGAAAATCTGACTTGAAGTAGTTAATTAGTATGGAATTTGTCAAGATTATAATTTGGAATGGATTTCATCACATGAAAAATTTGATTTAGTAACATGGATATTCCTGAATATTATTCCAGCAAGAGAACAAGAAGAGAATAACATTTGTTAACAATGCTCTTTTTTTGTCAGGGGATGACATTTTTTTCAAAAGATTGTATTTATTTTTTGAGAGAGAGAGCAAGCAGAAGCAGAGGGGAGAGGCAAAGGGAGAGGGAGAAGCAGACTCCCCACTGAGCAGGGAGCCCGATGAGGGGCTTGATCCCAGGACCCCGGGATCATGACCTGAGCCGAAGGCAGACGCTTAACCGACTGAGCCACCCAGGCACCCCTGGGGGATGACTTTTTTTTAAGTTACGAGATATAACATAATCCTGAAGAATGGAAAAGTGAAAGATGTCATGAAAGATGGTATTACATGATTCTATAAAGGCAATTTGAGAGCAGTTCTCAAAATTATGAACCATGCCAATACATGTTTAGTATACCAACTCATAATGTTAGTACTGAGCATATGTTCTCATTAATTAATTTTCAAAGGACAAAATAATGAAATAAGTAAAAGGTGACCACTGTAAGTTATGCTCTAATGTAAACGGAAGACAGATTGAAACTGCAAAGAATTTTATAAGCAAATTCCATAAAATGAGAAACTGTTAGAGATAAATCATCAGGAGAATGTAGCTAAAGAAAGAGCTATCTAATTTTGGTGTTTCCTCAAAATTTCTATGTTGAAGTCCTAACCCCAGTACCTCAGAATACAACTGTATTTGGAGAAAGGGTCTTTATTTTTTTTTTAAGATTTTATTTATTTATTTGACAGAGAGATAGACAGAGCCAGAGAGCACAAGTGGAGGGAATGGCAGAGGGAGAGGGAGAAGCAAGCTCTGCACTGAGCAGGGAGCCCGACGTGGGCCTCGATCCCAGGACCCCAGGATCATGACCCAAGCTGAAGGCAGATGCTTAACCATCTGAGCCACCCAGGTGCCCCTGAAGAAAGGGTCTTTAAAGAGACAATTAAGTTAAAGTGAAATCATTAGAGCGGGCCCTGATTCACTTTAACAGGTGTCCTAATAATAAGAAGAGATTAGGATACCTATACACAGAGGGAAGACGATTGAAGATACAGGGAAAGGAATGCCATTTACAAACCAAAGAGAGAGGCCTAAGAAGAAACCAACCCTTGCTGATACCTTGATCTTAGACTTCTAGCCTCTGGAATTGTAAGAAAATAAAATTCTGTTGTTTAAGCAGCCCAGACTGTGGTACTTTGTTACAACTGCCCTAGCAAACTAATAAAGATGAATAAAAATAATTCAAATTTAACTAGGTGCCCTGCATTTTTAGTTGCTAAATCTTGCAGCCCTACATAAGGGAAAACCAGAAGTCAACTTGCCCACATCGTACCCACCCTCAAGAATCGCAAGAAACCCTGCCTGGATGATGAACAAGAGATGGCTTCTAGTGCTCGAACATGTCCAAGAACAAATGATTCTAATCTCCCCCACACTGATACAGAAATGTGAGGAGAAAAGTAAAAGAGCCAACTTATAGGTCAATCTCACTCATGAACGTGGATGCAAAAATCCTAGACATGATAAAAATTTACTTAATCTGCAACATATAAAAAGAATAATATACTTGGAGCAATTTAACTTATTAGAAAGTCAGTTAATGTGAATTACTGCTTTCTGGTAAGAGAGAAAATTCATATAGTTGATTTAATGAAAAACAGCGCTTGATAAAATTGAACATACATTCAGAATTTTAAAAAAAGGAAAAATCCTCTTGGCAGCCTAGTAACAGAAGGGAGTTCTTTAACCTACTAAAGATGATCAGTCAATGGTGAAATTCTGATTTTCATTTGAGATAATGATGCTGTACATGGCAATTCAACACTCTATCGCAGATCCTCACCTCCGTAATGAGGCAGATAGTATAAACAAAATATATTGAAATTATACAGATGAAATAAAATTGTCATCACTCATAAATGGTACAATTGTGTATGTGAATAATCCAACATAAGCTAAGGAAAATATATGAGAAATAAGACTTTTCTGGTTATTAATTCTTTGTAACAATCAATTGTATTTCTACCTATTAGGAAAAAAAGCTGAAATGTAAAATTAAGACATATGACCTGCAAGAGAATTAAAAATGCTGAGTACCTTGGAATGCATTTAACACAACATGTATATGACCTTTACAAAGAAATTTTGTAGCCTTAATGAGGGAAATTTTAAAAGACTTAAACAAATGGGAAGATATATTTCGTCAGGAATTAAAAAGCACAGTAACAACTTCGTTATATGATCTCCCTTCTGCATTTATTACTTATTGTAATTCTCACAACCTTACACAAGATGGGTTAGGTGTTACTGCCTTAAACTTCCAAGAAACTGTAGTTCTATAAATTCAAATCATTTACCCAAGGTCACGCAGTAAGTAGCAAGGCCAGAACTTGAATGCACATTTCTCTGTCTGTGCAGTCGCTGTTTTTTCCACAATATCACTGGAGTAGACTCTGCTAGTGCCCCACCCGTATATCCTTAGATCGCTCTTACCGACTCTGTGCATCCCTTGCCAGACTTCTGCATGCTTTGCTGCTGAGATGTCACATATTTAACCCTCGGAGGATGACCCTTGGGCATCAGAGTCAGCTTGCTCACACAGAGAGTCAGAAATGTCTAGCGATTTTAAATTCCTTCCAGTCCCTCTAAATCCCCAGATAATCCATGGCTTCCTTCCCAGGACAGAGAATTGGAATTGGAATAGGAATTTTACGTTCCCACATCCAATCCCAGAATGGTCCATAGCCAACGACAGAACAGCTCCTTTGCCTCAAAGCCAAAACACTTATGAGGTGTACTTTATGCTCCAGAGCGCCCTGTAGGATTAAGTTAAATCTGAGATCTCACCTGAAATGATACACTTACTTGGATTCTTCCCCTTTTCTATCCTGCCTCCTTCACTCCCTTAATAGTTTCTCCTGGAAGCAAATCCTTAATAAAATACTTGCATCTGCAACCTTGATTTATCTGGGAGAACGTGACCTACGAAACCCACACTGTGAGATATATTTACTTCAAATTCACAGTCTTAAGATAGTAAGCCCCAAATCAAGTGAATATGCTTATTATATGAGCTTTATAAACTATATTATGAAACTGGAATTGGAAGTAATACTGTTAAATTATTATTCAGTTAGAATATTAATAGAATAGAATATTTGCATAATTCTTTTAATGATCTCTGCCAAGTACTTGTATCTACCCGGCTTTCAGTTTTCTCTTTTGCTAAATGAGTGTATGGGATCAGATATTCTATAGGCTAGTGGATTTCAAAGGAGGTGATTATGTCCCCTCAAAGACATTTGATAAAAATCTCAAAACTTTACAGGTTGTCACAACTGAGGAGGAGCGCAGTCCGTGACTCTAGTGGATAGAAGCCAGGGAGGCTGCAAGACAACCTACAATGCTCTGGACAGCCCCCTACGACAGTAAGTGACCTGGCCCCAAATATCAATGGTGCTGAGATTGAGAAACCATGATCGAAGCTCTGACGTGTCTCTAAAATTCAGTCAGCGATTAACTCTATCTTAGTCTACAGTATGTCAGATCATGATTTCAACGTAATCAATGCATTTTACTTCTATGAGAAATGAGTGAACTCAGTCAGACTGCTTGGTGCCCACCAGTTAGTTACTGGTCTGTTTATGAGCCACTGATGGTCATTCAGGGTACACTACTACTGCATGGACACACAGCCTTTAAAACCGAACATTCAGTGACCTGCCTGCTACTCTAGAACACACTCCTTTAAAAATGTGGAACAGAGAACAGAGATTAGAGAGAACAGAGTGAAAGCAAATACAATGGCAATTTCTTTTACATAAAGTGGCATGGGCAAATTAAAGCCTGTCATGTGCCATTTTATGACACACAATAATCATAGACAGTTTAATTAAAAAGCTATATGAGCAGTTTGCACTTTTGACTTTTTATCTTAATCTTGGTAACCAAGAGAAACTAATTTAATACTCTTAACTTACTGTTCTTAATAGAGGTTTCCAATCACAGTTACCATGTTACAGTTTTATAGACCAGTGAACACATTAAAAGTAGCTGTGATTATGAAGTTCATTTGTTCTATTTACCAAAAACCTCCTGCTTCAATTTTTTTTTACTTAGCACATATTGTGGTCACTGTGAATTGCCCATGTTAAAGTGCCATTAAAACACCCTGAATTAAATGAAGACTACGCTACCTACTTCTGTATTTTATCCATTTTAAAGTTTAATTGCTTTATAATGAAGCATAACGTAGAGCCAAATATGGGCGCAAATAAATAAGTATTAGAATTCCATGAGGGAACTAATTCCACAAAACCATATACAGAATTTCTTTCTATGAAACCCTCACCCTGGAAGAAAGAGAGAGACATATGGAAGGACAAACTATTTTGGATTAATAACAAGAAAAATGAGATAAAGACATAAAGCTAGATTCCAAAGATAACTTGGTTGTGCAGCCTTTACTCTTGTTTCCAGGTTCGGAAAAGGAATGTAAATAAAATAAAATAGGCCTGGAGGGCTGTGAAACAATTCCATGGTAGGATGGATCAGGTTAAGAAACTGTTTCCCTCAAACCCGGCACAGCAATAATATCACAAGCTCTCAAGTGACAAATGGAAAAGCCCTCACAGGTCCTGTCTTCAATATCGGAACATTTAAGCCTTTGGAAATTAAGACTAGGATATCATGTTTTATGTATCTTTCTCAATCTGCTACTTGATATTTTATCATCATATTTCTTTATAATCAGCAGGATTTTGTGAACTGCACCTTAAAGATGAAGAACTGGAAATGCAGAGATAAGTTTATACAAGGCAGAAAGACGTAACATAGCAGTGCTGTGGTCTGAATGTTGAGTCCGATGTTGAAATCCTAATGTCCCACAGGATGGTATTAGGAAGTGGGGCCTTTGTGAGGTAATTAGGCCGTTGAGGGTGGAGCCCTTGTGAATGGGATCAGTGCTTACTAAAGAGACCCCACCAAGGTCCCAGGCCCATTCCACCACGTGAGGATACAACCAGGAGTCTGCAGCCTGGAAGAGGGCCCTCACCCAGCCATGTTGGCACCTTGATCTTGTACTTCCCAGCCTTTGGAACTGTGAGAAATAAATTTCTGTTGTTTATAAGCTACCCAGTCTGTGGTATTTTGTTATAGCAACCCAAACAAAGACAAGCAGTATTCAAACTACGTATTTTTTTTCTCATATTTCTCATGACCCATAGGAAAAATAGCCTACAAAGTCTCTTAAACAATACCTAGCACAATGATTTTGTAACTCAATACCTTCACTACTCAAGATAATTTCTGAATGAAAATACATGCATTTTAGTTAAATGGTTAGCTAGCTAGCTACTTGATAATATAAGAAAAAAAGGTAAATCTATAGAGTGTACAACAAGTCTGGAGATGTAGAAAAGCATATAGACTATAATCAAGGACACCTTCACTCTGTAAATTAATAAAATAATTCTGTGTTTCCAGACTTTATGCATACTGATAGAGAACAATCTCTTAGATGTATCATTACTTAGGGGGAAAGAAAACTGCAGAACAATTATGTACTGCTGCATTATTACATTTGTAGAACAGTCAAATGCACATGTATACCCATATAGAATGGACTCATAATAAAGTTCTACAGAGGTAGGGATGAGAGAGGGGACCGAAGAGAAGTCAAGAGATCACTTTAACTGTATGTTTGTCATTTTTACAGTGTGTAAATGGGTATTAGAGCACCACTTCAGAGCAGTAACAATTCATTTGCAAACACTTCACTCCTGGCCCTGATACTCCAGTCACTGTGGGTACAAGGGTGGAATGGTTTCCTGTAAAGGTCCTGGTTTCTTGTGAAGGGGTCCTGGGCTCACGGTCAGAGACCTAGGTTCTAATCCTCACTCTGGCATGAATTACCTTGGTGTTCCTGAGCTAATCACCATTTCCCTAAACTCCAGGCTCTCCATTCATAAAATAACGACTTTGAAGGTCTTGTCCTGCTTTACTATTTCAATTATTGGTCAACTGATCAGAAGTCAGGTAAAAGCATGCCCTGACCCAGGTGACCTATATTGGCTCTTAAAACTTCTCATGGTTATGTCACAATGTATTCTTGAGAAAGTGAAAACCAGCACTATTGGTAAAGCAGTTTCCAGTGAGACATGGACAAGGTCATGCGAACAGTATTTATCACAAGGCCACATTACAGCTGAAAATAAGACTAATGACCCCTTTTTCTGAGTGATTTTTGCTTTCTTATCAATGATGTTCCCAGGCCAGCATTATTATCGTACCCGGTGAACGAGAAGATTGCTGAGAATCTAATGGCTCAACTGTTCCTTCTTCTTGACAAGATCCAATCCAGGACAAGAGTCCATAATCTCCCTTGGGAATATGAAGCACAAGCCCAAACCTATAAACAGCCCCTCTTAAATCCCCATTACTGAGATTCCATGTGGGTATCTTCTCATTTGCTGTAGTCTACTAAATAAACCTGACTTTGACTACTGGTGTGTTCCTAGCTGTCTTTGACTACTGAAATACAACACATAAACAACAGCAAGAGATTTAATCTAGATCTTTGAAAATGGTCTTGTCTATATTCTCAAATTATCATCCCATTCCTCACACCTCCATCATTTAACTATCTTGTCCTTTCGTTCTTTCACTGGTAACTGTAACATATCCGCAAATTGTAGTCAATTATATTCAGAAACATTACGTATAGCCTTTAAGAGATTTGTGTCAGCTATATACTGCTGTATGACAAATTATCCCAAAATCAAGTGACTTAAAGCAACAAACATTTATTATCTCACAGTGTCTATGGGTCAGGAATTTGAGAGTGGCTTAGCTGGGTAGTCCTGGCTGGTTCAGGGTCTCTCATGAAATCCTGAATCTTTCCTACAACCTCATGGAGATCTACATAAACTGTTTAATGTAAATTAGTGTCTTGGAAATCTATTTTCCAATTGACAGGTGTCCCACTGAATCCCACCACAGACATTTTAGTATGTGTTTTCCCTAAATATGGTGTCCTATATAGGCCCGTGAATTCATTTTTCAGATGAAGAAACTGAGCCTTGGACAAGTACCCTGCCCTATATCATACAGCTATGGGGAGGTAGAATCAGGTTGTGAGAACAAATTTATCTAACATCCCAGACAGTGTTTTCTGTACAAGATCAGGGCTTCTAGAGAAAATAAATTTTTAAAAATAAAGGAGAGAAAGAAATAAGAATATCTGTTAATTAGATCCTTACTGGATAACATGAATGTTTACATACATTATCACAAGTAATCAAGTCTATTCTCATGTCATCAAGTCTGTTTACAATCACTAGTCCAGAAATCTCTACTCCTTGGTAGAAATAACATTTGAAAGATTTTGGAAATAATAGTAAACTCATGTCACCAGGACTGCCAAAATTCTCTCATCCATGAGTGAGCACAGAGGTCCAAAGGGGAAGCCATTATATTTAGTCTGGATATCTTTTGCTTCCCTTTTCTACGCTCTTTTCTTTCAGAGTTCTTTTCTATCTCATTTCTTGTCTTTCTGTAGAACAGAGAAAGATCAAATATATGTTATGCCTGTTGATAAAATGACTGCAGTGAGAAGTTGCAAATATTTTATTTCTTCTCTGCTCTAGCATTTTGAGGCATTTATTTCTAACTGTGGGTATTCAGAAGAGAGCAAGAAAAGGACTCAGGGAAAGGTACATCAAGTAGGATCTAAGACTTTAAATATTTATGTGAAAAAGAAGATTAAACTGCACTTAATTTCACATAGTATTTTCAACACTGAAAGGCACAGATATCAGAGAAGGAAGAATCACTGGAAATACAGCTGATGTAAAACTATATTAAAGGTGGGTCACAATGTGTGACTCTCAATGCAATTTTAAATATCTGTCAAGTGAAACTAGGCACCTTTTCTTTGATCACATCATTAAATATTAAGCTGACAGTGTAGCGGAAATAATTCAAGATTTGGAGCCAGAAATAATTTCAGGTTCTAGTTTTACCATGACTAGTTATAAAACTTTGGACAACCTGTCTATGACTCAGTTTCTCTGTAAAATGGGAGTAATGATAATGCCTATTTTTCCTGGTTGTGTTAAAGGTTAGAACTAAGGTAGAAAATTTGCCTAACACAGAGTAAAGCTCAGGAAGTGGGCTTTAATCAATCTTAGTTCACATTTTTTTTTTATTGGCTTAGAGAAAATGTGCTATTTTAGGAGTGCTATAAAGAAAAATGTTCTGGGGTACCTGGATGGTTCAGTTGGTTAAGCGTCTGCCTTTGGCTCAGGTCATGATACTGGGGTCCTGGGATCGGAGCCCTGCATCAGGCTTCCTGCGCAGCGGGGAGCCTGCTTCTCCCTCTCCCTCTTCCCCTCCCACCCGCTCGTGCTCTCTCCTGTGAGCGCTCTCTCAAATAAATAAGTAAAATCTTAAAAAGAGAGAGACAGAGAGAGAAATGTTCCCTCACTTTTTCCTAATACTCCGTTCTTAGATCTCCAATACTTGGACCTCCACCTGCTCTAAGGTTAATTTACCTATACCTAGTAAGTGCTGAAGCCCAAAGCTCCTTTGAGCAAAGAACATGTCTCCTTTCTTCATATGTGTGAAGTTTCCAGATGTCAAGTGGGCTTGCTTCAACTTTGTTTCAGCGAATTTTAGATTTTTACTTTCTCAAGTGTGAGCCAGACTTTCAAAATGACATCCCATTTAAAAATACTAAGACATTCACTTTAGCTAGCTGGGTAAATTGCATATATGTGTGTTTGTGCTGCCAATCCTTGCTGAATATAAAGATGATATACAAGAAAACTCCTTTCAAACTTTACAGATATACGTTTTTATCAGCTCAAAGCCAGAAAAATACCCCATAAGAATATGTAACTACTTCTTAATCAGCTTTTGAAAGTCTTTTGTATAAACAGCTGCCAAAACTAAATGATATGTGATAGATCTTTAGAGACTAATATTTATATTACTTGCATGTGCTCAACAGTGAATCGTAAGGAAATGGAAAGATAAACATTCCACTGCCCCCAAAACTTATAAAAAGATGGATTACTGCAAGTCAATAGAGACTAGTTTATTTTAGCAGTAGGAAACTATAAAATCTGGCCTGTTTGAAGGTACAAAATTTGAGAAACTTTAAAGGAATGTGCTCTGCCAGTTGTCAGTAAGAATTCATCAATCTATGGGCAGACTTATATTTTAAACTCTTTGCTTATTAGGTATAGAAAGACCCTTTTTACAAGGAATACTTTTTGGCTTTTCCCCAAATCCTACCTCTTTGGACTTTCCCTGCAGTTTTGGAGCTTGAAAGTTACATTATAGTCAGCCCACCTCCCTTTCTTCCTACAAACCAGTGTTGGGAGTACATTTTACCAGGGAGTTAACCCGGAAACATTCACACTTCCTAAACCTTCATTACCCAAGATTCAAACCAGCCTGAACACTATCGCACTCCTGATGGTTCAGCACAACGTTGCTGTGAATTTTCTTATGTCCTCCTGCATTCTCTGTGGTTATAAGGTATCCCATTGTTTATTTCTATAACAATAGCACAATTCAGACTGGTCACTTTGAATCAGAAATTTGGATTTTAGACTTTGAATCTCAGAATTTAGTCTGAGTCTTGCACCCAAGAGCAGGAGGTAACATCGGAATTACCCATAGTGGATCAATTATGAAGAATGAAATGAAGGCATGGCAATATAAGTGAGGTCTAAATTAAAAAGTAATAAAAATTGATAAGCTGGACTTCATTAAAATGAAAAAAACAAAAACTTCTGCTCTGCCAAAGACGATATCAAGAGCTTTAGAAGAGAAGCCACAGACTGGGAAAAGATATTTGCAAAAGAGAGGCACCTGGGTGGCTCAGTTGTTAAGCATCTGCCTTCGGCTCAGGTCATGATCCCAGGGTCCTGGGATCGAGCCCCACATCTGGCTCCCTACTCGGCAGGAAGCCTTCTCCCTCTCCCACTCCCCCTGCCTCTGTTCCTGTTCTCGCTATCTCTCTCTCTGTCAAATAAATAAAATCTTTTAAAAAAAGCTTCCTTTAAAAAAAATAAAATAAAATTCGGAAAATATTCAGTGATATAAAGCCACGGGATTAATAATTTAAAGGTCTTTTTTTTTTTTTTAACAACAAAATGCTAAATTTGCAGATGAATTCTTTTAGGAGATTGCAGCCATTCCAAGCCACATTAAAATGGGGCCAACTTTACCACTCAAGAAAAGGAATGACTTGTAACAAATTTTAATGACTCACACCTAGAACTCCTTGTTGCAACATGTTAATCCACCAAAGCCTGCATGCTGTTGCCCACTTCTCTGCTACTTTCATCATCACATCTATGCTCTACATAAAGATGCATTTTATTTCAAAGCGAGTATCAGATTGATAACTGGATGTGACATGTTGCTGTAAAATTAAGAAAGTCATCACAAATGATTACTCCAGCTGATGTATTAATGGGGAAATTAACTCTGCCAGTGACATGAAATAAGAAACAATGCATCTTGAGCAACCTGAAAGTCAGCTAGTCTCCATTTCACTTCTATTTACCCTTGTCGCGCTGGGCCCTCTGGCTGGGGACCAGGAGCCACCACTACTCTAAGTGTAAGGCTCCCAGTCTATCTCCGTAATAAAGAGCAGAGTACTGGAGGAGTCTGCAGAGCCTCTGAGATACATTTTTCGTCCTACGTGCCATGTGGAGCAAGAACAGGGCTTTTCTGTGAGGGGAAACTTGCTACTCTATGTATGAATGAGCTACGTATTGTCAATACATGCCTTTGGAAAGAAGGAAGCCTAAAAATAATAACCAATTTCTCACTGGGAAGGTTTCCCAAGATATTTAAAGCACCATCCTCTGTTTAAAGGCTGCCACCTCCTGCAAATTGCCGTGAACATGCCCTAGGTAAGAAGTATTTGCACCTGGACGAGCAGGAAATGGCAACAGGACTCAAGCAAGGATAGATCTTTCTGGATAAGGGGCTGAGCCATGCCTTAGAGTAACAGCTCTAAGTTTTGTATCAGTCACGCACATGTATCAGTCACATCAGATACAGTAGGCTCTTTCCTACTTGGTCCTGATTTATCTATTTTGTCTATTTCCATTTATCAATGGAAAATTCACTAGCCCCGTCGCTCTGTGATGTTAGTAGAACAGACGTATCACAACATGGATCTTCATGTCTGAGGCTGAGCACACCAACATTTTCACAGACTAAATGAAGAGAATATATTGAATTCAGAGGAGATTCTCTTACAAATGAGGGCACCGTCTTCTGGAACACTGCCTAACAGCAGATTGAGTATAAATGGCCTTGGGTGGAGTCTGTAAATAATTCATTAGGCAGGAAACGAGAATCGGCCATTTTACTGTTAGAAACATAGTGAGTTTTTTTTTTTTCTATAAGAAAGCTTTTCATGACAGAAAAGAATCAATCATCTGATCAAATGCCTTTTCTGCCTTTTGAAACAGCGCAGTGCTAATGCATTTTCCCTTTTCCTCTATGTAAATGTGAATTCTTATAACACACATTTTATTGTTGGTAGAGAGAAGCCATGACTCTGGCTTCAGAGTGAGCAGGACACTCTCCAGAGTTTCAACAGAAGTGTAGCATATTAGTTCACAGATTGTACATACTAATTAAATATATGTAATCTAGTATATTGTATGTATAGTACATTCTCTGAACTTATCTATAACAACTTAACCCCTTATCCCAATTTTTAAAAAGTATTTTATTTATTTTTTAAAGTATTCTGTATTACAACACTTTGAGGGTAGGATTTTAATTCGCCACAATGGAGGATGATTTTTTTCAAAGTATCGGAACTGAGAAATCTGTACTTGAGCAGCATCAATCTTCTGAACTCTTTCCCCAGTCTTTCTGACCAAAAGCAGTAGTTTCTCCCTAAAACTCCCCAAGATGAATTCTCTCTCACTCTCTCTCTCTCACACACACACACACACACACACCCCTGTATATGCTGTGTTACGGGAACTTCCCAAATTTAAATAATGCCAAGAACGGAAGGTTCAATGACTTAATAATTCTTATTTCTTTAGCCTTGATTGGGGGGAAAAGGGAAGAAAGAAGGGAGGGAGTAGGGGGAGGGAGAAAAGGAAAGTAGAATTAGGAAAAGGTGATTGGAAAACAAGTCAGAGACGGGCAGCATGAAAGAATTTCCCTCTTTGGCCTGGAGAGACTATCACAGTGTAGCTGGTAAAGTCTTGCACCAGGGACTGCTGGCATGTAGTTACCATCACACTTAACCCAAGCACGCATGGCCCTCAGGAGCTTCCTCCAATTACATGACAACAAAAATGTAGTGCTATCTTTGGATTTTGTGACTTTTGCCATTTTCTTTGTGCTATTCTACATATTCTACAATATAGAATTTATTCAAATATTAAATACTTTAAAAATGATCATTCAGAATCCTTTAGGGGTTTCATTGACCAAACTGTCTTTGGGTCCAAGAAGGGCTCACCATTTAATGAGTTACTCCTCAGAATGGCTAGTAGCTTAAAAAAAAATAACACTGACATTTCATGATTATATCAACATTATTATTAAGGAACTTCGATAAGCTATAAGAGTAAAAACGAATTTAAAGGATGACACTATAACCCCATTATATAACTCCATTATCCATAGCTAATCAATGACAATATTTTTATGCACTTTAATCTTTTAATTATAAAACTAATGATGATGATAATAATAATAGTTGGTTAAGTGTTTTCTTTGAGCCAGGCCAGCTTTAAGTATTATATGTATCAACTAATTTACTCTTCACCAAATCCCATGTATATCATTATCTCCATTTTACAAGTGGGGAAACAGAGGCCTTGAACAATTAGGCAGTATGGCTAAGGTCACATAGTTAAAGATACAGCCAGGGTTTGCACCCAGGGGACATGGCTCCAGACCTAACTGTTTAACCACTCAAAGCTGCCTTAAATGCATATACACGTATGTGTGCACGCACCTGTGTGTGTGTGTGCCTTGCATAAGTGACTGATACAAAACTTAAGGCTAGTATCCCAAAGCTGCTTTAAAACCAGTCAGAAGCGTAACTTGGGTAATCTACCCTTGCCTCTATATGGACATTTTGACAGATTCTATTATGGTTTTTCTACATCTTCTCACCAACGAAACCTCTCAATACGAAGCCCTGACACTTAACATCTGTTTAATTCAAAATCTTCTCTTGCCTCTACATCCCTAATCAAACCTGATTTTTACCAAACATCAACTATTTTTATCCATCTTCTGTATTTTAATTCTGTATTTCTTTCATTGTGTTTAAATTTGAGCATCTTGCCATATAACTGCATTTCTGTGTGTATGTGTGTAATTAGTGTGACTGAGGAACTTAATTTTTTATTTACATTAATTTTTTCTCAGCTTTGTTGAGATATAGTTGACATATAACTTTGTATAAGTTTAAGGTGAACAATGTGTTGATTTGATACACTTCTATATTGCAAAGACTACCACTACAGTGTTAGCTAAAACCTCTACCCTGTCACATAATTACCATCTTTTTTTGTGATGAGAACATTTAAGATGTTCTCTTTTAGCAAGCTTCCAGTATATAATACAGTATTGTTAACTTTAATCACCATGCTGTACATTAGATCCCCAGAACTTATTCATCTTTTAACTGGAAGTTTGTACTCTTTGATCAATAGCTCCCCATTTCTCCCATCCCCCAGCCCCTCATAACTACCATTCTAGTATCTGTGTTTATGAGTTTGGCCCCTTTAAATTCCACATATAAGTTATATTATATTTTTCTTTCTCTGTCTGACTTATCTCACTTAGCATAATGCCCTCAAGGTCCATCCATGTTGCCAAAGGCAGGATTTCCTTCTTTCACAGGGCTAATATTCCCCTATATATATATATATATACCACATCTTCTTTATTCATTTATCATTGGCAGAAACTTAGGTTGTTTCCATATCTTGGCTATTGTGAATAATGCTGCAATGAACATGGGAATGCAGATACCTCTTCAAGACAGGGATTTCATTTCCTTTGGATTTATCTTCAGAACTGGGGCTGCTGGATCATATGGTAGTTGTATTTTTAAGTTTTTGAAAAACTCCCATACCGTTTTCCATAGTGGCATCCAAATAAACATCCTCACCAATGTGCACAAGGGTTCCCTTTTCTCCACATCCTCATCAATACTTGTTAACTCTTGTCTTTTCGATGATAACCATTCTTTTCCTTTTTTTTTTTTTATAAGATTTTATTTAGTTATTTGAGAGAGAGAGAATGAGAGACAGAGAGCACGAGAGGGAGGAGGGTCAGAGGGAGAAGCAGACGCCCCGCTGAGCAGGGAGCCCGATGTGGGACTCGATCCCGGGACTCCAGGATCATGACCTGAGCCGAAGGCAGTTGCTTAACCAACTGAGCCACCCAGGCGCCCTCGATGATAACCATTCTAACAAGGGTGAGATAATATCTCATTGTGGATTTGATCTGCATTTCCCGAATGATTAATGATGTTAAAGGGTAGTTATCAAAGGTAATGTTGAGCACCTTTTCATGTACCTGTTGGCCATTTATAAGTTTCCTATGGAAAAATGTTTTTCAGTTCCTCTGTCCATTTTTGATTGGATTAATTTTTGTGCTGTATGAGTACAGGTTTTGGATATTAACCCTTTATCAGATATATGACTTGCAAACATTTTCTCTTATTCTGTAAGTCTGCATTTTGATTTTGTTAATGGTTTCCTTTGCGGAGCAGAAACTTTTTAGTTTGATGTAGTCCCACTTGTCTGTTTTTGCTTCTGATGCCTTTGCTTTTGGTGTCAAATCAAAAAAAAAAAATAAATCAAGACCCATGTCACGGAGCTTACCCCTATGTTTCTTTCTAGGAATTTTACAGTTTCAGATCTTAAACTTTTTAATTCATTTTGACTTGATTTCTGTGTATGGTGTAAGACAGGGGTACTGTTTCATTCTTCTACATGTAACTATCCAGTTTTCCCAACACTATTTATTGAAGAGACTTTCATTTCCTCAATGTATATTCTTGGCTCTTTGCTATAAATTAATTGACCATATATGGGGATTTATTTCTGCACTCTCTATTCGGGTCCATTGATCTACGTGTCTATTTTTATACCAAAACCATACTGTTTTAATTACTGTAGCTTTGTAGTATAGTTTGAAATCAGGAAGTGTGAGGCATCCAGCTTCATTCTTTCTCAAGATTGCTTTGGCTATTCAGGCTCTCTTACAGTTCCATAAGAATTTTAGGATTTTTTTCTATTTCTGTGAAAAATTCCATTGGAATGATGATAGAGATTGTATTGAATATGTATGTACATGGCTTTGGGCAGTATGGAAATTTTAACAATATTAATTCTTCTAATTCATCAGCATGAAATATCTTTGTGTCTTCAGTTTTTTTCATCAATGTTCTATAGTTTTCAGTATGCAGATCTTTCAATGGTTAAATTTATTCCTATATATATATATTTTTTTTTTTTTTTCTTAATCCTCATCACCTATTTAACCCATCCCCCCACCTACCTCCCTTCTGGTAACCATCAGTTTGTTCTCTATAGTTAAGAGTCTGTTTCTTGGTTTGCTTCTCTTTTTCCTTTTGCTCATTTATTTTGTTTCTTCAATTCCACATATGAGTGAAATCATATGGTATTTGTCTTTCCCTGACTGATTTATTCTGCTTAGCATAATACTCTCTAGCTCCATCCATGTCATTGCAAATGGCAAGATTTCTTTCCATTTTATGGTTGAGTAATACTCCACTGTATATTTATATCACATCTTTATCCATTCATCAGTCAATGGACACTTGGGCTGTTTCCATAATTCGGCTAGTAGATAATACTGTTACAAACATTAGGGTGCATGTATCCCTTAGAAGTAGCATTTTTTAATTCTTTGGGTGTATACCAAGTAGTCTAAAGGCTGAATCATAGGACAGTTGTATTTTTACTTTTTTGAGGACCCTCCATACTGTTTTGCACAGTGGCTACACCAGTTTGCATTACTACCAACAGTACAAGAGGGTTCCCCTTTCCCCACACCTTTGCCAACACTTTGTTTCTTGTGTTGTTGATTTTAGCCATTCTGACCAGTGTGAGGTGATATCTCATTATGGTTTCGATTTGCATTTCCTTGATGATATGTGAAGTTGAGCATCTTTTCATGTTGTCTATTGGCCATCTGTATGTCAGTTTGGGGAAAATGTCTATTCATGTCTTCTGCTCATTTTTTAATTGGATTATTTGCTTTTTGGGTGTTGAGTTTTGTAAGTTCTTTATATATTCTGGATACTAACCCTTCATCCAATATATCATTTGCAAAAATCTCCCATTCTGTAGGTTGCCTTTTAGTTTTGTTGACTGTTTCCTTTGCTGTGCAGAAGCTTTTTATTTTGATGTAGTCCCAATAGTTTTTGTTTTCGTTTCCCTTGCCTCAGGAGACATATCTAGAAATAAGTTACTGCAAATGTTCTTCTCTAGGATTTTTATGGTTTCATGTCGCACATTTAGATCTTTAATACATTTTGAATTTATTTTTGTGTATGGTATAAGAAAGTGGTTCAGTTTCATTCTTTTGTATGTAGCTGACTGGTTTTCCCAACACCATTTGTTGAGACTGTCTTTTTCCCCACTGGATATTCTTTCCTGCTTTGTCAAAGATTAGTTGACCGTATAGTTGTGTGTGGGTTTATTTCTGGGTTTTCTATTCTGTTCTATTGATCTATGTGTCTACTTTTGTGCCAGTACCATACCGTTTTGATTACTACAGCTTTGTAATATAACTTGAAGTCTGTAATTGTGATGCCTCCAGCTTTGCTTTGCTTTTCAAAATTGCTCTGGTTATTTGGGATCTTTTGTGGTTCCATACACATTTTAGGATTGATTGTTCTAGCTCTGGGAAAACTGCTGTTGGTATTTTGATAGGGGCTGCATTAAATGTGTAGATTGCTTTGGGTAGGTTAGACATTTTAACAATATTTATTCTTCTAATCCATGAACACGGAATGTCTTTTCATTTCTTTGTGTCATCTTCAATTTCTTTCATTAGTGTTTTATAGTATTCAGAGTATAGGTCTTTCACCTCTTTGGTTAGGTTTATTTCTAGGTATCTTATTGTTTTGGGTGCAATTGTAAATGGGATTAATTCGTTAAATTTCTCTTTCTGCTGCTTCATTATTGGTGTATAGAAATGCAATAGATTTCTGTATATTGATTTTGTATCCTGTGACTTTACTGTTATTTATCAGTCCTAGCAGCTTTTTGGTGGAGTTTTGGGGGGGTTTCTATATACAGTATCATATCATCTACAAATAGTGAAAGTTTGACTTCTTCCTGAAAATTTGACTTCTTCCTTGCCAATCTGGATGCCTTTCCTTTCTGTTGTCAGATTGCTGTGGCTATGAATAACAGTGGTGAGCATGGACATCCCTGTCTTGTTCCTGACCTTAGAGGAAAAGCTCTCAGTTTTTCTCCACTGAGGTTGATATTAGCTGTGGGTTTTTCATACATGGCCTTTATTATATTGAGGTATGTTCCCTCTAAACCTACTTTGTTGAGGGTTTTTATCATGAATGATTGTTTTACTTTGCAAATGCTTTTTCTGCATCTACTGAAATGATCATATGGTTCTTATCCTCTTTTTATTAATGTGATACATCATGTTGATTCCCATTTGTTCATGCTATTGTACATGGGATTGTTCTTCATTTCTCTAATAGAGCACTGTTAGTGTATAAAACACAACTAATTTTTGTATATAGATTTTGCAGCATACAACATTACTGAATTCATTCATTAGTTCTAACAGATTTCTGGTGGAGTCTTTAGAGTTCCTATATATATCATCTGCAAAAAGACAATTTTACTTCTTCATTTCTGATTTGGATAGGTTTTCTTTTTCTTATCTAATTGTTCTAAGACTTCCAGTATAATGTCAAATAAAAGTAGTGAGAATAAATCTCCCTGTTTTGTTCACAATCTTAGAGGAAAAACTTTCAGGCTTTCACCACTGAGTATTATATTAGCTGTGGGCTTGTCATATATGGCCTTTGCTCTCTGTATCCATACTGAACTACCGGTGATTCCTCTGTGGCATGCTCCTTCATCCCAAATCCTATACATTATCCCAGTTTTTCCCCTGCAGTTGATTTTCAGTGTACTTATTTTTTATTTATTTTTTAAGATTTTATTTATTTATTTGACAGAGAGAGACACAGTGAGAGAGGAGCACAGACAGGGGGAGTGGAGGGGGGAGAGGCAGGCTTCCCGCTGAGCGGGGAGCCCGATGCGGGGCTCGATCCCAGAATGCTGGGATCATGACCTGAGCCAAAGGCAGGTGCTTAACGACTGAGCCACCCAGGCGCCCCCAGTGTACTTATTTTTTAAATATGAGCTTGGGCATCTACATCTCTATGCTTTCCCCTCAAGTGGAGCAGCTGTTTTCACGCACTCATGTTTACCATGAGCATAAGCCTTCCTTAGCACCCAGTAGTACCCTGTGCTGCAGCCGTTGATTCACTCAGCTCGTTAATATGCAATTTATACCCACAGTACCTAGCAATATCTGACAAACAGTATCGGATGAATCTTTAATGAATGAACAAATGGGTGAATGAATGAGTGGTTCTAACAGAATATAATTCCCACTGAACCAAGCTTGGAGGAGAAGTGATCCAAATGATTTTACACCACTGGAAACCTATTGGACGTTGTTTAAGAGAAATCTTCTTCTTGCAGAAAACATGGCTCTCTCACTAAAGGATTACAATATGCATAAATTAGTTCTATTCAATAAATATTATCTCTAGACACATGGTCTCTAGATACAAAGACATAACATACAGTTTATAGAAAGTCTACATGATTTGGGCCATTAGAGAGTAGGCAATGAGGACACACTCACAGCAAGGGAGAGGCATGATTAGAACTGGGCCAGAGGCAGTTAATGAGGTAAGTTAGATGATTGTCCCAATAAAGAAGTAGTAAGACCCTGAAATAGAGAAATAGCAATGGGAATAGAGCAAGAGAGATGGATTTTAACCAATTAACAAATATTTATTGAAATCTGAAAGTACTAGTGTGAATAGTATGAGGTAAGTCAAGATTGGTTAAAAAAAAAAAATGCATGGATTCTAATCCTTCTCCTTTTGGACCTGCTCTGTGCCCTGGGAGGCTGACCTCTATGGACTGTCTTGAGAGCTCCATTGTCCTGTATTGATTTTGACCAGTGGGGGGAACCAGCCTGAGACCAAAGGAAGGGAAGATGGAATATTTACTTTCCTTTCCATCCCCAGATCCTTCCTTAACCTCATCAGGGTTTTGGCAGCAGCTGCATCCCTCTAAGGCCACAGATCATTTCCAGCCACCTCTAGTCTGCATGGCCAGGTCTTACCAGACTCTCCTAATATCAATTCTTCTCTGTGCCACCTCAGGCCCAAGTGGTAATGTCTCTCAACTGAGATGAGAATTTAGGGACTTTATGATTGTTGATTCACTAGACCTGTCCAAGCCTATGAAAACTATCCCCTTATTATGTTCAATTTGACCATTTGTGGGAGGCTTTTCTCTCCTCCTGGGAGTCTAACATCTCATTTATCCAAAGGTTTTTATAAGGAAATAGTTTAAGCTATACAAAGAGAGCTACCATTAGTAGAATGTAGGCTTTAAAATATTCAGTAATAACTGCCACAGAGAGGATACAGTACATGTATATTTTTTAAGATTTTATTTATTTATTTCAGAGAGAGAGTATGAGCGAGGAGAGGGGGAGAGAGAGAGAGGGAGAGGATCTCAAGACTCCCCGCTGAGCCAGAAGTCGACGCAAGGCTTGATCTCACAGCCCTGAGATCATGACCTGAGCCGAAACTAAGAGTCAGATGCTCAACCAACTGAGACACCCAGGCGCCCCACAGTACATGTATTTAGTAGGAAAATTTTCAAACAAAGAGAACAGATTCATTATCTCCTAACTATACATTCCCTACCCTCTGTCTTCAAGGGATCACCTACAACCAGACATTCTAAATTCTGAAGCCCTCAGATCATCTTTACATTTAATTTCTTTCCATCCACATAAGAACAGCCACTTGCCAAACCTGGCCATATTTTCTGTGGCAATGCTAGATTTCATGCCAAGCCTCTTATCCAAGTCTTGACACTGGCTTTCTCTAAACCACAGCTTAGTGAGTCCTGAAATTTAAATCACTTTCCATTTGCCATTTTAGGTATTTTGTGTTGTTATTCACAGAAATCCAGGAGCACTCCAGGGTTGGATATACATTTGTAACTAATCTTTAACATTTCCACCTACAATTCAATTTCAATAACCTATGTGTCTTCATCTCTCTGTCTTCTATACCCTGAAAATTCTGTTTTTGTTAATCCCTTTGAATGAGGTCTCTTCTTAAACCTAACAACCTTTGAATTAATCATCCCAAATTTAGGTGCAATTTCCAATTTTTTACCAGAAACCACCTTCATCCATTCCTTTTTTTTAAAAAGCAGGCTCCACACCCAGCATGGAGCCCATCTTCATCCATTCCTTTTACTACAGTTTTTTTTTTTTTTAAGATTTATTTATTTGTAGGGTGCCTGGGTGGCTCAGTCGGTTAAGTGGCTGCCTTCAGCTCAGGTCATGATCCCAGGGTCCTGGGATCGAGCCCCACATCGGGCTACCTGCTTGGCAGAGAGCCTGCTTCTCCCTCTCCCTCTGCCTGCCGCTCTGCCTACTTGTGCTCTCTATCTCTGTTAAATAAAAATCTTAAAAAAAAAAAAATTTATTTATTTGAGTGGGGGAGGGGCAGAGGGAGAAGAAGAGAGCAAATCCTCAAGCCAACTCCCTGCTGAGTGCAGAGTCAGACACAGGACTCAATCCCAGGACTCTGAGACCATGACCTGAGCCGAAATCAAGAGCCAGATGCTTAACCAACTGAGTCATCCAGGCACCCCAAGAATACAGTTTTATACTTAGAATTATAGACTCTAGAATACTTCGGGAAAATTAATGGTAGTTTAGTCCAACCATTAACTTTTTACAATTTTTTGCATTTAGCTTGCCCCATTCAGTGTTCATTTTTTTCAACCAGTACAATCGTGTCTGTGCTCACAGGTTTCTGACCAGGGAGCCTATGAAGGAGGCTACCTTTGAGGATAAGAGGAGGAAATAGGGCTTGCTGCATGCCAAACATGGTGTGACGACTAGCAGTTTTAACTCCTGAAGTGCTGTTCCAGAAGAAATGAGCCAAAATTGGGGAATCAGGAGAATAGTGTAGAAGTCTGGGGGTAAAAGTCAAGAATGCATCCTTAAACAGGGAAATGAAGCATAGTGTGCACAATGAGGAAAATCTTCAATCCTGTATACTGCCCTGTGTGCTTTATAAACAGAAGGTGGAACTATAAAGGGGCTGTCCCTTCATCTGGCAATCCGAGGAGGAACTTCTACATCAGTGCTTCTTCAGATTTGCCCATCAGAAGTCTGCTGCTTATAAACTATCACTCATGGGACACTGCAAAAGAACCAGAGGAGTCTAGAATGGCCTCATCATCCCTTCCCTAATGACTGAGGTAAGCAGGCTGTAAAGACGGGCAGAGAGCTGAAGAGCTGTGAAAGATTAGACTCAAGGTCCATTAGGGCTTAACCGAAAAAAGGCAAATTAATCTTATTTAAAAAAAAAAAAAATCTAGCATACAAAATAAAAAACCAGAACAGAAGCTACCCTGTGCCTGGGAAACTCAAAAGTAGGCGGCCTGCAGTTTGGGGCACACTGGGCCCATCAGTTACAAGGATTAAAGAGGTAATACATCGGGGTGCCTGGGTGGCTCAGTCGGTTAAGCGTCTGCCTTCGGCTCGGGTCATGATCCCAGGGTCCTGGGATCGAGCCCCACATCGGGCTCCCTGCTCCGCGGGAAGCCTGCTTCTCCCTCTCCCACTCCCCCTGCTTGTGTTCTCTCTCTCGCTGTCTCTATCAAATAAATAAATAAAATCTTTAAAAAAAAAAAGAGGTAATACATCACCAGCCTTGGTCAAGAGCTCACCAAGTCCAGAAGCTAGATGTGACTGAGCCTACAGTTTGAGCATCCTCAGTGCATGCTGCTGACTGAAGCTATGGTAAGCTAGGTATCAACACTCACTATTCAGTGGAGGAGCACAGAGTGAATAGAATGAAGATGGGTCAATATTCACTGGTAACCCAAATGCATACTAGCAATTTAATCACAATACAAACTCTCATTAATTTCTGATGACTTAAAAAAATGCACCCTTACAGGAACTTTTCATTCTTCCCATTTTCCACTTGCATTTCACATTTTGTCTTTTGGCATATCAAGCTTGGGAATCCCCAAATGTTTCTCTTTGGAAAGAATTTGAGTGGCTCTAGACAGATGGGAAAATGGACCATCTGGTGTTATTACTGCATGCAGTGTAAGTCTAGGTAACATAAGGGTGACTGGCCAACTGCCCAGATAACACCACCAATTCTCTGGATTTACTGAATTTTTCCAAGAACTACTCTTCAACATGCTAATTTATTTCTAAACAGAGAACCATTCTGATTTGCTTGGAGAAGAAAAAAAAAAATTAAAAGAATGGAAGAAAGGGCAAGACTTTAAAGTGCAGTATTTGTTTTTTACTGCATGTCTCTGACTAGCCTTCCAACTTCCTAGAATTATTACAGTCAGCAACAGTGGGACCTCAAGAGGATCAAACTTTCCAGAAAGATCTGAACACTCTAACCTTGAATGTATGTATCTTTTTTCTTACTGGTATAACATTTTTTTTTTCCAACTAAGGAGATTCTTTTTGCGAGGCTATCTCAGAGCTGTGTGAGCAGAACTCCCACTAGATGCTGTACTGTACTAGAGAAAAATTATTTTCTTCTAATTCCTTACCTGATGAGTCCTCAAGGGGTATAAAAAATAAACATCTACAAGTACAACAGAAGAGAAGTCTAATGACTTCAGAAACAATGTCATTAATACAGCTACAGTTGTCAAGTCATCTTTAAAAAATGCTCATCCAGTGACCTATAGGCATTTTGTGTCTTGAAAGAAACAGGCCTTGTGACACTAATACATTGCTGAAGCTGGCAATTAAGAGATGACCTAAGCAGGATCCCAAATAAAAGACTCACCCAAAGATTTGTGGACAGAGACCATAACTTTGAACGCACTAACTTCACTGAACATCTAATACAGAGCTTGACACAGGGCAGTAGTTCAAGGAACAAATGAATAAACTATTTTCTTAT
Organism: Leptonychotes weddellii; assembly: GCF_054177405.1. Taxonomy (NCBI): domain Eukaryota; kingdom Metazoa; phylum Chordata; class Mammalia; order Carnivora; family Phocidae; genus Leptonychotes; species Leptonychotes weddellii. Next base: position 79,889,791 of record NC_138385.1, on the reverse strand, counting down.
CTGATCCTACCTCTCTCCTATCTCTATTTTTTTTTTCTTTTTTTAACCTCTCTTGTTTAACAAACTTTTTTTTTTTTTTTAATCATTTCTTTGTCTTACTGTTTCTCCTGAGATATATGCTCCCAAATTTCCTGGCTTTGACAATGACTTTTCTGTATGCGTGCTTCATCTGACCATTTATATTTGACACATTCATAACGCCCCTAGGTAATATTGCCCTGGGCATGACAAGGTCCCCAAAATACTCCTTTCTTCCTATGTTCCCTGCAGCTTACTCCCTCCAACACCCCAAAATTAATAAGTCAGGAACCACCATCTCTAGATTCAGGGTTCCTAGAGAAGATTTAATTCTCGTGATGTAACTGAGTGAAGAAGGTAATTTAAGGTTTATTTTCTGAAAATTATTTTTTGTATGAACTAACTCCTCAACTAAGGCTCAACAAATATGACCGAAGCCAACTTTGAAATCCAATGCCACTTATTTATTGGAACTGACTCCTAGAGTACAATGTGAGCCATTCTTAATGGTCAATAACCTAGATTAAATGTTTGTGTCCACACCAAATTCCTATGTTAAACCTTAAAGCCCAATGTGAGGGTATTAGGAGGTGGGGCCTTTGGGAGATGATTAGGTCATGAGGGTGGAACCCTCATGAATGGGATTAGTGGCCTCATAAAAGAGACTCCACAGAACTCCTTTGCCCCTTCTGACACGTAAGGTTAGAGGCAGAAGACAGCCATCTACCAACTAGAAGCGGCCCTCACCAGACATGGAATCTGCCAGCGCCTTGATCTTGCACTTCCTAAAAAAGCATCCTTAATAGTTTTTACTAATATTTTAGCCTAAATTATCTATGTGCTAGGGGTATGATTTATGTTGATATGGTGAGTTGCAGCAATCACAAATCAGATTGATTTCCTTTTGGCAATTTCCTTAGTCTCGACAGAGGTAAATTTTAAACACTTCTTAAAAAAAAAAAAAGGCATATCTGACTATGTGTTGCAAATAACATATAAAGCAGGGGTTGTAGCAACAGATGTTTGATACAGAACTACTTGTTCCCTGAGTCATTTTGAGAAGGGGCAAGCTCAGTCAAACCTATCTTTCCCTTAAGATTGAATTGCAAATTTAGGTTTCTTGGTCATAATATGGATGACCTGATATGTGCTCTACTCTTTTCTTTTTTTTCCATTATCTACTAACCCCAGAAGATCACCAACAGTCTTATATCCATTTCTTTTCCATACAGAAGGCTTTAGTATATATTGTGTATAATATAGCTAAGAAAATGACAACTGCCTTCTTTTAAGTGAGTGTTTTCCCCATAATTCTTCCATTTTGGCAAGATTATTCATGTCTTTCACTTTGAACAGTTTGGATGCATACAGCATTTTCTCCACGTTTCACATTCTATACACATGTGAGATTCCAAGCAATTCATTCTGTGGTTTAACTAAATGAAGGTGGGTCACAAATGTCTTTAACTTGTCAATATACTCAGTAGCTGACTCCACTCATTGGATGTAGTACTTTCAGGACTGTGAAAAAAACTGACGTCATAATTACTCCAGCAAAATATTCTGATTTTCATACATTCAACAAGTATTTCTTGAATGGCTATTTGACACAAGACCCTATGCTAAGTGATAACTGCATTACTATGTCTGTGTGCTGAGAGTAATTATTGGCTTCTTATTTCCTACACAAGTGTACCAAGAGACTTGTCATCATTATTAGCTACAAATGCATAGGTAGGGAGGTAGTTGTGAAACCTACTGTTCTTGTTAAAAATGCAGGTGAGTCTTTGCCCTTATGCACTTATATTCACTGGGTAGATAATATTTGCTTTGAGTAGTAGACAGTTGTACTTTATCATTCTCTTTTTCTGCCTGAACTCTCCACCTTTAAGTAAACATCAGTGCTAAGAAATACTGGCCTATGTTGATAATGTAGTGTAGTGGGGTGAATTGAGGTTCCTCTGCCTCTCTTAGACACACTGGATTTAGGGATCAGAATGAAGCAATCTGGGCATGATGCCCTTTATTAGTAGTTAATCCAAGAAAGTTTATAACATCACCAGGTCAGGGAAAGGGGAGTAATTCTCTTAATATAAGAAGATACTACTCAGTTAGAAATCAGGTCAAAGTACACAAGGAAGACGAATTTCTTTTGTGGCCCAGTTGGGAATACTGGAAAGGAAATTGTCTCCTACAAGCTGAGACATGAATAATTTCAGACACATTTTAAGGAAAAAGAAAGACTGAAAGCCTTTCACTCTTCCAAATCCCATTCTTGGGACCAAAACAAACTCTCACCACTACCCTTCTGGGCAGAACAAGGAGTAATTGGGCAGATCAGATGCTGTCTACATCCACTAAAACCAAAGTGCTACATTTCCAAGTCTTAAGGGGTCAAGTTGACTTCCTTAAGCAAAGAGGATAGCCTGGGAAATGGGAGCAAGTAAAAGCAGAGAAAGCCAATTGGTAAATGAGAGAAGATGGGAAAGGAGACAGGAGGAGCATATTAGGAGCATCAAGAAGGATCTGATATATGCTCAAGAAGGCCTAAGGAGCATCCTTGAAGGACCCTATCCATCCACTCCCATCCTCCACCCACGACTCACAATGACCCAGGCAGCGTGGCGTCTGTGTAGTACAAGGAGTGTTCCTAGATGCTGCATTCCTTCCCCACCCGCACCCCATCCCAACCTATTTGGTGGTGGAAGAATCATCTGACTCGGTTGTGACTTTCTTAGGGCTTCATTTGGGTCAGCATATATTTTGATTCTGAGAAAACCAGGCCAGACAGTACTGGAAATAGGTAGAAAGCATCTTTCTACCCTTCAAGGTCATCTTCCTCTGTGGTCTGCTGAGCACCCACATTGTGAACTGCAGGAAGTAGACCAACACTTCATGCTATCCTAAACCATTTATTTTAAATAATGAGCCTACTCACTGTTCGAGCTGACAATTTTAGTTTTATAACAATAAAGAGTCTAAAGAGATGACCATCTGTTGCCAACATTTTCTGAAAAATACTATGCTCATTTTAGGTATCCAGAAAAACACCAGCGAGTTAAGTATGAACAAAACCAAATACTGTAAGTGACCAGCTCCTTCCCAATTCTGGTAGTGTGAGGCACTACCAGATACACATACACAATCACTCTTTACACACATACACAATCACTACTAGAAGCTGGGTAAGCTTATCAAGCACATGAATGCGAGTGGGAGCGAACCAGGGCAAAAACAAATATAATCATCATCAGTGACAACTTAGTGGAAGAACGCCTTCTCGAAATCTGAACTACAGCATGTACTCTTGACATCAGAAGTGTTCAACCTTGACTGCCCATTAGAATCACTCAGAAAGCAGTTAAAATTCTGGATGCTAAGACCGCAGCCCACACCATTAAATGGGAATCACTGAGGGTTGGGTCCAGTCAGCTATCGTTTTTATAAACTCCCCAGGTGATTCCAATGTGCAGCCAAGTTTGGAGAATCAGGATGCTACACAATAGCTTGCAACCTTGTTGAACACAATCCCCTCGGTATCTCTTTTTTTTTTTTTTTAAAGATTTTATTTATTTATTTGAGAGAGAGAGAATGAGAGACAGAGAGCACGAGAGGGAGGAGGGTCAGAGGGAGAAGCAGACTCCCTGCCGAGCTGGGAGCCCGATGCGGGACTCGATCCCGGGACTGCAGGATCATGACCTGAGCCGAAGGCAGTCGCTTAACCAACTGAGCCACCCAGGCGCCCCTCCCCTCGGTATCTCTTACTGAAGTAATTTAGCTCTCTATAATGGACAGAGATCTGACATAATGCAGACCTCTGAAGATGCAAACTCACTTAGATAAGATATCAATTTGTGGCAGGCTTGATACTTTCCTAAATTAGATGTTTTAATATGGGCTGTGGCTCTGAGAGCAAATGTTCTTTATCCACAAACTGCTCTCACGGGGCTAGGGGTTTTGATATGATGCATTCTTCCCATGGTGCCTATTAGCATATACAGTAAAAGCCCACAGAGGCAGGCTTCATTAGCAGGATGCCAGTGGAGTCAGGGGGAAAAAAATCAATGTGGCCCACTTACTGCCAGCATTGCGAAGCATTTGATATTTAATATTTGCTAGAGTACAATGCTGAAATGTCATTTTCTATTGATTTGCATTCCATGGAAAGGCGGCAGGGAGGCACAGCTGTCCTTTAAAAGCTCTCATAAACCTGCCAATGTGGTTTTCATGCCATTGTGGTATTTAGTGTTGTAACTGGTCTTAGTCATTTTAGATTCCCAGATTCTGATCGGGCAACATATGCCACCTATACTAGGATAGAAAACAAGAGTTCAGTTCTACTCTTCGAGAATCTGGGTATTTCTCCTGTAAAATCTTTATCTTCCAAGTCCATATACTGCTGAAATCTGCATAACCCTGGCTGAGACACTGAATTATCCCAGGTGCTCAGTCTGCGAGAGTAATTTCCCACTGTTCTTCACTCTCCTCCTCCCTTTTTTATCTCTTATGTATTTCCTTAAGTTAGTGTCAAGAAGAAAAGAAGAAGGTGGGGGGTAGGAGGGATGGGGTGGCTGGGTGATAGACATTGGGGAGGATATGTGCTATGGTGAGCGCTGTGAATTGTGTAACACTGTTGAATCACAGACCTGTACCTCTGAAACAAATAATACATTATATGTTAAAAAGGAAAAAAAGAAGAAGAAGATAGCAGGAGGGGAAGAATGAAGGGGAGGAAATCCGAGGGGGAGATGAACCATGAGAGACTATGGACTCTGAGGAACAAACTGAGGGTTCTAGGGGGGAGGGGGGTGGGGGATGGGTTAGCCTGGTGATGGGTATTAAAGAGGGCATGTACTGCATGGAGCACTGGGTGTTATACGCAAACAACGAATCATGGAATACTACATCAAAAACTAATGATGTGATGTATGGTGATTAACATAATAATAAAAGAAGAAAGGAAGAAGGAAGATAAAATAGTTCTTTTTGACAGCTCTCTTGAACACTTACCACGTAAAACTTGGTTTAGCACCAAGAACACTAATAGGTTAGAATTTAAAGGGTGCCCAAGCTTCTAGAATTTATATTAACCCCCTCAAATTCTTACACTAGTTAGTTTTAAGGAGGGCAGGTTTTATTTTAGACCTACTTTTCAGGGTCCCTAGGTGGCTCAGTCGGTTAAGCGTCTAACTCTTGATTTCGGCTCAGGTCACGATCTCAGGGGATCGAGTCCCATATCAGGCTCCTTGCTCAGCAGGAGTCTGCTAGAGATTCTCTTTCCCTCTCCCTCTGTGCTGCACCTCCCCGCCCCTCTCCCCCAGCTAGAATAAATAATTAAAAAAAAAAATCTACTTCTCATGATATGATTCAGAGTCTTAATAGATGACTCTATCAATTCAGTTTGGAGAACCATCTTTTCATAAAAATGTGCACAACTGGGCCCATTCTTAAAATGAAAATGATGACAGGGACGCCTCGATGGCTCAGTCAGTTAAGCGTCTGCCTTCGGCTCGGGTCATGATCCCAGGGTCCTGAGATCAAGTCCCGCGTCTGGCTCCTTGCTCAGTGGGGAGCCTGCTTCTCCCTCTCCCTGCCTCTCTCCCTGCTTGTGCTCTCTGACAAATAAATAAATAAAATCTTAAAAAAAAAAAAAAAACCCAGAATGGTCAAACATGAACTGAATTTACCTCAGAACAATCAAGAAATAAGAAGGCATAACCAGGGCGCCTGGGTGGCTCAGTTGGTTTAGCGACTGCCTTCGGCTCAGGTCATGATCCTGCAGTCCTGGGATCGAGTCCCGCATCGGGCTCCCTGCTCAGCAGGGAGTCTGCTTCTCCCTCTGACCCTCCCCCCTCTCATGCTCTATCTCATTCTCTCTCTCAAATAAATAAATAAAATCTTTAAAAAAAAATAAAATATGAAAAAAAAGAAGGGATAACCAATATCAAGACACAAATCTACTCAGAGTCTTCAAAATACAGGCTCTGCCTTTATCTAATAAATGCATTCTTCAAACTTTTAAAAAAAAATGAAAATGATGACAAAGTTGTATTTGTAGAAACATTTACTCTTTGATTTGTAAAAGGCTAAAGATGTTACAATTGGGTTACAATTCCAAAGCATAAATGATCTTTAATCAGTGCAGGAGAGATTTAGGTAAAAAAACAGAAAATGTTCCCCAAGTCCATGTTCCTGCGTCCATACAATAAGCTCTTAGAAGTTAGAGAAGGTGGGTCGATAAAATTTCTCACACAGAATTACTCACTGAATATCTGGTATTTTTCAAAAATTGACCTGGGCATGAGGATACAATATATATCCTGGACATTTTCAAGACAAACATTTGAACAAATCCACTCAGTTGGGAATGAAATGGCTGTGTGTATGAGGATGCTATGGGACCACAGCAAAGGACATAGCAATGCTTTTCTGAGATTCCAGTAACACCCATCTTCTTTGGGAAAATTATAGTTGAGTTGATGTGAAAAGTAAAGGGGTTCACAGGAAAGAAAGGGATGAGGGAATTACAGGGAGAGGCCAGAGCATATACAACTACCAATAATGGAAGGAGCCTGACGAGGATTTGACTCTCAGAGAGAAAGTTGGAAAGTTGCAGGTGACCAGGCCCAAGGGGCAGCCATGGCCTCAGAAATTAGGCTCAGGGATCTGAACTTCATTCATCTGAGAAATCACTGCAGTTCTTCCACTTTGAAAGATAAATCTGCCATCAGCAGAGAGCTGGAATGATGCCAGTGGGGAGGGTTTAAGAGGCCAAGGCAACCAATGGTCCAAGCGAGGTCCTAAACAAAGCAATGCAATGGCCTTCAGTGTAGTGACGATGTGAGAGACTGAACATACTTAGTAGACTGAGCTCTGCCTGGGACCTAAGTTGCCAGGTTCTGATTCTGACTCTACTGCTAACTGACCAGTTTTAAGTGATGAACTCCCTCTCTGGGCCTCAGATCTGGCCTTTGTAAAATAAGAAACCTCGATCAGCCCAAGTGACCTCCGTGGTCCCATCAAGTTCACGAACACAATGGTTCTTATGATGAGGCTGCAGAGGTCCCACCATGATATGGGGGCACACACTCTCAAGAGTGGTGGAAGTAGGAGGAGTAAAGCATCTCGGGAATTGTAAGGGATCACTTATTCGCATTGAATTGCAGCAACCTGAAGATTCTGACATCTGCAAGTTTCCTCAGCCTGGCCCCCGTTCCTTGACGCTGGTGTCTAATACTGGGCCTATGTATCTTAGGTTCATTCCTTCTCCACAAAGCCCTTCTCTGGTTCCTCCATCTTTATCTGTCCTTGTCCACTGGACTTCAACAAACTTCAAAATGTTCACACTGTAGCAAACGTGTCATTTTCCGACTTCCCAGCACCAAACTCTCTTCCTTAATTTGGAAGAATCCTCCTTAATGGGAATCTTTGTGAAAGACAAGTCCCAAACTTCCACTGAAAAGACCAAAACAGGAAACTCTCCCTTTCTCTGCCACTGGCAAACTACCCAACACAACTGAACTTTGTGGTGAGGGAACCTGAATTTTGAGAGAGTGTCACAAAGGTGAAGAAATGAACAATTAGATGTACAGCTAAGGAAGCATCTGGCACAAAGGGCTGAGTTCACCTGTAGTGAAAAAAGCTAGTATCATTTTGTTCTTACACAAGCATCCTGTGTTTTTATTTTCTGAGCCTGGTTCTCCAGACATCCTGTCAGTCCTGTGAGCTGAAAGATACCCTTGCCATACATTTACTTTCCACTTAAAGAAGCCAAAGTCAGTTTCAGTTTGCAACATAAAACACTGACAATTACATATCAGCTTTTAACTATACTCTTCAGATTTTTTGGGTCTTGAATAGCAATATAAGGGCACCAACTATGTTATATTTAAGGGGAATTTCATCACAGTGCTCAAAGCAGAGTAGAATATGGAGGAGTTTATCAATTAATATTTGTTAGTACATAGGTTTATTAATTTTGTCAATTTTTGAGGTACAGAGTGAGGAATTTTCATTTCTGTGTATCTACAAAAACGGTAACTGCAGATTTGAGTTCCTTTGTTTTAAATATGAGTTTCATGTCATCTTAAGAGTCACAGAAGAAAAAAAATGAAGAAAACATTATTTTATTTTTATAATTTGACGGACTGAATAATTAATGCAGTTACAGCTTGTCCTCCTCTAAAAACAAAGCCATATTTTAAAACTGAATGTTGACTAGAAAGCCTTGATCTAGAAATGGGTATTCTATAAGCTGCAAGTTAAAATGCAACCACTCTACAGGATGGTTTCCAATTTTCCTATGACCTCAAAATAGCAGATCATTGTCAGGGAGACAATGAAGCCTAAAAATAGTTTCAAATATCTAAATGTACTCGGGGTAGCCTTTAAATGCTAGCTAGCCTGTGGCTAAGTTTCTCATCTTGATATAAAATTCCCAGGTAGAAAATCTCCCCTTCTGTAGAAGGTTATTTTCTTATTTGTGCTATCTTTGTGTTCAGAATGCTTCAGAATAATTCTATCCACGCCAGTAAAGTTTTATCTGTATGTTAACATAATCTGTATTCTATCAGTCAAATGGAATCTTTGTGCTTGATAAAAGTCCTTTGAAATAAATGAAAGAAATTACATGCACAAATACCTATCTTGGCCTGACCCTGGACATTTCTGAAGGGTTTTCCCAACGCCCAAGCTCCCCACGGGAATGGCTGGGGTCTCCAATGAGGCTGCACCAACGCTTGATTTTTTTCCCTGCCTTCTCCAGGTGTTGATCCCTAGGGTACTCCTTACAAAACATCCTGCCTGCCAAGCTCCACATCAGATTCTGCAACCTGGGGAACCCAGGCCATGACCCTTGTCCAAAATCACCAAGACTGTAAACGGCAGAGCTAGGATTTAAAATTCGTTTCTGTCGACTACAAGGTCTGTTCGAAAAAATCTTTATACCAAACTATGACCAATTCAAGATAATGCTTCGGTCAAATACATCCAAGCTGATTGCATGGTCTGAGACCTACCCAAAAGGCCTGTTTCTAAGAAACAAATAAAGGTTTGCAGTGAATGCTTATCGATCATCTAAGATGATGAAAAGACTGCCATTCAATTACAGGACTGACGAGGCTTTCTCAGATCCCAGAACAAGTGGCTGGAATCACCCCTGGAACAGCATAATTGATAGTTCTGCAACTGGCAGACTCTTCTCAAACAACGAATTCCCTTTTTCAGCCTAGCAGGTTCCCTTATCCATAAGTAGCTGCCCCATGGAGTCCCCCTCTCCTCTCCCCCGCTTTACTGTTTTGCCACTTCCTGATCCTAAATGATGCCTTATTTTTCTTCTTAGCATTTATCATCATCCATCATGACTCTGTTTATTCATTTTGTTAATTTTCTTCCTTCTCCCACACGGGGCTATAGCTCCATAAGGAATAATGGATCTTTGTCTACGTTGTTCTCGGCTGTAGCCCCGGCACCTACAGTCACACCTGTTAACTATTAGACCCTAACTAGCACTTGCTAAGTGATCGAATGGTCACATCCTCTTTGCAAAGAGTTCCACAGGCAGAACTGTTTTCCCCTATAAATTCCAAAGCATTTAGTGTAGAACTGGATTATAAGATCTGTCTATGTAACACAATCAAATGTTTACTTAAATGTCTCCTCGCTGACTCTTCTCCAATCTTTTCAAGAGAATTCTTAACCTCCAATCAAGCATTCAAAGGCATCTGGTATTCTAGCAGGTTCACAATTTTCTTGGATTTGTCTCTCCTTCAACAGTCCACCCTCCCTCTCCAAACTGCACTATTATCCTCTCAGCTTGCTTACAGCTGTGTTTTTGGAACTTTTCTTCGGCATCAGCCTCAGAATTTCACTAGCCGGGGTGCCTGGGGGTTTAGCCGGTTCAGTCAGACAGCTGTCTCTTGATTTCAGCTCAGGTCATGATCTCAGGGTCGTGAGATCGAGCCCCAGGACTGGCTCCATGCTCAACGGGGAGTCGGCTTGAGATTCTCTTTCTGCCTCTGCCCCACCCCCTGCTTGCTCTTTCATCATTTACCTCCTAACTTTGGGAGGAATATGTCTTCCAGGAGCTTTCCTTATCCATTAGAGAGTGACCATTCACATTCTAAAATGCCTTTATTCTATCCTCATTTTTGATAATTTGGTTAGGTACACAATTTTAGGTTGGAAATAATTCGTCCAATGCCATTCTGATCTGTGGAATCCCACCTCCCTGTTAGATTTTCAGATTTTCTCTTTGACATTGACATTTTATAATTGTGCGTTTGCTTGCCTTTTTTTTTTTTTTAAAAGGTTTTATTTATTCATTTGAGAGAGAGAGAGAATGGGAGCAAGGGGAGGGGCAGAGGGAGGGGGACAAGCAGACTCCCTGCTGATTGCAGAGCACCACATAGGGCTCGATCCCAGGACCCTAAGATCATGACCTGAGTCGAAATCAGATGCTTAACCAATTGAGCCACCCAGGAGCCCCTGTGTTTGCTTGCTTTGAATTTTACTATCACTGAGTGGGCCCTTTCAATTCAAGGAATTCGTGTCCTTCAATTCTGGGAAGTTTTCCCGGAGAATTGTTTTTTTTGTTGTTTTTTGGGGGTTTTTTGTTGTTGTTTTTTAAATAACTTCCTGCCACCTTTTTCCCCTTTCTTTCTGAAACTCTTGTTCAGATCTTAGTCATCCCAGACTTACCTACTAATTTTCTCAATTTTCTTCATTCTATTTTGCAACTCTTTATCTCTTCTGTTTTGTGAAATACTGCCTTGACATTATATTCTAACCATTTTATTGACATTTTGATTCCATTGTCAAGATATTTTTCTTAGTCACTAAAGTTGTCTTTTAAAAAACTGTAATGGCATTCATCGTACCTTTAATGGATTTAAAATTTTCCTTATTTTTCTAAAATGTATTATTATTACTATTATTTTCTTTTCCTGAAATTGTTTTTAACAAGTTTCTTCTCTCTCTCTGTTCCTTCCTCCTTCCCTGCTCCCACCCCCCCATTTTCTTGCTAGAGGCTTTTCCAAGTATCAGAATCCTTGTTTGTCCATTCATATTTAAAAGTGAGATAGCTGTGAATTATGTAAGACTGTTGAATCACAGACCTGTACCTCTGAAACAAATAATACATTATATGTTAAAGAAAAAAAAAGAAGAAGATAGCAGGAAGGGAAAAATGAAGGGGGGGAAATCAGAGTGGGAGACGAACCATGAGAGACTATGGACTCTGAGAAACAAACAGGGTTCTAGAGAGGAGGGGGGTGGGGGGATGGGTTAGCCTGGTGATAGGTATTAAAGAGGGCATGTAGTGAATGGAGCACTGGGTATTATACACAATGAATCATGGAACACTACATCAAAAACTAATGATGTGATGTATGGTGATTAACATAATAAAAAATGCAAAAAAAACTAATGATGTAATGTATGGTGATTAACATAATAAAGTAAATTTTTTTTTTAAAAGTGAGATATAGGGGCACTGAGATGGCTCACTCAGTTAAGCATCTGACTCTTGATTTTGGCTCAGGTCATGATCTCAGGGTTGTGAGACTGAGCCCCATAACAGGCTCCGTGTTCAGTGGGGTAGTCTGCTTGAGATTCTCTCTCCCTTCCCTCTGTCCCTCCACCCCCCACCCCACTCGCACATGCTCTAAATTTTTTAAAAAGTGAGATATAAATACGCTGATTGCATATACTTTGTGCATGAATGGGGCTTAAAAAATACTGGTCTTCACAAATCGGTATATAATGATTCCAGTACTTTTACCAAGGGCTCTATGAATAGCAGTATTTGTAAGCCTCCGCTCCTGGGCCAGTCAGAAACCATTTTACAGTTTCTCAGATTACATACAGAAGGGAGCTGTGTGTGTGTGGGGGGGGGGGGTTCTCACCATTCTCTAATAGATCTCACTTAATTACCCTGTTTTCACCATGACATTTCACTCCTGTCCTCAGTTGTGCCTGGTGCACCCAAATCCATATCCTCTCTGGCCCAACTTCTCAAGACAGAGTAAATCTTAGGCACAGAGGACAGACGTGGAACAGTTTGCACACTCTGTTGGCTAGGGCAAGGGATTTGACAATGCTGAATTATAGCTGAGCTGTGTGCTCCTGAAAAACAGTGGCGATTAAAGGACTCCTCCCCACCATTTTGTGTTCTGGACAAGAGTTTACTGCAAAGAGCTATCCTTCTCCATAGGACTTAGGTAAGATTCACAAATGCTTCCCTTATTTACCTGGGACAAGGCCAGATACACGCCCTCCAAATTTCCCATACTTGTCTTATAAATGATCAGCAAAACTCCTTGTCCACCTCCACGCCCCATCAGTCAGAACAAAATGTTTGTTAACCAAATGTTGTTTAAGATTCTCTCCTTCCCCCAAGTCCCTGAACTTTGACTCCCCGCCGCCTCGGCCTGAGCCAGCACACAGACCCTCATTAGCAGCCCCTCCGGAGAACAGGCTAGACTCGGCATAAGGCGTAAGACACGCCCTGATCTCTATCTGGCTGTACCTCTTCATCCCTCTTCCCCATACCCAATATGTCTACTCCTCTCTATAAAAGACAAACTCCTTTTGACTAATGCTTGACAATTAGTGTAATTGTGACAATTGTGTAATTCAGGTTACACATTCAGGTTTACACATAGCTGTGCTATGGGAATCTACAAATCTAAATACTGTAGATTTTATGGTCAGAACATTCTCTAGTACAACAACCTTAGCAATAATCCTTTTGAACAAAGCATTTCCTCGCTAAGATTGGATTTGTTTTTTATTCAACAGATTTAAGGTCAAGCTGTCCCTTTCACAAACATACAACCAATCTGATGTTATTTTAAATTTACCCAGTGAGCAAAACTTTCAGTTTTGTCCCCTTCTGCTGAAACTTTCCAGAGTTTGTTGTTCAAATCATTTTGTTTCACGTTAGCTTTCGTCTTGCAGGTTTGGCTTTTAGTTCTCCTTGTAATATTTAGTGAGTTTTACTTCCATGGGTAAAAGTATATGTCCTATTCATGACTGCTCAGTATTTTAATAATACTTTTACTATATTTGGGAACTTCCTGCATTGGGAAGTTTACATACCTCACAGACATAAAAAGCAGAATGTCATATTCCAAACATCCCTTTCAGCTAGGAACAGGCACGTGACCAGGAACACTATGGGCAAATTTGATTCCAAATGGAGCAGTATGAGGAAATGGGACCAGTATGGAGCTCCCATTCTGTCTGGCTTTATTGGCAGAAGAGGCATCAAGCTTTCGGACAAGGAATGACGTGCTGTCACAGAAAGGGCATTGGTGCTGGAAACTGGAAGTCGAGTCAGGGTCTCAGTCATTACTGCTGGTGGCCTTGCTCTCATAGCTACAGCAACACTTTCCCAGTGAAGAGAGTCATGTTTCTGGGTTTGGAAATCTAGCCTATAGACTTTCTCTAGGCCTCGCACGACTCTAAACTACCCAATATTCTTTAATAAACCACTTTCACTCAAGTTAGCCAGAGTGAATTCATTGTGCCCAGGTGGTTATTTCGTTACATCCTCATTATCATGCCCAGTTTTGACTAAGCCAAAGATAAACATTTTGGTAAAGAATTTCGAATTATGGTTAAGTCTAATTACTGTGAAAGAGATGGTTTCTTTGCTTGAGCAAATCAATACAAGCTTGGTGTGCAGTTTATAATCTAGGAACCATCTCTTCCCTGTTTGTTAAAAGGGAAAGGACAGAAGAATAGCATGCCTGCACTTGGCACGGAGAGTAGTACTCCATCAGTTCACTTCAGATCCACATCAACTCTCTCTTCCACTCAATCCACAAGGACCTTAACTGCCTTAAAACTTTTATGGGACATTCAATTAATACACTATATCGGTAAGTCATGCTGATGAGTCCTAATGAGAAGGATGCAGTAGGAATCAGAGACGCTTTGGAAAGACTCATAACTTTGGTTTCCAAGGTAGCTGACTAGTAGAGTATGGTATATTGCATTATGGTCAAGTATATTCACCATGTTTCCCTGAACCTTATCTTGTGCTCAGTAGAAAAACGCACCTCTCTATACCATGGATTTAAGCTTGGCCATACGATTTGTTTAGACCATATGATTTGTAAGGAGAAATCAAGTGGGTCACTCTTGAGGAGAAGAGTTCATGGTCTGAATGTACCTTGCTCTTCATTTCTTTTTATCTGCCCTGAGACTAGGAATATCTTAGGCAGGGCTACAGACAGCCTGAATCCTGGAATAAAGTCACATCTGGCCCATAATAGATACATAAACTGAATGAAAAATAAATCATTATTGTGGTATGCCACTGATACTTTTTTGCTGGAAGCTACCAGAGCAAAACTTAGCCCAAGCTGACTTATAACAAAAAAACTACTTTATAACTTAGCTTTTATAATCAAGCAGTTTTCATCTGTTAGCAGTATATGGGCTTTTAAAGTGACAGATCTGAAGAAAACTACAATATAGATAAGAGAAACTTGTGTGAAATTTTTAGTTGTGTTAGGTTTTCTAGACAACCTTACCTAGCTGTGCTATGGGAAAATCCTAATAAGGATTCTTTTGGTCCTGACAGCTTTCTTCAGCTATTAATGGGAATGGAGTTTACTCAGCTGATGAAGCTTAGGAAAAGAAGGATGATTCTTTTTAAAAGCCATTGAGCAGTACCCACCCAAGCATTTTACAGATAGAAGATGGCTCGCACACCAAGCATGTTCCTACTTCAGGCATGGAAGCTGTAGGCAAACTAAACCTGACATTATTATTTACTTGTATTTTCTGATTTCATACCAAGCAAGCAAACTGCTGATTATAATTTTGCTTTCTGTGTAGAGAGAGAGGATGCTCTAGTCATTTCAATTTCATGTGTTCTAGTGCACATGAAAATTATGTCTCATTGCCAAGTCAGAAATTGGTATTCAGGTTTACACATCAGTTTTCATAAAAATGGTGTACTGGATATTCTTGAATTGCTCCTCCAGATGTACTCCATTCATTTCTCCACTTTTCTCTGTTCCAGAAGATGGATTTTGTAGACTGCATTACCTGGAACCCTTGCTACTTGTCCTTTGCTTGCACATTTGACCGAAGTGTGGCACCAACAGGAGATCAAAAAGCAAAAGGAGGGGTGGGAATTCTGGAATGTAGAGCAAGGATGACCAAAATGCCACTGAAACAAAAGGACACTGGCCAAAACTGTCAAAACCTACCTTCTCAGAGCCTTGAAAATGAAACACAGTCCTACAGTAACCAGGGGAGAATTTATTCAAGAGAAACTGCTGAATTTGGGAAAGGACAGTGAGTTTTGTGGAGATGGAACTTTCCCTGTTCTCATCCCCCTCTCCACCCCTCCATGGTAACACTAACAACCAGCAGCTTCAAGAACCTTGATGGCTACGAAAACCAGCAGCTGAGCAGACACTTAAAGAAGCAGAAAGGGTTTGCAGTTCTGCATAACGCCCCCTCTCCAGAGAATTGCCACTATTTTATCTCTCTGGCGACATCCTGGGAAAGGCCCATACCCAAGGCTCCTGCCAATGTGATCCGTCTCAGAATATACTGGGTGGAAAAAGCCCTAGCATGTACTTAAAAAAAAAAGTCCGGGGCGATTGGTTAATACCCCTGCTGCCTAAAAGGGCAATACCAGTTGGAGCAAACAAGAGACTGATCAAAAACTTGAAAGGAAGATCTGAGGAATGAAATGGTCGTCAGGGCCTTTGAAAAGCTCTGACAGCATTGTGGGCATTTAGGGGCACCTGAGTGGCTCAGTCAGTTAAGTGTCTGCCTTCAGCTCAGGTCATGATCCCAGGGTCCTAGGATCGAGTCCCACATCGGGCCCCCTGCTCGACGGGGAGTCTGCTTGTCCCTGTCCCTCTGCCCCTGCTTGTGCTCTCTCTCTCTTGCTCACTCTCTCTCAAATAAATAAAATCTTTTTTTAAAAAAAATGTGGGGATTGAGAGAACCACATGCATATGCAGGGCTGTGTACATGCCTAGGAAAGATCTGAGAAGGCCCTCTCACCTCATGACAACTGCGTTGAGCCCTGAGCCAATGAATATACTTATGGCTTTCATCTTTTTAACAGCAGATCTCTGGATTACCTTGAGCAGCCACGGTAATCTTCCAAGCATGTATTAAAGGATATTCTCTAACCACTACATTGTTTCTGGCAAAACCACCTTTATTTTTCTCACTGCATTTCCTGTGAGGACCATTCTCATCAGCACAAGGTATGGCAAGAACAGTGTGGGGCTGGTGGAAAAAAATAATCTGGGCCGAGTTGGCTTTGACAGGAGCAGAAGGGGCAAAGTGGCAGAAGAAAAAGGAGCCTGACACCTAGAGGAAAGTAAAAGTCCAAGAAAGAGCATTGCCGGAAGTGGTCCTACAAGCCTACTGGATTCCAACAACATCTAGCTTCGGATTCCTAGTGGTAAAAGCTTAGGAGGAAAAAAAAAATGACTATCTTGGAGATAGAAAGAGAAGGGCTTTTTCATTCTTAAGAATGATAGGAAAACAGTTTCTTCTGACAGGATAGAGCCCAGCTATGGGTAGCTTTGTTTTCTCCTGGGGACAGTCTTTTTTGGGGGAGGTGGGGAAAGGGAAGATTTTTTTTCCCCTCTTCATGTCATACAAGAGAGAAAACTAGAATTCTTGAGATAGAAAAAAGTAAGATAGTAGCAGGGAAAATCCTAGCCAAGCTGGGGTTGCAGAAACGTGAACCGTGTTGGTTGATTTCATTCAGTATTTATCAGTATGGCCTGCAGCTCTCAGGTTGAGAACCACTGTTCAAGTGAGGTCTCATAAATTGTCCATATCACTACTGGGTGCTGAGGGAAAAGGGAACAATTGACAATCCTTATTCCTATCTCCTTTAATGGAATAAAAGAGATAAACAGCCTGACCATGGAAGAATTAGAGGTACTGTCAGAGAAACATTTCAGAGATATTTGAACACAAAATAAATCTGAAAACTGGGAGAATAGTAATAGCAAACACTGAGCTGTTATTTACTATTGCCAGGAACTGTTTTAAGTGTAAATGTCGTAGATGCATTAGCTCAGTGAATTCCTACAACAATCCTACAAGACAGATACAATTCTATTTTATAAATAAGCTATCTGAGGCAATGAGAATTTAATTGTCTTTTCTAATTACTTAGCGTGGAAATCTGTCCCCAGAACCCATATGCCCAACCTTAGATCATAACTACATAGAAGATTTTGCATTTAGTAGAATACAGTTATAAATCCTCAGTTTCATCAATATATGAGCATAAGCTCAGGTTAGATTAAGTGGTAGTTAGTATTAATTAAAATATTTTAAAACCTTATATAACTGACTATAAAAATACTCCCCATAAGATGTATCTGTAAGAAGCAATATTTAATTATATTCACATAATAAGGTTTAGAAAAGTCGTTGATAAATATGGACCATGAGTAACCTGAGTATTACTCTATTTAAATAAGGATATCAGAGAGAGCAATAGTACCCTTAAGTCCTCTAAGTGTTGGAAGTTCAATTATAAGCAAATGACGAATAACTCAGAGCATAGTGGTATACACATGTGTTGAACAGCCAAGGATTAATCAAAAGAATTTTCTTGAAGCAGAAATGTATAAAGGAGAAAAAAATCAAAACACTCAACTTGAGTGCACCACCAAAATAGAGCTCCCCTATGACCTAGCAATTGTATTACTAGGTATTTACCCAAAGGATACAGACGTTGTCATTTGAAGGGGCACCTGCACCCCAATGTTTATAGCAGCAATGTCCACAATAGCCAAACTGTGGAAAGAGCCCAGATGTCCATCGACAGATGAATGGATAAAGAAGATGCTGGGATGCCTGGGTGGCTCAGTCACTTAAGTATCCACCTTCGGCTCAGGTCATGATCCCAGAATCCTGGAATTAAGCCCCGCATCGGGCTCCTTGCTCAGCGGGGAGCCCGATTCACCCTCTGCCTGCTGCTCCCCCTGCTTGTGCGCTTGCTTGCTACCGTCTCTGACAAATAAATAAATAAAATCTTTTTTAAAAAGATGTGGTGGGGCACCTGGGTAGCTCAGTTGGTAAAGCGTCTGCCTTCGGCTCAGGTCATGATCCCAGGGTCCTGGGATTAAGCCCCACATCGGGCTCCTTGCTAGGCACAGAGCCCGCTTCTCCCTCTGCCTCCCCATACCCCCCAGTCCCCCCGCTCCACTCAGGCTCTGTCTCACTCTCACTCGGTCTCTCGCTGTTGCTCTATCTCAAATAAATAAATGAAATCTTTTTAAAAAATGTGGTATACACACACACACACACACACACACACAATGTAATACTACTCAGCCATCAAAAAGGATGAAATTTTACCATTTATATGGGCATGGATGGAACTGGAGGGTATTATGCTAAGCGAAATAAGTCAATCAGAAAGACAATTATCATATCGTTTCACTCATATGTGGAATTTAAGAAATAAAACAGAGGATCATAAGGGAAGGGAGGAAAAAATAAAACAAGGGGAAAAGAGAGAGGGAGCCAAACCATAAGAGACGCTGAACTCTAAGAAACAAACTGCTGCAGGGGTGGTGAGTGGGGGGTGGGGTAACTGGTTGACAGCCATTAAGGAAGGCAAATGATGTAATAATAAGCATCATGCAACTGGGTGTCATATGCAACTGAGGAATAACTGAACTCTACGTCTGAAACTAATGAATGATACACTATATGTTAACTAATTGAATTTAAAATAAGTAAAAAAAAAACACAAAGGAAAGCTATTAACATTGAATGTATTTCCTTCCTATCTGTGTAGAATTTTTTGTTTTACGAAAATATAATTGTAAAACATCTGTAGTTTTGTATCCTGATTTTATTTTTTACTTAGCATTTTATCAGAAGTCTTTTCCATATTTTAAACATTCTTTAGAAACATCATTTAAATGACTTAATATTTAAACAATCAAGGTGTGCCATATTTTATTCACCAATACTCTCCATTTTTAACTTTTTAGGTTTTTATATTATTACAAATCAAATTTCAACTAACTTCATGCATAGGTACACTTTCTAATATTTAACTTCTATTTTATACAGAAATATTCCTAGAAATATCGTTATTAAAGTATAATAATATTAAGCTCCTTGGTATATGTTGTCAAACTGCTTTCCAAATGGATTATACTATATTGCTTTATCATTTTCATTCTATCAAAACTACTAGATCCCTTATTTATGGAAGTACCATTTATATTACATTCACATATAGGATCTTGTCCTAATTTTAGTATTTATTAACTGGACTAATGAAAGCTATTATATTTCTCTGTCTCAGTCTCTTTTTCTCACCCACTCACTGAAAAACCTGGATAGTTCAGTAAAATTAACACATATTTGGGGGTCAAATAAACTTGAATTGGTGTCTTTACTTTGCTATCAAGAAGTCGTGTGACCCTAGGCAAATTATTTATCTCCTATGAGCCTGAGATTCCTCATATACAAAACAAGGATAAAAATATTTATCTCATAAGCTTATAGTAAGAAATATACCAAAGTTTCAATAAATTTGGATAATCGTTATAGTAATAGTAGTAGAAGCACTATTTAGGGAAAAAAAAATCAACAAAAAAATTGAATCATTGCGGTACTTCTGGATAGTCAGATCCACACAACTGATATTCAAAATATTTAACAACTGGCACGTCCTCAATTCTGACCAATCTGAATGAATGCCTGAATTACTAATAGCAGTTAAAGAAAAAAAAAAAAAAAGGGCAGTATAATGGATATGCTTAAAATTAAATCATATAAAATGCTCAGTCACAAAAGGCAGAAAGAGAGTATAGGACAAAAATAGGAACAAAGAATGAGGGCAACATATAGAAAGCATTAACAAATAAGGTGGATATTAATCTATCAGTAATCACTTTGTAAAAGGCGAAAGATTTATACGATCTGAAGAGAAACCAGAGTGTCATCAGTAATCACTTTGAACATCAATGGTCTAAATGCACCAATTAAAAGAGAAGTCAGAGTGGATCAAGAAAACATGACTCAACTATAGGATGTCTACAAGAAACCTACTTGAAACAAAGTCACATGTAAATTAAAAGTAAATGGATGGAGAAAAATATACCATGCTAACACTATTTAAAAGCAAGCAGGAATAGCTATATTTCAGACAGAGTAGACTTCAAAGCAAAGAAACTTATAAGGGATAGAGAAGAGTGTTACATAATGATAAAGGAGTCAATTCTCCAAGAAGACGGAGAGACTTTAATGTGTATGAGCCTAACAAAAGAGCATCCAACAACAAGTAGAATTGCAAAGAGAAATAAATGAATCCACGATCACAGTTAGAGACTTCAATACCTTTCTCACGGATGGACAGATGCAGCAGGCAGAAAATCAGTAAGGACACAGCTGAACTCAAAAACACCATCAATCAACTGGATATAATGGACATCTATAGACTACTTTATCCAACAACAGCAGAGTTCACATTCTTCTCAAGCTCACGTGGATAATTCACAAAGAAAGACCACATTCTGGGCCATAAACACACCTTAACAAATTTTTTTTTTTTTTAAGAAAGCTTACAGTCTGCTCTCAGACCACAGTGAAATTAAACTGGAAATTACTAACAGAAAGATAATTGGACAATCACCAAATACATGAAGATTAAACAACACACTTCTAAATAACACATGGGTCAAAGCAGAAGTCTCAAGAGAAATTTTAAATATTTCAAACTAAACGGAAATGAAAACACAACTTGTCAAAATTTGTAGAACGCAGTGAAAGCAGTGCTTAAGGGGAAACTGATAGCACTGAATGCATATATTAGAAAAGAAGAAAAATCTAAAATCACTAATTTAAGTTTCCATCTTGGGACACTAGAAAAAGAAGAGCAAATCAAATCCAAACTAAGCAGGAGAAAAGAAATAATAAGAATTAGAGAAGAAATCAATGAAATCGAAAACAGGAAATCAACAGCACAAATGAACTAAATTTTGCTGTGAATCTAAAACTGCTCTAAATAAAGCCTCAAAAAAAAAAAAAAAGAATACCTGACTAATCCAAAGGAAAGCTGACAGGTATGACACACTGGGACATTTCAGGTGACTATCATCTCGGGAATCATATCAGCTATTTAAAGGAATATGTTCTGAGTATTTTTATAATATCCTACTTTGCTCCTCAAAATACTGGTGTAATTCGCCCAGGGATGTTCCACCATTCCTTGATGTATCTTCTTAACCTAGCTCACACTTTTGTAAACTGTCCCTTAAAAAATTATTTTAAATCACCTCATTTGAATGTGGCATCTTTCTCCTGCCTAGCTTCAGACTGATACACATAGTTAGTGGGAATTAACCCCTGACTGGTGCATATATACTCAGTTTGCTGATATAATCATGTGTTTGAACATATAGGCCAAATGACTGATTCTGGACAACAGGAAATCCATCAATATTCTAAGTGGCCTGACAGCTTCCCCAAGTCTGCGGTATGACATTCAATATATTCTACAGCTCATGCCACTACACTTGCCCATTTCCCATCAGAATTGAGCTGTGAAATACGAACAAACACCTAGAAGAAAACATACATGATAAGCTCCCTGACATAGGTCATGGCGATGATTCTTTTAATCTGACACCAAAAGCAAAAGCAACACCAGTGAAATAAACAAGTGGGACTATATCAAACTAAAAAGCTTCTGCACAGCAAGGGAAACCATCAATAAAATGGAAAGGGAATCTACAAAATGGAAGAAAGTATTTGCAATAAGGAGCTAATATGTAAAATATACAAAGAACTCCTAGAACTCAACAGCAAAAAAAAAAAAAAAAAAAAAAAAGATTAAAAAATGAAATTTGAGCAGACATTTTTCCAAAAAGACATACAGATGGCTAACAGGTACACAAAAAGATGCTCTACATCATTAATTGTCAGGGAAATGCAAATCAAAACCATAATGAGGTATCTCTTTACACCTGATAGAATACCTATCGTCAAAGAGTCTAGAAATAACAAGTACTGATGAGGATGCAGAGAAAAGGGAACCCTCACACTCCATTGGTGGAAATGTAAATTGGTGCAGCCACTATAGAAAACAGTATGGAGTTTACTGGGGAAAAAAAAAAAAAAAAAAAAAAAAACCCAAAAAAACAAAAAACAAAACTACCATATGATACAGCAATTCCACTTTTGGGTATTTCTCTGAAGAAACTGAAAACACACTCCCCCCCTTGTTCACTGCAGCATTATTTATAATAGTCAAGATATGGAAACAACTTAAGTGTCCACTTATGGATAAATGGATAAAGAAATTGTGGTGTGTGTATATACATACAGAGAGAGTGAAAGAGAGCGAGCACACACACAAGTCTAAGTGAAATAAGTCAAAGACAAATACAGTATGATCTCTCTTATATGTGGGATCTAAGAAAACCAAGTTTATAGTTAAAGAACAGAATGGTGGTTGACAGAGGCAGGTGGGTGAGGGGTGGGAGAAATGGGTAAATGGTTTTTGTTTTTGTTTAAATAAATAAAAAACAAAATCAAGTAAGACAGCCTAGGAGACTTTGAAATGTTAAAGCAATCATTTTCTTGATCTCAACTACGTTTTTTTAGGCTTAACCTTGATTAACAACAGGGGTAAAAGTACATACAGTAAAAATTGGCCAAGAGAAACGGACAAACTTGCCACCCTAGTGGGAGATATTAATACCGTTCTCTCAGTATTTCACAAATTAGACACAGAAAAGCAACCAGCAACTATATAGAAGATTTGGAGAGGACAATACTACAAAACACTGTAACAACTCTAACAAAATTGCTTATGAAATTTGAAAAGTAGAAAATAAATCACTAAGAGGGAAAACAAAGAGTGGAGGGTGGATCATCTTCTTGGGCAGTTTACTCGTGCATTCATGCGTGCGTTCATGCATGAGCACATGCCTATCCTGGCTATCCCACTTCCATTTTACAGTGGAATGCTGTTAGGCTTGGTTGGCTTTAAGACTTGATGGTTCTGACAAAATCATGGATGGTTATGGATGCATGGTCACTGACTATCCCCTTACGCGAGCATGACTCATCACTTTAGTAAATACAGTATCCTCTAGGTTTTCTCATGGAATATACCCTGCAGGTGGCTTTCCCAGGCTTGCGTAGTATATCTCCTCTATACCCATGGGTACTCTCCCAGTTCCTTCCGGAAAATGTTTTCTAGGTCCTGCAACTTCTTTTGGGAAATAGTCTCTTTCCTTCCTTAGCATGTCCAGCACCCTCCTTGCTGGGTTATGTAGTGAATGGAACCTAGTTATTTGTCTGAAGTCCAGGAGAGAGGATGGATTAGGTCCTGAAAGGGACTCATAATGGAAGCAAGGCAGAGACTGCTGCATCGTTTTCAAGAAAACAAGAGGCAAATAGCTTTTAGACGAAGGAAATACTTTTGTAGGCCCGAAAAATTCATGAGAATCTCAGGACCCGACTTGTCAATACATCAACCTAGATTTTCCACCACCCAGGCCTCAGGGTCCCACTCCTTCCCTATCTGTGTCCTGGTTAGCTGATTTGCTGTGGTTGAGAATTCAACCTTCTTGAGTTTTACTGCTTTTAATTAAGTCCTGTTCTGAGGCTCAGTTTTTTTCTGCACTCCAGCTATAGGAATCAAACTACGTTTATGTATTTCTAAGGAAGCCCTTTGGCTCTCAGATTGGTGAATAATTACTCTGAGTTTTTCAGTGATTTTCACCAATGCCTTGGTCAACAACCATTCAGTTCCATAACCGTATAATCATGATTTCCACAAAACCTCTAAAAATCTAAGATATTATACCTGCCAGTGCAATTCCTTCCATCAATACCTCATCCCATTTCACCATGGTGAAATGTTAACAATCACACTGCTCCAGCATCTGAGGGATTATCAATATTCCTTATCAGTGAAGTGGTCCTTACCGCCAGCAGAGAAAAGAAAATCTGAATTCTGCTGCCCTTCAACAGAGGCCTTCCTTGGCTGATGCTGAGCCCCGTTCTCACGCTGGCATGGCCATTCTGGATATCTCAAATTGAGGGAAGGGAGCCTCATCTTCATATCCCTGAACTGACCAGCCATTTGGTGTGAGGTGTCCCTGAGGCAGTGGCATAACCTTGGATGACAGGCCTCCCTTTGGCTGGGGGAAATTTCTGGGCAGGAATTCAGGTGTGTTTTTAGCTACCAACACTCCTGGCAGTCATAGGAATGAGAACCTTGGCTCTGAAGGAAAGGACAAAGGTGTGCACAACAGCATACACTGCAGGTTATGTGAAGAACCAGCAACTGTGATCCTCAAGAATGTTCAGGAAACCTGTTCTCTCTGAAATCAAGCTCTTCCTTCTTAAGTCTATCCACAAAGCCACCATGACAGTCATCAACACAAAACAATCAATTCCATCATGTAACTCTCCATGGTAATAGTTCCCCTCATTGCCTAGAGGACGGTCTGACCTCTTGAGTTTGACACACACAATTTTGCTTCTACCTCTCTCTTTGGTGTTCATTCTAACCATCATACACAGAAATTCTCCCAGTTCTCCTGACAGATGTTTACTTTTCAAATATCGACATGTTATTCTCTCTGCCTAAAACTTCACAAATTCTTGGCTTGAAAATCCCCTATTCATGTTTCAAAATCAAATTTAAAGGTCTCCTCCCATATGAAGCTGCAGCACTGAAGATTCTTTTGTCTGAAATAACAGAAAATGCAACATTGGCTGAAACAAATAAGGGTTCTTTTTCCCCCACAGATAACAAAAGTTATGGAAGTAGGTGTTTGATTCAGCTGCTAAACCATGTCAGCTTCTCCTTTTCCATTCTTCTGCTCTGACATCTTCGTGATGTGCTTATCTGGTGGTTTCCTATCTCCTGACTGCCAAATCACTGCCAAAACCTCCAGTATCATGGTCTTATTCCAAGTCAAGAAGTAGGGATGTAGCTGCAGCAGAAAGAAAGAGAAGTAGAGGTAGAGAAGTGTGGAGGGGAGGAGGAAAGAGACAGGAAGAGGAAGAGAGGGAAAGAGAGGGAGAGGGAGGGAGGGAGGAAGAGAAAGAGAAAGAGAGAGAGGGAGAGAGAGAGAGAGATCTCACATTTTACTAAGGAATTTTTCCCCCGAAATAGCCCTAAGTAGATTTTCTCAATTTATTATTGGGCATAACTGGGTCACATGCCATCCCTAGAGCACAGATTTGGTCCTTACCCAATATGAAGGCATCTCTATGCAGTAACTCATTAGAATCAGAGTTTATGCACAGACAGGAAGACAGAAAGAACTGATGGATAGGTACCATAATGTTGCCACAGAAGCCTTTCCATAGCATTTACCATGTTGTAATTAGTCTGTTCCCATAGTTGCCTTTTTCCCTTAGACTATGAACTCCTCAGAGATGTGGATCAGGGCATTCATTTTTATATTTATATTATCTATTGTGAAGGTTAACCCATTATAGGTATACAAAATTTTTTTATTGATATTATAATGAATACATAATTACAAAGGACACCACTCTGAAAAACACTGGGCTAGAATAATGGAAAGAACAGTCTGGTCTATAGTAAAAAGTAAGTTCCTGTTTGTTATAAATTTTTCACTACAGTATGGATGCTAGAGTGCTTTCCTTGGGGTCTATCACTCCTGGGCCCAATACTCTTGATAACCGCTCATATTTTATTTAATAATTTTTAAAAAGTGAACTTCTGAAATGACATTTCATTTTAGAAAATTTAGCTATCTTTGAAAGGAAACCAAGATTCATTTTTAGAGAATAAAAGTATCATTCTTCATGATGTCATCATAGTTTCATAAATATTTTACAAAACTGAGCCAGGAACACTACAATTTTCTCCTGGGAGACTGAGATACCGAAGGTTATGATGCAGAATTAAAAATTTTAGCTTCATGTTTGAAGGTGATCTAAAAGTTTAAGCTTCAAAAAAAAAAAAAAAAACCCAAGAAAATAAATATTCATCAAAATCAGGTATGAGTTATGAACATAAAAAGTTTTCAAATACTATTGTCTTTTGTCATCCTCAAACTAAATGTAAAAAGAATAATTCCTGGCTCTGTTTCATTTTGTAATCACTGCAATTATATCATGTATGTGTTATCCTATAAACACAGCGCTATTTATACTTTAGATAATCCAGCTGTAAGAAAAAACTAAGATGCTTTGTGCTCTAGTCATTTCTTTTATTATATTAAGATAATTGTTCAATGAGATAAAGTTTTGAATAATAAAGGTTAGTGAATATTTTAGCCCTGTTCCATTTGAAGCAGCATATTTCATCCTGAAAATACAAATATGAATCTCTATTTGTTCTATACAGCTAGGTAATGTGTAGTCTTAGAACACTTTAAATAATACCTGATTATAAGCCCAGGAACCAATTATTTCAATTAAACATAATAATTGAGCACTTTTGTCAAGAACTTGATATCTAGAAATGTATTTCAATGGGAGCTTGCCCTTTTCCAATTAGAGAACAGTGGGACCAAATTTTGAAGAGAAAAATTATACCATCAGCATATTTTCTGGAGTTTTGTTAGTGCTGAGGGATCTTAATAAAGGAGTGCTTATTAATCTTTTCAAAGAATTTTGTCACCCAAGAGAAGTAAAAGACAATAAGGACCAACATCAAGGGCAACATATGCTAGTATCAAACTCAAAAGCCAGATTTTTTGAAAATCTGTTAGAACCAGAGAGAGAGCAGGATCCAGGAGTTTACTAGAATTCCACAGCCAGTGGGCATAGGAAAACTGTTAGATCGTCATCATTAGGAAGGATCAAAGTGTTCAGACACCAGATACTAAAAAGACTAGATCTGGATATAAGGGAAACAAAGAAACAGGTTTGACTGTTACCATCAGACTAGGCATACGTATGTATTGGGAAGCCATGCACAATGGGGTTTGCCTGGGTAGTCCCAGTTTTTAGCCCTCCAGTTTTGTGTCCCTCAGTATGGGAAATGATTTTGTTAATGCAGATGCCTGAGGCCCAAATTCTCACAGATCTATTTTTTTTTCAGCAGTAGGATGCTTACATCCTAAAATGGACCAACACTGGTGTTGTTTTGGGGGTGGGGGGACCAAAAAAAACCTCACCAAGGAAACTACATTGTTTCCTCCAAATGGCCTTTTCTCTTGTCTAGGAAAGTAACATAGAGGAAAGAAGTGAGGTATTTTTTTAACATTCTTGTGCCTTCAGCAAAAGCAGCCCTTTAAAATAATACCTCTGTTAGGCAGAATTACTCAAAATGGATCACTGAGAGTTGAGAAGAGAAAGTAAGAACACCAGAGTGAGGACCAAGACATAACTGTCTACGAGTGAAACTCTCCCTCAGTGGTAGAATTGTCAGCCATGAGGAAACTACCTTGGAATTGGTTCTCTACCCATATTTTTATGGGCAACTAAGAGTAATAAAAAAGATCAAATCTGGATATTCTTGTGGCCTTCAACAACGCCTTTAATATCTTTGGGTCTCAATTTCCCTGAATGGAAAAGCAAAGGGTTGGAACACAAGGATCTTTAAAATCAAGCATTAACATTCAGAGAGTCTTTTTTCTTTACTACTCTCCATCTTTTCCTGTTTTGTGCTCCAACTCACCCTTTGTATTTCCTCCACTGTATCCTGAGTAAGTCTCCCTGATGCCTCTTGTTGTCTCTACCAAGGAGGAGACATCCCTAGAGACTGTCAGAGATGCTATATAATTACCATCAATACCAGACAACTGGTCCTCATGAGGGAGAGAGGGCTTGCGCAAGCATGGAAGCAACAGTCATTGGGCTGAAATGAACGAACATGAAATATCACCAAGGCACTGGATTACCTCGTTTTCTTTACTTCAGGGTGCTGGTCACCTCCAAACTCCATGCTTCCGGTAGTGCCTTCTGCTTGTGGTGCTTCAATATGTTGTAAAGTGTGTGTGTGAGCACAGACACAAACACACACTCTTATTTTCTGTTTCAGTTTAAAGAAAATGTCAAACTTCTCCTGCTTGTGCTAAAAAATGAAATAACGGATGATTTTGACATTTGATGGTATTTAAAGGGAGAAATTATTTATACTGGAGAGAACCAAATACAGATGATTATAAATGCAGTGTGGACATTGCTGTTGTTCGTCCATTAAAGAAAAAAATCTTCAGTGTGCTCTGTTGTCATTGAAATGAGTCTTCCACTGAACTGCAGGCATTTTCAGGATGATCCAATCAGTCATTCCACTTAACACCAGATACTCAGAGCAGATTGCAGGAGGATGAAGATAGAGAAACAACGTACCCTGTTGTTGAGCGAAGAGGGATTTAAATTTGTGAAGGGCAGCAAATGCCATAACGTTAGAAAGGGGAAGAAGTGAAAAAAAGGTGAATTTATAGACCAGAAGATTGCCACTGTACCCTACCATTAGGCACAAAAATAGAAGATGACACTATGAATTGTTAATTCCGTGTCCCAAAAGCCTGGCAGCGCATGAGAATATTGGGTAGGTGATAGTGAGATTTAGAAAACGACAGTTTCTGAAAGAGGCAAGAGTACCAAACGGGCATTTATTAGGACAAGTTAATGCACTGGACAACCGAAGAGAACATATATTCAGGATCTCAGCTGTGCTAGATCCACAGTATCCTAACTATGTGTATCCTATTGAAGAATACTCTGTCAGACATAAGGGTTCATTTGTCTTGTTAAAGGGCCTCCAGTGAGAGGGAATTCTCACATGAAATAAGGGAAAAGTAAGCAAAATATCAATTAACCCCACAATCTTGTCTGCTACTCGTATCTATAGAGAGTAACCCATATTTTCATATTGCTTTGTGATGTGTTATAGTGCTTTACAATTTTTAAGTTGTGCCAAAGCTAGAACTAACTTCTCCAGACTCTGCTACTACCGATATTACTGTTATTTTTAGGGAAAAAAAGAAAAGGATAATTAAAGTACTAGCCAAAAATACTAGTACTAATACTGGGAAGTACCTGTTTGCTCATTCATTGAGCCATGTTCTATGTTCTATGAAATTTCCTAGGAACTGGAGAGAAAAAGAGAGTAGTACACTGGGTCCCTCTTCTAAAGGAACTTAGAGTATTTAAGAGGAGACAGATCTGTCAATAAAGAATTCAAATGAAATGTGCTAAATGCAAGTAGCACCCAGAAGCTGCTGTAAGAGCATGGCAAGCGGAGGAGGGAAAGCCTGCCTGCCTGTCATCATCAAGTTCCCACCACCACATTTGATTCCTGAAACGTCACTAGGAATTTGCAAAGAAAAAGGAAAAAAAGAAAAAGAAACATCCCCTGCAAAACCCAAGAGCCCACTTAGTATTTGTGAATGATTTCCTCTTGTTATATTTTAGGATATATTCAGGTTTATTTTTATGCCCTTAGACTCATTTGCTTTCTGAGATTTTCTCAGATGGAGCAAATGAGGAGTTATTAGAGCTAGCATGAAGAAATTGCATAGGACCTTTCTCATCCTTCTTGATCTAGGCCACTGCCAGAACAAAATGCTTTAATAGGTGAGAAGAAGAATAACCACAGTATTCCAAAGTTGAGATATACCTTGCTTTTTAATTTTGTCTAGGATACATTTGTATAAGGAGAAAAGCAAGTATTACTCAAAACACATACGCCGTGCTTACATTTTCTTTAATCCTCTGCAGAAAATTTTTTTTTGTTGGGGGCAGGTATTAAATTCTGAGCATAGACAAGGGGACAGGTCGTTCATGCAAGTGCCTCCTGCTGGAACAAATCCGAGACCCGGTGATCTACAAGATTCAGGAATGCTTTGGAAAGACGGGGTATTTGGCACAATGGGGAGTTTTGGTTTATCAAAATGGGAAGAAAAGGTTTTAAGCAAGTTACTTATATGATTACATCTGCAAGTGGGCCCAGTCCTTCTGAGTGTGTAGAATTTGATTTTGTGCTGGCTGAAAATGGCAGAAAGAAAATACAAAATTTTTGCAATACTTTTTGCCATAAATCAAAGTACTTGATGGTGTTGCATACGGTGGGGGAATGAATCCAGAGAGAAGGGGATAGACAGGATATATATTATGATGGTAAAATGACTATATTAGCAGCCAAATGGTTCTGGTTCAGGATGCTGCCTTCCAGTTGTAAAGATCAAGACAGACTGGATAGACAGAACAAAAAGGTGGAGCAAGGGCAAATTTGCTCTCTGCTTAAACTGAGGCATCCATCTGCTGTCCATGGACATTCTTGCTCCCGGGTCTTGGGCTTTCAAATTCAGATTGGGATTTAGACCATCAGCCCCTCTCTGATTCTTAGGTCTTTGGACTCACACTGAATTGTAGCACTGGGTTTCCTGGTTCTCCAAATTGTAGACAGTAGATCATGAAACTTCTCAGCCTCCATAATCATGTAAGCTTATTTTTATAATAAAGAAGTTCCTAAATGTACTTTTTTTTATTTTTTTTTATTTTTTTTCTAAATGTACTATCTTATACAGTAAGTATCTAAGGTATGCTTTCCATATGAGAGATTGTGAAGAATAATTGAAACTGTGTCTTCTAAGTGAGAAAATAGTAAAACACGTTAAAAACATGGTAGATTCTCTTCTTGACCTAACAGGACTTTCCCACAGCCTGGTACATAATAAATCGTAACACAGTATTTGTTGAATAAATGATTGAATACATTTATGAATGGATAGAAGGATGTGTGGGATGGATCTTATTGGCAAATATCCACCCATTAGAAAATGTTAACTTTTCTTTCTATTGGAGAGGTATACTCTTGATGAGCTAGAATTAGTAAAAAACAAAAAACACAGCATTTGGCATCAAAGTGACCTGAGTACATGACACTGCTTCTAAACTACCTCATTGTGCGATCTTGAACGAGGCAGCCAATAAATGCGTACCTTATTTTCCTCCAATGTAACACTCAAACTGGGGTGTTACGTGAATTAAAAACAAAATGATATAAAATGTCTGGGATATACTACATGATCATATAGATCAGTTTCCTTATAATACAGTCTTGTTTTCTACCCTATTTTAAAATCAGGTTGTTTTCTATTTTGCTACTGAGTTATAGGAGTTCTTTATATACTTAGAATATTAACCCCCTATCAGATATATGACTTGCAAATATTTTCTCCCATTCCATAGGCTGTCTTTTCATTTTGTTGATCATTTTCTTTGCTGTGCAGAAGCTCTTTAAATTGATGTAGCCTTACTTAGTAGTTTTTGCTTTTGTTGCTTGTGTTTTTGGTGTCCTATCCAAAGAATCTTTGCCAAGACCAATGTCGAGAAGCTGTTTCCCTATGTCTTTTCCTTGGCGTTTTATGGCCTCAGGTCTTATTTTTAAATCTAACTCATTTTGAGTTAATTTTTGTTAGTATGAGATCAAATTTCAGTGTTCTACATGTGCTTATCCAGTTTTCCCAACACCAGTTATTAAAGAGACTATCCTCTCCTCCTTGAGAATGCTGGACTTCCTTGTCAAATATTAGTTCTCCATACATGTGAGGGTTCCTTTTTGGGCTCTTGATTTTGTTCCATTGGTCTATGTGTACATTTTTATGCTAGTACCATATTGTTTTGGTTATTATAGTTTTTTATTATAATTTGAAATCAGGAAGTATAATGCCTCTGGCTTTATTAGTCTTTTTTTCTATTTCTGTGTATAATGTCATTGGACTTTTGATTGGGACTGTACTGAATCTGTAAATGACTTTGGGTAGTATGGACATTTTAACATTAATTCTTCCAGTCCATGAACATGAGATGTCTTTCCATTTACTTGTGTCTTTTTCAGTTTCTTTCACCAATGTCTTCTAGTTTTCTGTGCACAGATCTTTCATTTCTTTAGTTAATTTGATTCCTAAGTATTTTACTTTATGCTAGTGAGAATGGTATTGCTTCCGTTATTTCTGAACACACATTTTTCCAAAGAAAACATACAAATGGCCAATGCGTACATGATAGGTTGTTCTATGTCACTAATCATTAGGGAAATGCGCATTGAAACCACAATGAGATCATCTCATACCTGTTAAAGTGGCTATCACCAAAAATGCAAGAGATAACAAATGTTGGCAAGAATGTCAAGAAAAGGGAACCCTTGTACACTGGTGGGGGGGGGAGGGATGTAAATTGGTGCAGCCATTATGGAAAACACTACGGTGGCTCCTCAAAAAACTTAAAATTAAAAATCCACATGATCCAGCAATCCCACTTCTTGATATATATATTCAAAGGAAATGAAATCACTATCTCAAAGAGATAGCTGCACTTCCGTGTTCACTGCAGCATTATTCATAATAGCCAAGGTATAGAAACAACATAAGAGTCTGTCAGTGGATAAGTGGATAAAGATGATGTGGTATATCTATACAATGGAATATTACTCAGCCATGAAGAGGACGGAAGAAGGAATCCTGCCATTTGCGACATCATGAATGGACCTTGAGTTCATTATGCAATGTGAAATAAGTCAGGCAGAGAAAGACAAATATTGTATGATATCACTTATATATGGAATCTAAAAAAGCCAAACTCATAGAAACAGAATACAACAGTGGTTATCAGGGTCCTGGGGGTAGAGAAAATGGGGAGATGTTAAACAAAGCATACAAACTTCCAGTTGTAAGATGAATAAGTTCTGGGGATCTAATGTACAGCATGGTGATTACAGTTAGGAATACTATATACTTGATAGTTACATACACACACACACACACACACACACACACACACACACACACACACAGAGGAAACCACCACAGGCACTAAATAAAAGACCTGAAATACAAAAGACCACCCTGATTATGCATCCTTGAAACTAACAGAAAAATTAATAAATTATTCCACAGGATGGTTTTAAATTATTTGTAGGAAATTTCTTCTCCATCTTAATTTGTTCAAATCACTTTCTGTAATTTACTGAGAGAAATGAATCTTCCCTCTGCTGTGCTGATAAATTCTCCCTACTCTTCCAGACACTTTATATCTATTCAGGAGACAAAGTTACTTTGTGACTCTTACTTTTCTCTTCTGATAAATTCCTTCCTATTTTATGAACACTTCCTTAATCCAGTATTTCTCTCCTCTGCCCTATAGGACTCTTGGCTTCAGTACTCAAGAGTTTTGGGTCGTATGCAAATTTTCACTTGAGAAAAATGGAACATCTCATTGTTTTGCTACCAAAAGCCTTCATAATTGAGTTCAATCTTAATTCCAGTCTTACGCATTTCTACTTGTGGCTTTTCCAAAGGCCTTCAGGCGTTGGCAAAACTAGAGAAAGATACAGCCAGAGCAGGGATAAAATGTGCATGGACTAAGCAAGGATCATAGAAAAGTAACAAAGTATTACTACAAATCAGAACAGGAGTATGTTTAGGCAAAAAGGAATCCTCCTGTTGTTGTTGTTTTATTTTTTCCAGTTATTCCAATTTCAGTAAAAAGGAATAAGAAGAAAAGAGTTTCTTTGAATGCATGTATCAGAGAAACAAACAATACATTTCAGAATTGAAATGAGTCAAGACTTTGTACACAAATCAGGGGAGATCAGAAGGCCCTGGATCTCTCTGATGAAGGCTATTTTTCTATCATTATTCAGCCTGTTCTATTTTGTTATTTACCTAAGGTACATTCCTGACATGCAACTGAGTTTTAGCTTCTGTGTTTATTTCTAAGAGTTATAGAAAGGTAAACTCTCAAAGTTTTATACCATATTTGCTGTAACAAACTGAAATTTAAATATATGTGAGGGGTCAGTTGTGTGAGGAATTGATGTGGCAATTTTATCGCCAAGGAATGCTCCCAAGTGAGAAGGGAGACAGATACCTATTTTGTCCTTCATCCCATATTCACTGTATTTTTGTCTCAATGTCCTCTTTGCTCTGACTTCTGGATTACTCCCAAATGTTCCATTTTGAAAAAATCAACTGTCATTTTGCCCTTTTGCCCTTTATTGCTCCTCTCCTTTCCTGTATCAGCCTCTTCCCCATTACCTTTTTCTCGATACTGATCTTGCATTCAAGCTAGAAATATCCCTATCCTTTCCAAACTTATCAAGACAGAATCTAGATTTTGTGGAACATAATCTGGGATGAGAGGACTCTTTTAAGTTATAGAAATTTGTTACAACCAGACAGAGCTTTGGAAAGGACCTGTGCATGTCAACGGCCCTGAAGTTTGAGGTCATGGTAAATCTTCCCATTATTATTAATCCATCCCAAAACTGTTCTTCCTTTCCACTGATTTCTCATTATATTGTTACCAGAGGACAAACTAGAACAGGGCTTATAACTGCTGTTACTCAGTGCCCCATTCTCACCAACTACGATGTAGCCATTTGTGTGAAGAAGCAGCTATGAACTTATCCCAGAGATAAAATTCTTATCAAGGTACACCTGTCTCTGAACAAAATTGGAACTAGATGAGATTCTGAGCTGGGAAGCCAATTGTTGAGCAATACAATTTTAACTTTGAAAGAGAAGGGGCTGAAGATAGAGAGGCATGGATAAACAGAGTTGACATGCTGGAAACCAGTTTTGCATTTCTTATGGTGAGAAATAATACATAAATACAAAAAGGAATGTTGGAAGCAGTTGTCAATAGTGAGTTAAGAGATATACCAACTTATTTATTTACAATTAGTTAATCTTAAACACTCCCATTCATACTGCTAGAGAAGCAGTATCAAGTGATGGAAAAATGGCAGGCTTTGAAATTAAATCGACCTCAGGGAAAACCTTGAGTCTGACACTTACTAGCTGTGAGTTTCTAACAACTCTGAGGCTCTGGTGCATCAAATATGGAGAGGAAAACGTCCAGGTTGTTGTAGAGATTATCATACTTGTGTGTGTATATAAGTAATAAAGAAATCACTCATCATTCTCATTATTAAATATATATATAAAATAGGTATATAATATACACATAGAATGAACACAACTGGGATCTAAATAGGAATTAGAAATTAAATGTGTACAAAGCTCCACATTTAAGGCAGAAAAATAAACATACTATTTAAATTCTTTTCACTATAATCTTCTTTGTCCAAACTATTTTTGCAAAAAGCTTTCGCATTTACTGTAATTTGAGTAACAATTTTAAGTAGTTACAGATTAACAGACATATCTTTCTTTCACTTCTTATATCCCACACCCTGAACCAGAGAACTACAGTCCATAACTTCTCCCTCCAAAAGTTGTATATTAACAACTATAAATTAAGCTGAGATCCCTATTAAACATTTAGATTTATAAAAAGCATCCTCAAAGGGTCAATTTATTCCAACACCATTACATTTTCCCGTTGAAAGTCATGAGCCTTGAGCAGAAACTTAGTTGGGCTCAATGAAGTCAAAAGGAAATTTACTAGAAGTCTTATTGAAAAGAAAGTCTAGGATATAGGACAGTTAGTACAGTACCTCAGTCATAAACATGCATCAATGAGAGAGACCTGTGGAGAATTGTTTCTCAGCACAAGCCCAAATCATGACCTTGCCCCATGACAGTTTCTAGAATTTACCTTATTTTACTACAAATACATAATTTTATACATGTAATACTAATTTTTAAATTGTGATCTAATATGCATACAAAACATTCAATCTTTTAAGGCTATGCAGTTCCATGAGCTTTGACAAATACACATGCCCATTAAAACCATGATCACAATTAAGATAATGAACATTTCTATCATTCCAGAAATTGCCCTCCTTTGCCATTCTAAGAATTCTCCCAATCCAGACAGGGACAAACTCTGTTCTTATTTGTTATTATCACTTATTTTTTCCAGTCCAGAAATTCATGTGAAAGAAAGCAAAGTATGTACTGTTTTAGGTCTAATTTCTTTTGATCAATATTGTGTTTCTGAAACTCTTCTACACTGTTGTGAATATCCTAAGTTCAAATCTTTTTATACCTTTTTAGTAGTGCATTGAATAAATATAGAACAATATTGATAAACAGTTGGATTTTTTCCCAGGTTTTGCTAAAATGATTAAAGCAGTTATGAACATTTTGTCACATGTATTCTTGTTGCTATACATTTTTATTTCTCTTGGTTCTCTAAGAATACAACTGCCTAGTTATTATACTTCCAAACCAGTACTGAAATTTTTGTTATGTTTTGTTTTACTCTGTGACTAACAAACTCTCAGTTGTTTTCAAAGGAAAGGCAAACCAGGGGGTCAACAGTCTTTCTCATACATTGTTGCTAAGACTTTAAAATAGGACAAGTGATATGGAAGTAAACTGAATAATACTTAACAAAATTACATGTTTTCTGCATATTATATTTGTGAACACATAATCTTAGATTCCTAGAAATGTGATTGGACTGAAGGAAAAAATGTTTATGAAGAAGTTGGGATATAAATACTATAAAGGGCACAGGAAACTTAGAAACATAATATTGAGCAAAAATGTATATTAGAGAAGAATGCAATCTTCCAGCAGTCATTCCACAATTGTGATACTGTGCACAATGTATCTGTAGTTTTAAGATGACATCTTTCACTTAGATTCATACAGACTCGAGGATGTGGCTAAAAACTGCTATTTGGTTTCAGCTGTGGTTTCAGAACTTGGAAAGCTGAAGGGCTAAATGTCTACTTCACTGTCACGTCTGGCATTCTTTTTTTTTTTTTAAAGATTTTATTTATTTGCTAGAGAGAAAGCACACACACGTGCAAGAGAGTTCAATCAGGGGGAGCTGCAGGCAGAGGGAGAAGCAGGCTCCCTGCTGAGCAAGGAGCTCGATGTGGGGCTCGATCCCAGGACCCTGGGATCATGACCTGAGCTGAAGGCAGCCGATTAACCGACTAAGCCACCCAGGCGCCCCTGTCTCTGGCATTCTTGTATTGTATTTGCTCATGTGGTTAACTACTTCATTCTTTTCAGTGTAATAATCAATAACAGACACAAGGCATATCATCCAGATTTATCTTTAAGATTTAAAGAACTGCTTTCAAAGATAGGTTCCCATGGTAAGTATAACTTGAAGAAAAAAACTTATGTGGTTTATGTATTGAAATCCTGTCATTCAGTTGATGTTTAAGTTTATATATATTTCGGCAAGAGTAAATTTAACAATGATCAATGATACACAAAAACAATTGTTAAGAATTTTTAAATACTTAAAAAGGAAATAGATTGCCAATATGAATATTAAGGGAACATTAGTTAGAAAACTTTATGGAGGACACTATACCTGGTTTGAGCCAACAAATGTGCATTTAAATTTAAATATCAATTCCAGGCAGAACAATAAAGACTATGTCATGCTGTTTGCCCTACTTCCTTCTTAAGAAATAAGCTCTACAAAAACCTTTAGTTTTATTTTTTTTAATTCCAATTAAGCCATGAGTCTCTCAAGTAAAAGTTTCATTTCAAGAAACTTCATATCTGATGAAGATAAAGTAAAAGCAGAATGTTAAACTTGCCACCTTAATTTTTCCTAGGAAAAACTCCAGAATTATGTACTACACATAATAAAGAATATAAAGAGCATGAAAAAGAAGAAAATGTGAGATGTTCCTCCAGAAAGGCTTGTTGAAAGTGATTGTGTAGCATCACAAATGAGCAGTAGTGATTGCTGGAGCAATCCTCAAGTTCACCATGCTTAAGAATGACTACTAAATTTTAATGGTAATTTTATAGTAATGATTACTTTTAACACATTCCAGATTTATTCTTCTATCCCAGAGGTTTATTTTATAGCACCAGCCCAATCTTGTTTGTAATGTTCACTCACTTGGCATTAGCAAAACTGTGTACTCAGTACCTTCTATTTTATCATTAAGGCCCACTGCTGGGGATTCCCCCTTAAAGACCAATTAGAAATAAAAGCATTTTCTTTCATCTTTTCTATCTTCCTCACCTGGTTCTAAGTTCTTAAAGTAAACCTCTTTATCACCTCAATCAGTCCACAGTCCTCTATTTTCTTTCATTTTCCTCCTGCTCCTATACAGATAGCAAGTCTTAAGTATAGATGTCAAATTACTCTGGATCCTCCTTGACTAATTTTTTAAAATTTTATTTATTTATTGAGAGAGCACGTGAACACTCTCCAGCGTGCAAGCGGGGTGGGGGGCAGAGAAAGAGAGAGAATCTCAACCAGACTCCATGCTGAGTGTGGAGCCCGATGCGGGGCTCAATCTCATGACACTGAGATCATGACCTCAGCCAAAATCAAGAGTTGCACACTTAACTGACTGAGCCACCCAGGTGCCTCCTTCCTTGACTTCTTGAATAAATTTGATTCTCTGAGAGAAAGTATTTCAAGAACAGGTATTTATGGCCTCTCAACTTTTGGTATTTCAATTTCATTCAGATGTTTCTCTAACAACAAAAGATAGCACATCATCCTTATTTTAAATTTATCTTCCTAATTGTTGACAAAAGCTACCCTTCTCTTCCAGGTGTAAACACAGTCTGGTTTCTATATGCCCTAAAACCTTGGCCCAAATTTATGTAATTAATAAATCCAGGTCCCAGTTGAGATGATATGGTGAGGTCTTAGACTTGAGCATATGGCAAAACCACTTAATTCCTAAAGATTGGACTCTCCATTTTTTTTTCCTTCTTAGCCCTCAATATAATTCAAAATGACATTAAAAGGAACTAAACTTGGGGCTTCTCAACCTAACATGAAACACACACTGTTGGCCTCTATCCCCCATGATTCTTTCTGCTATTCTAAGTATAAAAATGCATTTCCTTTTTTCTCATGGCTGAATAATATTCCATATACAGACTCACATCGTCTTTATCTATTCATCAGTTGACACTTAGGTTGTTTCCATATCTTGACTCCCGTGAATAATACTGCAATAAACATGGGAGCACAGATATCTCTTCGATATCCTGTTTTCATCCCCTTTGTATATATATACACCCAGAAGTGAGATTATGATACCACTTACATATGCAATCTAAAAAAGCTGAACTCATAAAACAGAAAGTAGAGTCACCAGGGGCTGAGGGGTGGGAGAAACTGAGAGGTGTTGGTCAAAGGGTATAAACTAGCAGTTAGAAGATGAATAAGTTCTGGGGACCTAGTGCACAGCATTGTGATTATATTTAACAATACCATATTACATACTTGGAAGTTACTACATGACTACATCGATTTTGAATGTTCTCACCACAAAAAAAAGGATAATCGTGACATGATGGGGGTGTTAGCAAACACTACAGTGTGAATCATACTACAATATATGTGTATCTAATTAACACATTGCACACCCTAAATTTTCACAATGTTATATGTCAATTACATCTCAAATTTTTAAAAAGTTCCACACACACACTTGCCTGAGAAAACAGCATAAGTTTTCTTTTTTCCCCCCTTTTCCCCAATGCACAAATGCTTGGAAAGCTCAAACCCTTGGAAAGCTCAGCTTGTTTTGATATAGGCCTTAACTAGGACTAAATAGCTTCTTCCTTTGATCATTTAATCCTTGTGTCAGCAGGCCTTGCTTGGTTAAAAGCTAAGCCAGTGTGGGTCAGGATAAGGGCAGCCAGAGTGCCCCATTTTTTATGCTTACTGAGGCCTGTCCTGCCTGATCCAGTTAAAAACCTACTGAAATATAAACTGCTGCAACTGACTAAGGTCAAAACCCCACATGACATATAAAAGCATTGAAACTGATGCCTCCTGCTCAGACTGTGCCAGAAATGTGATTTTTTTTCCCTCCCCAAATATCAGGTCAAGATTTCTAGCCAAAGATCCAAGATGTTGGGATATTAGGTGTCCAGTGAATAGCATTCCTATTTGCTGCACCCAAGTGAGAAACTAGTTAAGAGACACGCCAAAAAAAAATTGAAAGGAAATTAATCATAGTAGTTTGGTTACTGATAAGGCTGAATTGGTGGCAGCTATAGAGGGATTCCTAAAACTCTTTGCGAATTAGATGAACTTAACCTTAAAGGCTCATAAGAGCAGCTCAGGTATGGCCAAGCCAAGCATATACACAATCCTGAATGACCAGAAACTGTAAAACTCCTAGAAGAAAGTGTAGGCGGAAAAATCCTTGATGTCAGTCTTGGAATGGTTTTGGGGATCTGACACGAAAAGCATAGGCAACAAAAACAAAAGCAAACAAGTAGGACTCTGTCACAACTAAAAATTTTCTGCACAGCAAAGGAAACAATCAATAAAATGAAAAGCAATGTACAGAATGGGAGAAAATATTTGCAAATCATGTATCTAACAAAGAGTTAATATCCAAAATATAGAAGGAACTCTTACAACTCAGTAGCAAAAACAAAACACCACCAACAAAAAAAAAATCCATAATAACCTGATTAGAAAATGGGCAGAGGACCTGAATACGTTTTCCCAAAGATATACAAATAGCCAACAAGTATACGAAAAGGTGCTCAACTTCATTACCCACCAGGGAAATGCAAATCAAAACCACAATGTGATATCACCTTACATCTGTCACAATAGCTATCACCAAAAATACAAGAGATAACAAGTATTGGTGAGGACTGGAGAAAAGGGACCCCTTGTGTACTCTTGCTGAGAATGTAAATTGATACATTTGCTATGTAAAAGAGTACGGAGGTTCCTCAAAAAATTAAAAAGGGAACTACCATATAATCCAGCAATCTCACTTCTGGGTATATCTCCAAAGGAAATAAAATCACTATGTCAAAGAGATATCTGTACTCCCATATTCATGGCACCATTATTCATAGTAGCCAATGTATGGAAACAACTTAAATGTCCATCAAGAGAGGAAGAGATAAAGAAAACGTGTTTTATATACCAAAGGAATATTCTTCGGCCATGAAAAGGAAGGAAATCCTGCCGTCTGTGACAATATGGATAAACCTGGGGACACTATGCTAAGTGAAATAAGCCAGAGAAAGATGAGAAATATTGTATGATACCACTTATATGTGGAATCTAAAAAAACAATAAATGCTAAACTCACAGTGACAGAGTAGAATGGTGGTTACAAGAAGCTGAGGCTAGGGCATGAGGAAAATGGGAAATAAACAATAAAAGAAAGTAGTGATTGCCAGGGACTGGGGGTAGGGGTTATGGGAAATTATTGTTTAATGGGTACAGAGTTTCAATCTTACAAGATAAAAGACCTTTGGAGATGGATGGTGATGATAGTTGCACAACAGTATAAATGTACTTAATACCACCGAACTGTACACTTAGAAATGGTCAAGACAGTTAGTATTACATTATGCGCAATTTTACCACAGTAAAAAAAATGGGAAAAATGAGAAAATAGTATAAAGTGAAAAGTTCCCAGATGAAATTCTAATTTTATATTTATTAGGAAACATAGTTTTCTATTAATGACATCAGTAAGCGCACTAAATAACTATGAACCTTACCTTTGACAGCATGAACACTACTTAAAATGCTGTGAGGAGAAAAATCTGCAAACTAAAAGCCTTTAGAAATTGTAAAAAGAGAATTAAAGTATCCCATTTGGGGAAAAAAAAGCATGAAATTTTAGTAAAGAAAAGCCATTTTTAGAATAGTAAATTTGGGAAACTGAACTTTTGGTTAAATGTCTTCCATAAAATTGATATTTGGCCATTTGACCTCCCCCTCCCCCCCCAAGTTGTGTTTCAGCAACACTCACCTCTATCACTTCCTCAAGTAGGTTCAGCTCCTTTTTGCTTTCCCTTGGTCTGAAATTTTCTTTCTCCTTTTTCACGTGAAAGGTTCCTATGCATCCTTCAAGTCACAGTGAGTGACTCAGAGCCTGTATTATTCATTTTCAATACGAGAAAAGAACATAGTAAATGTTAAAACATCATCAAGTACACTAAAATGTAATGAACCAACAAGGATACATTTTCACTAAGTATAGCAAACTTTTAACACCTTTATTATATAAAACTATGTAAATATATTTAGTTATATAAAACTGTAAGAAACACTAAGTCCCCTAATTTAAAAATGATTAAAAACAGGAAAGTCACCTAAAAGAATATGCAGTGACTAGTTAAAAAAAACTACTGAATCTTGCTGTTGATCAAAGATATGTATATTAAAGATCAGTGAGAATCCAGTTTGCTTCTATTAAATTAACAAATAATTTTTAAAATGCTCACATTAACGCTGGTGAGAGTACAGCAAGAAAGACATTTTGATGCACTGTGGTAGGAATGTAAGAGATTGATAAAAACAATTTGCTGATTTATATCAAGTGTTTGAAAAAAATCCTAACCAGTGAGTTGATTTTCAAGAATCTGTTCAAAAAGAAAAAGAAATGAACAGAGCACTATTTATAACAGCAAAAAACTGGAAGTGGTCCAAATGAACACTCTTCAGAGTCACAAAGCAAAATCTGTACAAAAATTCAGTTTTCTGTAAATCTTACATTTTAGAACAAATTAAACAAAGGGATACTGGGGCAACTTTCACCCAGGTTGCATTTTTAGTATATGGGTTACCAGTTACTTAAAATACTATAATTGCTATTTAGACAAACTCTGACTGGTGGGCCTTGAAGTATTTTTAAAAGCAGGGAGCTGGGGAGCTTAACTATTCAAACAGGATTTCCAGAGTGAATTCAGGTATAATTTAAGGAAGTACAGAAAGTATTCATTTTCCGACAGCTGGACAGCTTTTCTAGAAATCAATATCCAAATACAGGAAGAGGGTACAGAATTTTATGTTCAATCTCTTAACATTAATCTAAAAGGTTAGACTGATAAATACTTCGTGAGAAGGAAAGCAATATAAATTCTAATTAATTTATCAGTTATTACATCAATGCATTGATACTTTATATGAATATGCCAATGCAATTTACTCCAAACACTTCTCTTTCTGCAGAAATAAAATGTCTTCCATTTGGAAAAAGGCTTAAAATAATTACATGAAAATAAGAACAAAGCCGGAAATATCATAATCCCAGATTTCAAGATACACTACAAAGCTGTAGCAATCAAAATAGTATAGTACTGGCACAAAAACAGACACAGTTAAATGGAACAGGACAGAGAACCCAGAAATAAACCCATGCTTATATGGTCAATTAATCTACGACAAAGGAGGCAAGAATATGCAATGGGGAAAGACAGCCTCTTCAGCAGATGGTGTTGGGAAAACTGGACAGCAACATGCACAAGAATGAAACTGGACCACTTTCTTACAACATACACAAAAATTAACTCAAAATGAATTAAAGACTTAAATGTGAAACCTGAAACTATAAAACTCCTAGAAGGAAACATAGGCAGTAATTCCTTTGATATCATCCGTAGAAAAATTTTTCTAGATACGTCTCCTAAGGCAAGGGAAATAAAAGCAAAATTAAACTATTGGGACTACACCAAAATAAAAAGCTTTGCACAGAGAAGGAAACTATCAACAAAACAAAAAGGCA
The DNA here is from genome assembly GCF_054177405.1 of Leptonychotes weddellii. Lineage (NCBI taxonomy): Eukaryota > Metazoa > Chordata > Mammalia > Carnivora > Phocidae > Leptonychotes > Leptonychotes weddellii. The sequence continues at coordinate 79,846,383 of NC_138385.1, read as the reverse complement.
ACCTACTGAATGGGAGAAGATATTTGCCAATGACGTATCTGGTAAGGGGTTAATATCCAAAATATATCAAGAACTTACACAAGTCAACACCAGAAAAACAAACAATCCCAATCAAAAATGGGCAGAGGACCCGAATAGACATTTTTCTTCCAAAGAAGACATACAGATGGCCAACAGATACATGAAAAGATGCTCAACAACACTCATCATCAGAAAAATGCAAATCAAAACCACAATGAGGTATCACTTTATACCTGTCCAAACAGCTAAAACCAAAAACCTAAGAAATAACAAGAGTTGGCGAGGATGTGGAGAAAAAGGAACCATCGTGCACTGTTGGTGGGAATGCAAATTGGTGCAGCTACTATGGCAAACAGTATCGAGATTCCTCAAAAAAGTTAAAAATAGAATTACCATATGAACCAGTAATTCCACTACTGGACATTTACCCAAAGAAAACAAAAACATCAATTTGAAAAGATATATGCATCCCTGTGTTTGTTGCAGCATTATTTACAATAGCCAAGATATGGAAGCAACCCAAGCATCCACACACAGATGAATGGATAAAGAAACTGTGGTGTATGTATGTGCATGTGTGTGTGTGTGTGTATTATAAAATATACAATATTATTTTGCCATATAAAAGAATGAGATCTTGCCATTTTCAACAACATGGATGGACCTAGAGATTATAGTGCTAGTGAAATAAGTCAGAGAAAGATAAATACCATATGATTTCACTCATTTGTGGAATTTAAGAAACAAAACAAAGAAAAAGAGAAACAAAAAACCTGATTCTTAAATACAGAGAACAAACTGTTGGTTGTCAGAGGGGAGGTTGGTGGGTGGAGAGGAGAAATAAAGAAGATCAAGAGTACATTTATCTTGATGAGCACTGAATAATCTATGGAATTTTTGATTCATTATATTACACACCTGAGACTAATACTGTATGTTAATTACACTTCAATTTAAAAAAGATAAACAGCTAAGAGTATATACATACTCTAACCACAGTAAGACTAAGGTAAATTACACAGCACATATAATTCTCATTCTACAAACTTTGGTAGACAATGTCCTTATTTTCTTAGAACTCGCATTAAATCTAACTTCCATTCCACATCCTACAGTGTGGCCTGTAAATTCAGTCTCAGTCAATATTGGGAATCCCTAAAACCTTACCCCTTCCATGGCTGCTTCCAACACAGCATTGTATGAAGTTTCCAGAAGGACAATTAGGAAAGTCTCTGTTCATTGGTCCACTATGAGATGCCCATAGTCAAGTCAGCATGGCCTCTTGGTGTTGTACAGCTTCACTGTGTCTAGCACTTAGGATGCACAAAGCTTGATTAAAAAGCTATAGCCAGGGCACAGGGATCAGCCTCCCTATTTGTACCACATAGTCATTTTCCTTCAAAAGAACCAAAACTGCAGTTGATAAGTCCCACTACTCAGACAATTTATCAACCTCAATTTCCTTCCAGCATCTCCTTCTGCTACTTCCAAAATTATCATCTGTCTTCCCTCTTTTCAAGAAGCTTAGTCTTCAGAAAAACAAAAGCCAAGAAGTTTGTTGTGTTTCCTGTTTATAGAAACCTACCATGAGTTTAGGAAGCACCAGAGATTGACTTATTCTAGAGCAGAGGAGTAAAACATGAAGAGAAGAAAGCATAAGCTAATAACTCAATAGCTTTAACGAGCATTATTTCTATGGATGTTCTGCTTGAGTGCCATATACTTATTTTGTGTATTACCAGCTTCCATAAAAAGAATTTATATAATTGAAGGATAATGGGTATTTTTTCCCAAAAAGGTAAATTTAGATTATGCATCCAAGAAATAGCAATGGCTCTGAAAGTCTGAAATAAATACAATATCCAATGTGTTTCCAAGAAGATAAAAATGATGTCAAATGGTATCTCTACCCGTAAGTAAAACAAGTAGAGCTAATTCCTTTTTTCTGGGATTCTCTCTCCCCCGCCCTTTATCTGATTTGCTCCCATGTTAGGACATTAATAAAGCAAACTTTACACACTCATTTCTGTGGCAGTGTGTCTGGCTCACTTCATCCACTAGTAAGTAAAATGCCACCAATTCTATCCCCAAAGGGACCAGTTAATTTGTTCTGTCTCCATAGCCACAGACTGTTATACCATTCACCCCAATCAGCCATTTTGCAGTCAGCAGCAGTGGCCACAGGAGGGAATGGACCAGAGAAGACAGAACAGGAGAGGAGGGAAAAAAAAAAAAAAAATTCCTCAAAGCATGACACATCTTCCAGTAGTGAAGAGTTGGTATCAGTCTAATTGACAGAGCTCCCTTCTGTTAACTCCCAGCATAGATCGCATCAATCAATCCCAACTAAGTATCTCAATAATATTCCAGAAAAAAATACTTATATAAGTAAAAGTTCGCAATTTTATTTTGAAGTTTCTTTTGCAATTTATACCAAAACTCAGACATTAAACTGACAGAAATAATTCAGACTCTGGAAGTTGGGGTTATGATTATTTACACAGCAGGAAAACCAAATGTCATGCTGTGAAACATTTGGTTCAACAGCAGCAATGTTGGAATTCCTTTCCCATCTCCCCACAAAGAGGGGAGATAGGATTCCAGGTCCCCTCCAGTCCCACAGATGGAGTCAAAACATCATTAAAAGTGCCCAAGAATGTTTGAAATATTTTAAGAAGTTTCACCTTTCCAGTATTTTATTTCACATTTAGATGGAAAATGTATCTTATGAATAGAGACCTGTTAAAATGATGTTTACATCTTATATAAAAACAGAAATAGTGCTAGTAATTTTGCTTATATTTGCAATATACAGATTCAGAAATACATTTTCATTGTCCAAATACAGCTTTCACACCTGGTTTCTGGAAACAATCTGTTTTTATTATCGTTGCATAATTAGAATTACTCATTTTTTAAATTATTTTTTAAGATTTATTTATTTGAGAGAGGGAAAGAGAGATTGCACTTGAGCAGGGAGAGGGGGAAAAGGAGAGAAGGAATCCTCAAGCACACTCTCCCATGAGTGTGGAACTTGACTTGGGGCTGGATCCTAGGGCCCTGAGATCATGACCTGAGGCAAAACCAAGAGTTGGCCGCTTAACCAACTGAGCCACCCAGGAGCCCCAAGAATTACTCATTTTTTAAAAGTCCTTTCTTTTAAGGCATCTGCCTGAGGATTGCTATCATTTAATAAAATGTCTTCTTTTTTAGTGGCCGAAAGATAAAATGTCTAGATAAACTACACTGAACTCCAAATTTCAGATGAGGCAGCATTTTCTTGAGATAATTATGCAAGTTCCTTCTTTGTTGAACGGTAGGAAGTGTCTCTCAAACCACCGGGAAGGTATTTTTACATAACGGGGATAACCTGTTGCTTTTGTTAAATGTTCCTTCACCTCATTTAAACTGGGAATTTAAAAGTTACTGTATTATTAAAAAGTTCTTGGATCTTGTTACTTTATCATCTAAGACTCATTATTTTAATACAGGGGGGAAAAGATTTAGTAATTTCTTTTCCTCTTGCTAACA